>NC_081570.1:94990477-95002641 GCF_022355385.1 Mustela nigripes
GGACTTCAAGCTCTATTACAAAGCTGTCATCATCAAGACAGCATGGTACTGGCACAAAAACAGACACATAGATCAATGGAACAGAATAGAGAGCCCAGAAATAGACCCTCAACTCTACAGTCAACTAATCTTCGACAAAGCAGGAAAGAATGTCCAATGGAAAAAAGACAGCCTCTTCAATAAATGGTGCTGGGAAAATTGGACAGCCACATGCAGAAAAATGAAATTGGACCATTTCCTTACACCACACACAAAAATAGACTCAAAATGGATGAAGGACCTCAATGTGCGAAAGAAACCCATCAAAATCCTTGAGGAGAACACAGGCAGCAACCTCTTCGACCTCTGCCGCAGCAACAGCTTCCTTGGAACAACGCAAAAGGCAAGGGAAGCAAGGGAAAAAATGAACTATTGGGACTTCATCAAGATCAAAAGCTTTTGCACAGCAAAGGAAACAGTTAACAAAATCAAAAGACAACTGACAGAATGGGAGAAGATATTTGCAAACGACATATCAGGTAAAGGACTAGTGTCCAGAATCCATAAAGAACTTAGCAAACTCAACACCCAGAGAACAAATAATCCAATCAAGAAATGGGCAGAGGACATGAGCAGACATTTCTGCAAAGAAGACATCCAGATGGCCAACAGACACATGAAAAAGTGCTCCATATCACTTGGCATCAGGGAAATACAAATCAAAACCACAATGCGATATCACCTCACACCAGTCAGAATGGCTAAAATCAACAAGTCAGGAAATGACAGATGCTGGCGAGGATGCAGAGAAAGGGGAACCCTCCTACACTGTTGGTGGGAATGCAAGCTGGTTCAGCCACTCTGGAAAGCAGCATGGAGGTTCCTCAAAATGTTGAAAATAGAACTGCCCTATGACCCAGCAATTGCACTATTGGGTATTTACCCTAAAGATACAAACATAGTGATCCAAAGGGGCACGTGTACTCGAATGTTTATAGCAGCAATGTCCTCAATAGCCAAACTATGGAAAGAACCTAGGTGTCCATCAACAGATGAATGGATCAAGAAGATGTGGTATATATACACAATGGAATACTATGCAGCCATCAAAAGAAATGAAATCTTGCCATTTGCGACAACATGGATGGAACTAGAGCATATCATGCTTAGCGAAATAAGTCAGGCGGAGAAAGATAACTATCATATGATCTCCCTGATATGAGGAAGTGGTGATGCAACATGAGGGCTTAAGTGGGTAGGAGAAGAATTAATGAAACAAGATGGGATTGGGAGGGTGACAAACCATCAGTGACTCTTAATCTCACAAAACAAACTGAGGGTTGCTGGGGGGAGGGGGTTTGGGAGAAGAGGGTGGGATTATGGACATTGGGGAGGGTATGTGCTTGGGTGAGTGCTGTGAAGTGTGTAAACCTGGTGATTCACAGACCTGTACCCCTGGGGATAAAAATATATGTTTATAAAAAATAAAAAATTAAAAAAAAAAAACACCTAGACCCAAATGTAGTCCTTATTCTGAGATCAGGTGCCTTAAGTATCAAATCTGAGATTGAGCAAACTGCAATTTTTCTTTGGCAATTTTATGTCCCTTTAAGGCGAAAAGTCTTAGCAGATAGAAGCTATCTTCCTGGGCAGAGATTTGAGAAGGGGAACAGAAAAGCAAATCATGATGTATTATAACAAAGTAGAGCCTGTAGAAAACTCTCTACCATCCAAATCAGCTCCTAAGATTTGTGAAAAGTAAGAAGGACTCTCTGCGAAACCCTGAGGCACTACTGTCCAGATGTATTTCCATCCTTCCCACGTGAAAGCAAAAAGATATTGGCTATCTTTATCAGCTAGAATACTAAAAATATACCACATAGATCAATGACAGTGAAAAATTTGCTTTTAGCGAGAGAATATTAACAGCATAGCATGGTTAGGAAAAATAGGGTACCAAGGGGGTAACAATGGTATTTATAGCTCAGAGGTGCTGGAAAAACTTCCTTCTTCTGTCACTGGATTATTTCACAAGTAAAATAGGGGTATTATGGGACCAGCGCAAGTGATAATGAGGGCCCGAGACTTGTAATATTCTATTGTGGGCTTGATGCCATGAAGAGTATCTTTATTTATAGGGTATTGATTAATTATGGGAAGAGGTTTTGAGGTATCTATTTGAACCTTGAAGGCAGGTACACTGTGAGTTCTGCCAATATCAGTTAAGGCTTTTGGCCGTAAAGAAAATGGTATCTGATTCAACGGGAATACATAATCAGTGTCCCTAGACTCAGCTATAGTGTCATCAGAGACAGAGCAAATAAAAGCTGTCAGAAGATTATTTAATTCCCCTGGCTGGCTATTTTGATGACTATTGTAAAATTCTAGAACTATTCCCCACTCCTGGGAAAAAGAAATTCTGACATGATATTTTTCTAAGAAATCTCAGCCTAACACATGAAGGAGGTAGAATAACTAAGGAGAAAAGGGGCTGTGTCTCTCAAAGAGCCTACACAAAAGGAAACAGGTTCAGAGACAGGAATTGGTTGAGATGTATTAGAGACCCCCACAATTTGAAGTGTTTTAATACTTTGAGGCAGAGCCAACTGTATAGCAGTGGGCTTAAAACTTGAGAGTGCAGCTTCCATGTCAAGAGGGTTGGAGACGAATTCCCAATCTGGAGAGTGATTTCTCCAAGTTGATTGAAGAGGAGGATTGGGAAGAGCTCCTATAGCCCCATCACTGAGAATTGTGAGGCCAGTGAAAGGGCCAACTAGAAGGTGGAAAGTTCCTTGAGCACTTAAATTCATTACAACAATTTTTTCCAATGCCTTGGCTTTTTGCAACAACAGTAGAAACTAAGGGTGAGGGTGGGTTGGCTTTGCCTGAGTTGAAAACTGAGAATTTTCACAGTCTTTCTTTTTGGTGACTCATCAAGGATACAAGAGAACCAGTCTGTCATATGAACTAAATCCAGACTGGGTATTTCCCATTCCATTCTGGTCCTTTTCTAACTAAAAGAGAATGATCCTGGTTCAGCCTGCTAATAAACATAGAGTTAAATGTTCCCTGGGTGTATTAGACAGCTAAAGAAGACCAGAAGTCTCTTAAAAGACAATTTTGAGTTGATTGTAATGGTCTTGGACAGATTCATCAGGTTTTTGGGTGCCAACCAAAATTTTGTTTCGATCATCAGGCTTATAAAAAAACTACTACAAATGCTCAGTGATTTCCAGTGAGTGTTCTAACATCTTGTCAAAAAGTTAGGGGTTTGTTTCTCTAAATCCCCCCTTCAGGATATTCCCTTCAGGCAGTTCCATCCAATGTTTGGCCTGGTTCTCACCAACAAGCATAGCGCCTAACTGATGTAAATCTGAAAACACAGGCTGGTAAATTGGAAAAACTATGCCAAATTATTCAGCAAACTCATGGGGGTCCACAGGCATTTTATGAAGGTCTAATCATGACTCACAATTTGGTCTTACTCCAGGAAACAGAAAACTTCACTTTAAAGAGGAAGGTTTTAACGGGCTCAGAAGAGAAGGGAGTGGTGCAAGATTCAGTGGAAAACATAGTTAGGCAGAGATGGTGCCAGGGGTGGGGCCTGAGCACAAAGTGGCTGCCACCTGCTTGTGAACAAAGAAGACGGGTGGCAGGCTAGGGGTGGGGGTAGCGGGGGAAGCCTCTGAAGTCGTTTTGATGACTTTCAATTGTTTGCCTCAGTTAATTTAGAAATAGTATTTTGCAAAGAGGCAGACTTAGAATTCTGAAAGCATCTGGAAGCCTCAAGGTACCATTTAAAATAGGCATCCCATTCAGTTCTTTGTTTGCTTGCTCTTTTTGGAGCCACAGCTCTCTAATTTAATTTTGAGTAAAACAAGTTTGGGGAGATTGCAGTCTTCATAATGCAGATTCCATAATGAATCTGCAGATTGCAGATTCCATAATGGCCATTGAAGTTCTAAGTTATTTTGGTTAAGTCAGTCCACTTAGTTATAAATGTACAGGAGGAGGGAACTTTTTTCCCCAAGAAAAAATGTTTTTTTTAAAATTTTTTTTAATTTAAAAAAATTTTTATTAACATATAATGTACTATTAGCTCCAGGGATACAGGTCTGTGAATCTCCAGGTTTACACACTTCATAGCACTCATCATAGGACACACTCTCCCCAATGTCCATAACCCAAACACCTCTCCCTACCCCCCCACAACCCTCAGTTTGTTTTGTGAGATTAAGAGTCTCTTATGGTTTGTCTCCCTCCCGATCCCATCTTATTTCATTTATTCCTTTCCTAACCCCCAACCACCCCCACGTTGCCTCTCAACTTCCTCATATCAAGGAGATCATATGATAATTATCTCTCTCTGATTTATTTATTTTGCTCAGCATAATACCCTCTAGTTCCATCCATGCTGTCACAAATGGCAAGATTTAATTTCTTTAGATGGCAGCATAGTATTCCATTTTACATATATCTTCTTTATCCATTCATCTGTTGATGGACATCTAGGTTCTTTCCATAGTTTGGCTATTGTGGACATTGCTGCTATAAACATTCGGGTGCACCTGCCCCTTCAGATCACTACATTTGTATCTTTAGGGTAAATACTCAGTAGTGCAATTGCTAGGTCATAGGGTAGCTCTATTTTCAACTTTTTGAGGAACCTCCATGCTGTTTTCCAAAGTGGTTGCACCAGCTTGCATTCTCACCAACAGTGTAGGAGGAGTTCCCTTTCTCTGCATCCTCTCCATCATCTGTCGTTTCCTGACTTGTTAATTTTAGCCATTCTGACTGGTGTGAGATAGTATCTCATTGTGGTTTTGATTTGTATTTCCCTGATGCAGAGTGATGTGGAGCACTTTTTTGTGTGTGTCTGTTGGCCATCTGGATGTTTTATTTACAGAAATATCTGTTCATGTCCTCTGCCCATTTCTTGATTGGATTATTTGTCCTTTGGGTGTTGAGTTTGATAAGTTCTTTATAGATTTTGGATACTAGCCTTTATCTGATATGTCATTTGCAAATATCTTCTCCCATTCCGTCAGTTGTCTTTTGGTTTTGTTGACCGTTTCCTTTGCTGTGCAAAAGCTTTTGATCTTGATGAAGTCCCAATAGTTCATTTTTGCCCTTCCTTCCCTTGCTTTTGGCAATGTTTCTAGGAAGAAGTTGCTGTGGCTGAGGTCGAAGAGGTTGCTGCCTGTGTTCTTCTCAAGGATTTTAATGGATTCATTTCTCACACTGAGGTCCTTCATCCATTTGGAGTCTATTTTTGTGTGTGGTGTAAGGAAATGGTCCAGTTTCATTTTTCTGCATGTGGCTGTCCAATTTTCCCAACACCATTTGTTGAAGAGACTGTCTTTTTCCCATTGGACATTCTTTCCTGCTTTGTTGAAGATTAGTTGACCATAGAGTTGAGGGTCTATTTCTTGGCTCTTTCTTCTGTGCAATTGATCTATGTGTCTGTGTGCCAGTACCATACTGTCTTGATGATAACAGCTTTGTAATAGAGCTTGAAGTCTGGAATTGTGAAGCCAGCAACTTTGGCTTCCTTTTTCAACATTCCTCTGGCTATTTGAGGTCTTTTTGGTTCCATATAAATTTTAGGATTATTTGTTCCATTTCCTTGAAAAAAATTGATGGTATTTTGATAGGTATTTCATTAAATGTATAGATTGCTTTAGGTAGCATAGATATTTTCACAATATTTGTTCTTCCAATCCATGAGCATGGAACATTTTTCCATTTCTTTGTGTCTTCCTCTTTATAGTTTTCTGAGTACAGATTCTTTGCCTCTTTGGTTAGGTTTATTTCTAGGTATCTTATGGTTTTAGGTGTGAACGTAAATGGGACTGACTCCTTAATTTCTCTTTCTTCTATCTTGTTGTTGGTGTATAGAAATGAAATTGATTTCTGTGCATTGGTTTTATATCCTGACACTTCACTGAATTCCTGTACAAGTTCTGGCAGATTTGGAGTGGAGACTTTTGGGTTTTCCACATAAAGTATAATATCTGCAAAGAGTGATAGTTTGACCTCTTCTTTGCTGATTTGGATGCCTTTAATTTCTTTTTGTTGTCTGATTGCTGAGGCTAGGATTTCTAGTACTATGTTGAATAGCAGTGGTGATAATGGATATCCCTGCCATGTTCCTGACCTTAGTGGAAAAACTCTGTTTTTTTGCCATTGAGAATGATATTCTCTGTGGGTTTTTATAGATGGCTTTGATGATATTGAGGTATGTACCCTCTATCCCTACACTTTGAAGAGTTTTGATCAAGAAAGGATGCTGTACGTTGTCAAATGCTTTTTCAGCATCTATTTAGAATATCATATGGTCCTTGTTCTTTCTTTTATTCATGTATTTTATCACATTGATTGATTTGCAGATGTTGAACCAACCTTGCAACCCTGGGATAAATCCCATTTAGTTGTCGTGAATAATCCTTTTAATGTACTGTTGAACCCTATTGGCTAGTATTTTGGTGAGAATTTTAGCATCTATGTTCAAGGATATTGGTCTGTAATTCTCTTTTTGGAGATCAAGGTAATGCTGTCCTCATAAAATGAGTTTGGAAGTTTCCCTTCCATTTCTATTTTTTGGAACAGTTTCGGGAGAATAGGAATTAATTCTTCTTTAAATGCTTGGCAGAATTCCTCTGGGAAGCCATCTGGCCCTGAGCTCTTGGTTTTGGGGAGATTTTTGGTGACTGTTTCAATATCCTTACTGGTTATGGGTCTATTCAGATTTTCTATTTCTTCCTGGTTCAGTTGTGGTAGTTTATATGTCTTTAGGAATGCATCCATTTCTTGCAGATTGTCAAATTTGCTGGTGTATAGTTGCTCATATTATGTTCTTATAATTGTTCGTATTTCTTTGGTGTTGGTTGTTATCTCTCCTCTTTCACTCAGGGTTTTATTTATTTGCATCCTTTCTCTTTTCTTTTTGATAAGTCTGGCCAGGGGTTTATCAATCTTATTAACTCTTTCAAAGAACAAGCTCCTAGTTCGTTGATTTGTTCTATTGTGGGTTTTTGTTGTTGCTGTTTCTACTTCATTGATTTCTGCTCTGATCTTTATGATTTCTCTTCTCCTGCTGGGTTTAGGCTTTCTTTTTTGTTCTTTCTCCAGCCCCTTTAGGTGTAAGTTTAGGTTGTGTATTTGAGATCTTTCTTCTTTCTTGAGAAAGGCTTGTATTGCTAGATATTTTCCTCTCAGGACTGCCTTTTCTGTGTCCCACAGATTTTGAACCATTGTGTTTTCATTATCACTTGTTTCCATGAATTTTTAAAATTATTCTTTCATTTCCTGGTTGACCCATTCATTCTTTAGAAGGATGCTGTTTAGTCTCCATGTATTTGGGTTCTTTCCAAATTTCCTCTTGTGATTGAGTTCTAGCTTCAGAACATTGTGGTCTGAAAATAAGCGGGGAATGATCCCAATCTTTTGGTACTGGTTGAGACCTGATTTGTGACCCAGGATTTGATCTATTCTGGAAAATGTTCCATGCGCACTAGAGAAGAATGTGTATTCTGTTGCTTTGAGATAGAATGTTCTGAATATATCTGTGATGTCCATCTGGTCCAGTGTGTTGTTTAAGGCCTTTATTTCCTTGTTGATCTTTTGCTTGGATGATCTCACTGAGGAGGGTGTTAAAGTCTCCTACTATTATTGTATTATTGTTAATGTGTTTCTATGATTTTGTTATTAATTGGTTTACATAGTTGGCTGCTCCCATGTTAGGGGCATAGATACTTAAAGTTGTTAGATCTTCTTGTTGGACAGACCCCTTACATATGATATAGTGTCCTTCCTCATCTCTCATTATAGTCTTTGGCTTCAAATCTAATTTGTCTGATATAATGATTGCCACCCAAGCTTTCTTTTGATGTCCGTTAGCTTGGTAAATTGTTTTCCACCCCTCACTTTAAATCTGGAGGTGTCTTTGGGTCTAAAATGAGTTTCTTATAGACAGCATATTGATGGGTTTTGGTTTTTTATCCATTCTGATACCCTGTGTCTTTTAATTGGGGCATTTAGCCCATTTACTTTCAAGATAACTATTGAGAGATATGCACTTAGTGCCACTGTATTGCCTGTAAGGTGACTGTTACTGTATATTGTCTCTGTTCTTTTCTGGTCTACTACTTTTAGGCTCTCTCTTTGCTTAGAGGACCCCTTTCAATAATTCCTGTAGAGCTGGTTTGGTGTTTACAAATTCTTTTAGTTTTTGTTTGTCCTGGAAGCTTTTTATTCCTCCTTTTATTTTCAATGATAGCCTAGCTGGATATAGTATTCTTGGCTGCATGTTTTTCTCATTTAGTGCTCTGAATATATCATGCCAGTTCTTTCTGGCCTGCCAGATCTCTGTGGATAAGTCTGCTGCCAATCTAATATTTTTACCATTATATGTTACAGATTTCTTGCCTGGGCTGCTTTCAGGATTTTCTTTTTGTCACTAAGACTTGTAAATTTTACTATTAGATGATGGGATGTGGACATATTCTTCCTGATTTTGAGGTGGGTTCTCTGCACCTCCTGGATTTTGATGCTTGTTCCCTTTGTCATATTAGGGAAATTCTCTGCAATAATGCACTCCAATATACCTTCTGCCCCCCTCTTTCTTTCTTCTTCTTCTGAAATCCCAATTATTCTAATGTTGTTTCATCTTATGGTATCACTTATATCTCAAATTCTCCCATCATGGTCCGGTAGTTGTTTGTCTCTCTCTTGCTCAGCTTCATTATTCTCTGTATTTGGTCTTCTATATTACTAATTCTCTCTTCTGTCTCATTCATCCTAGCAATAAGAGCCTCTGATTTTTATTGCATCTTATTAATAGCTTTTTTGATTTCTGCTTGGTTTGATTTTAGTTCTTTTATTTCTCCATAAAGGGCTTTTATTTCTCCAGAAAGGTTTTTCTAATATCTTCCATGCCTTTTCCAAGCTCAGCTAGCACCTCGAGGATAGTCATTATGAACTCTAGATCTAACATATTACCAATGTCTGTACTGATTAGGTCCCTAGCCTTCAGTACTGCCTCTTGTTTTTGTTTTTGTTTTGTTTTTTTTTTGTTGTTGTTGTTGTTTTTTGTGTGTGTGTGGTGAGTTTTTCTGCCTTGTCATTTTACCCAGATAAGAATATATGAATGAGAGAATAAAATACTAAAAGGGTGGCAAAGACTCCAGAAAAAATGTGCGTTAACCAAATCAGAGAGACCCCAAATCGTGAGAAGAAGAGGGGTTAAAAAGAAGTTAAAAAATGAAAAAGAAAATATATATATTAGACTGGTGAATAGAACAGAGCCATCCACTTAATTTTGGGAGTATTTTGGTCTCTTAGAGGAAACTACCTCCCAAAATTTTAAAGAAATTATATATATATGTACACACACACACACACACACACACAAATAAGGGTAAACACAGTGAAGGGATGGAATATGACTGTAAGGATGAAAATTTTTTTTTAAATTCTAAAAAAGGAGTTAATAAGATAAGTTCTTTGGGAAAAGAAAGAAAAAGAAAGTGGAGAGAATTTGCTCAGGCTGGAGACTAGATCAAAGCCCTGTGCTAGATTTAGGGTATATTTTGATCTTTTAGAAGTTGTATCCCAAAATTTTTTAGAAGAAAAAACCCTATGTGTATACAAAAAATAAAGTTAGATACAATGAAGGATAAAATATGACTATAATAATGAAGGTTCAAAAAGATATTGTTTAAAGAAAGGTATTGTTAAGATAAACTAGTTTAGAAAAAACATTAAAAGAGGAAAGAGTAAAAGTTAAAAAAATAGAATAAGAAAAAAATAAAATAAAATTAATTAATTAACTTTGCAAGACTGAAGAATCATGGAGAGAAAGCCATGAATTCCATGTTTTGCTTTCCTGTCCTCTGGAATTCTGCTGTTTTCCTTGATCAATTAGCTTGGTCTTGGCTGGATGTTCTTGCTGATCTTCTGAGGGGAGGGGTCTGTTCTAGTGATTCTAAGGTGTCTTTGCCTGAGGCACAATTGCTCAGTCCTTGCCAGGGACTGGGCTAAGTAATCTGCTCGGCTTTGCTCTCAGGAGGTTTTGTTCCCTGAACGCTTTCTGTAGAGGTCTGGAGAATGGGAATGAAAATGGCGGCCTTCCAGTCTCCAGCCCAGAGGAGCTGAGAGCTCAGGGCCCCACTCCTCAATGCGCCCTCGAAGAAAAGTGCTCAATGACTCTTGTTTTCCTGGTCCCTGGCCACGATCCGAGCTCACCCGGCCTGTGACCGAACATCTCTGTCTCTGGCACACAGCCCTGCCTGGAGTCACTAAACCCAGCAGATCCCTGCCACTCTTCCAGGGGTTCTTCCCGAATCTGCCACCTGTGGTGTCCCTGCTCAAAAAGCAGTGGCCTGACTGTGCCACAGATCACAGTTTAAGGTAACCCCGAGTTGAGAGCTCACTCCTTGGCTCTGTCTCTGTAGTTGGCTTCCCTGCTCTAATACCTGCAAGCTCTGTGAAACTCAAACACCCTGATCCTTCTGTGACCCTGTGGGACCTGAGACCATGTTATCCCCATGAGGGCTCCACCCCCACTTAGCCTCTGGAGTGATGTCTCTCAGGGGAGCAGACTTTTAAAAGTTCTGATTTTGTGCTCCATTGTTCCGCTGCTTACCGGGAGCTGGCTCCTCCCCCAGCGGTCTATCTTCCCATTGCTTTGGATTCACTTCTTCTCATGTCCTACCTTCCAGAAAGTGGTCACTTTTCTGTTCTTAGAATTGCTGCTCTTTTTCTTTTCGATCTCCTGTTGGATTTGTACGTGTTTGGAATGGTTTGATAAACTATCTAGCTGATCTGCTACCTGATGTCATCTCGGCCTGCTACTTCTCTGCTATCTTGACTCCTTCAGGAGACCATATTTTTTAAATGTAAAACCAGCCCATGTCCCAAGGGGCTGAATGCTCTCAACGCATTCACTGGGATGTCATTTGTCAGAGGTCTTTCGCTAAAGTAAAGAGACAAATTCCTAAACAGCACAGTTTCAACAGGAACAGCCCAGTCCTAGAAGGAATCAGACCAACCACCAGCACATCTCCATCAGGAACAGTATGATTCCTAAATGAAGTTGGTCCAAAGGCCCTGATGAGTACTCTGAGGAAAAACAAAAACAAAACAAAACAATACAAAACAACAACAACAACAAAAACAATCCCTTAAAACAGATCCCAAATAAGGCTTACAGAGAGCAAGATAGAGTTCACCTCTGTCAAGGCCTGCAAAGCCCTAAGACTGATTAAACCCCTGTAAAGAGGGAGGACTCTTGCAACAAACTGTCAGACACTCCAGATGCTGACTATTCCATGTCTGACACTACGTAAATAATTTAAAAAGATGGCAGAGAGGCCAGATGTCATTACTTTGTATAGAAGACCCTGGGTACCCCATGGAGTTGGAAGTCAAAGAGAAACTCACAGACAGGACTCTAGGAGATGTAATCATAAATCTGAAGGATCATAAAAATGTAAAACTCTGAGTGTCCCAAGAGCTCACTGCAGAGGTTCCCATCTTACTGATGAAAACCATCTTTCAGCAAGACCAGGATCAACAAAGGGGGAAAGAGTTAACTAACAAATAAAGCAGGAGAAATCAATGAATAATTTCAGTTTAAAGGATGCACCACCCTTGGGACCACAGGACCCCCATCCTGAGGATCCAGAAGACTAATAATTCGGGGTGGTGGTGGTGAATACAGCACTATCAGGGGAAATGTATCAGGTACCTTTTTTAGTGGAAGCCCCCTCATTAAACCACACAATTATGGAAGTAATTGTGAAATATGTCACAAAAATTCTATTCTTTTGGCATAGAAAGGGATTATCTCCTATCTAGATTCCACAAAGTATAGGAATAGAGGGAGCATTCCTGAACTTCATAAAATCTATCTATGAAAGACCCACAGCAAATATCATCCTCAATGGGAAAAATCTTGCCACCTTCTCATTGAGATCAGGAACATGACAAGGATGCCCACTCTCACCACTCTTGTTCAACATAGTATTAGAAGTCCTAGCAACAGCAATCAGACAACAAAGAGAAATAAAAGTTATCCAAATTGGTAATGAAGAAGTCAAACTCTCTCTCTTTGAGGATGACATGATTCTTTATATGGAAAACCCAAAAGACTCCACCCCCAAACTACTAGAACTCATACAGCA
>NC_081570.1:95002741-95003293 GCF_022355385.1 Mustela nigripes
AGATAAGGAACATGACAAGGATGCCCACTCTCACCACTCTTGTTCAACATAGTATTAGAAGTCCTAGCAACAGCAATCAGACAACAAAGAGAAATAAAAGTTATCCAAATTGGTAATGAAGAAGTCAAACTCTCTCTCTTTGAGGATGACATGATTCTTTATATGGAAAACCCAAAAGACTCCACCCCCAAACTACTAGAACTCATACAGCAATTCAGCAACGTGGCAGGATACAAAGTCAGTGTACAGAAATCAGTGGCTTTCTTATACACTAACAATGAAAATACAGAAAGGAAAATTAGAGAATTGATTCTGTTTACCATAGCACCAAGAACCATAAGATACCTGGGAATAAACCTAACCAAAGAGGTAACGGAACTGTACTCGAAGAACTACAGAACACTCATGAAAGAAATTGAAGAAGACACAAAAATATGGAAGACCATTCCATGCTCTTGGATCAGAAGAATAAACATTGTTAAGATGTCTATACTGCCTAGAGCGGTCTATACTTTTAATGCCATTCCGATCAAAATTCCACCAGTATTTTTC
>NC_081570.1:95008293-95023321 GCF_022355385.1 Mustela nigripes
GAGAGGAGAAGGGAGTTGCAGGAAATTGGAAGGGGAGGTGAACCATGAGAGACTATGGACTCTGAAAAACAATCTGAGGGTTTTGAAGGGGTGGGGGGTGGGAGGTTGGGGGAACCAGCTGGTGGGTATTAGAGAGGGCATGGAGCACTGCGTATGTTGCAAAAACAATGAATACTGTTATGATGAAAAGAAATAAAAAATTTTAAAAAATCTGGAGGTAAATTAAATTGGACTGATCTAGAACAGGTTGGATTACATTGTCAAAATTGGCTAATCTGGCAATGATATAACACTCAGGGAAGATTCCCAAAACCATCTGAGATGCCTGAAGAGATCAAAAGAGCCCAAGAGAATGAAAAAAAATTCATTTATGAACACATTAGCATGATGCCACAACATTCAAGATGTAATAGACACATTTAGATCGTTGGCTGAGCTATCAGTCACACATAAGAAAATATTTATGGCCCATGAATAACTCAAATCCACTGGATGAGGATTTTAAGAGATGTGAGAACATCCACAAACCCTCAATGACACCTCCACGCATTGCTCATACAAATGAACATACATGCAAACATCCACTGAGAGAAAGAGACCACAGCAGAGGTTTACATTGAACACTACTGTGCAGGTGTCTGGGAACAAAACAAACAGACCATTTGATAGACATAGAACGCAGAATTATCAAATAATCAAAGAAGAGAAAATAGAGAGTCTAACCACCGATATCCAGGAAGAAACCAAGGAAAATATCAACAAGGAAGCACAGGGAACAGAAATCAATAAAGGAACAGGAAACAAAGAAATGAGAAAGTTAAGAGAAATGCATACAGAAATCAAGACATAAGAGGAGAGAAAAGAAACGTCTCATTTAAACCACCAAGAGAGGGCGCCTGGGTGGCCGAGTGGGTTAAATGTCTGTCTTTGGCTCAGGTCATAATTCCAGGGTCCTGGGATGGAGTCCTCTGCTTCTCCCTCTACCCCTTCTCCCTGATCTCTTTCTCTCTCTTCCTCTCTCTCTCTCAAATAAAAAAGATCTAAAAACAAAACAAAACAAAACAAAAAAAAAAACCATCAAGAGAAGAATAGAATTACTGACAAAAGGAACAAAGGGGTCTTTACCAAAGCTTTTTTTACCAAAATACTAGAGAACCCCAGGGTGGAACAGTACATCACCAGAATCAGGGATAATAGGTCATATCTGCAATTAGCATTAAGAATAAGAAAAGATAATAATAGATAAATTTTTAGTAGATACAGGATCTCAAATATCACTATTAAAGAGAGAAAGATCCAATAAAGAAAAAAACTATAAATACTGGAGGATTGGGAGGAAAAATAAGGAATACCCATAGAAACAGAAGTGCTAATATATGATGGAGAGGCCATAAAATACACCTTTGTGAATGTGTTGCCGCTGGAAAACATTATAGGAATGAATCTGATTCCAAAGTTATACGAAGAAGGGATACCATTAAAAAGAGATGAAAAATAAGAAGCCATGATTGACACAAGTGAAAATAGATCCCATAGAGCTCTCAAGACCCCAAGAGGGGATCATTTACTGAACAATGCCCATTAAAATGGAACATAAGGAAATAACAGATAAGATAATGGAATTATTAAAAGGGGGCCTAATCATTCCAGGGATGTCATCTAATTTTAATAGTCCCATAAGGTTAGTATTAAAACCTAATGGAGGGCACCTGGGTGGCTCAGATGGTTAAGCATCTGCATTTGCTCAGGTCATGGTCCTGGGGTCCTTGGATCGAGTCCTGCATCAGGTTCCCTGTTCAATGGGGAGCCTGCTTCTCTCTCTCTCTCTCTCTATCTCTATCTCTATCTCATGAATAAATAAATAAAATCTTTTAAAAAACCTAATGGACATTCTTCTATGAACATTGGAGTGCGTGTGCCCCTTCTTTTCACCACACCTGTATCTTTGGGGTAAATACGTAGTAATGCAATAGCTAGGTCATAGGGTATCTCCATTTATAGCATCTTGAGGACCTTCCATACTGTTTTCCAGAGTGGCCGTAAAAAATTGCATTCCTACCAACAATGTAAGAGGGTTCCCCTTTCTCCACATCCTCTCCAACATTGGTTGTTTCCTACCTTGTTAATTTTTGCCATTCTAACTGGTATAAGATGGTATCACAATGTGGTTTTGATTTGAAAATGATGTTGAAATTTTTTCATGTGTCTGTTAGCCATTTGTATGTCTTCATTGGAGAAGTGTCAGTTCATGTCTTCTGCCAATTTTTTAACTTTATTTGTTTTTTTGGGTATTGAGTTGAGATACCCTTCAACAGATGAATGGATAAAGAAGATGTGGTCCATATATACAATGGAATATTACTCACCCATCAGAAAGGATGAATACCCACCATTTTCATTGGCATGGACAGAACTGGAGGGGATTATGCTGAGTGAAATAAGTCAAACAAAGAAAGACAATTATCATATGGTTTCACTTAAATGTGGAACACAAGGAATAGCATAAAGGATGTTAGGAGAAGGAAGGGAAACATGAAGAGGGGGAAATCAGAGGGGGAGAAGAGCCATGAGAGACTAAGGACTCCAGGAAATAAACCCAGTGTTTCAGAGGGGGAAGGGTTGAGAGACAAGATGGTGGAGAAGTAGGAGGAGGCACCCTTTCAACCTGCACCCTAAAGTGAGCTGATTACCTTCCAAAGAACTCCAATAACGAAATCAGCCTGAGATCAGAATTATACACGTCTGGATCTCTACTGGAGCAGAAGACACCAGTGGGCAGGTAAAGTGGAGTGGGAAAGTCGGACTGATATCGGAGGATAAACAAAAGGGGGAGGGAGCCACCAGAGGTGATGCGTTGGAAAGTAATAGCCCAATACGAGAGTGCCCTGTGCCTGGGGATCAGCATTAACTCGGGAATCTGGTAGAAAGCACTCAAAAAGAGCAAAGGATCACTGGGGGGAAATTGCAGAAATTGGGGTGTTAGGGTCAGGGGCTTAAGTCCCCAGACCCAGGACAGCAACCCCTGGAGCAGAGCCAGAGAGAGTGCAGCAAGGAAACCAGGTCTTGGTCCCTGAACCACCAGCGCACCTGAGAGTGCCTGGCTCCTGGATCCTGTGAGGGGCTGGGAGCCTCACCAGCCTACAGAAGCACAGCCTTTTTGCAGTCCCCACACGAGTGCCCTGCCTCGCCATCAGAGTCCGGGTTGTGCCCCGCGCCCTCCCCTGAGAGAGGTGCACACAGGCGCCAGCCAGGTGCTCTTGGAAAGACCAGGCACTCCCAGCCCGGGCCAGCAGGAAAACCTTAGTGTGTGATCACTGCTTGGAACTTCTCTGGCAGTCTGGAGCTACCCAGACAGTGCCTCTGCCATGGTTTTGGGTACAAGCAAAAAATCCCGAGTCCCCCACCGCCAAGGGGAAATTTATTGGGGCTCTGCAGCCAGACTGAGGCTTCTCTCTGAGAGGGAGGTCAGGGTGCAGTTTGCTTTCCTCTAAACCTACAAAAACCATCAAAAGCAGTCAAGGCGAGAGAGAAAAACAAAAGTGAACAAATATAAAAACCTCCAGAGAACAAAAGCCTGAAAAAAACAGTTTCCTCAGAGCCCACCCCCTTGAGGAGGGCAGGAGGACTTAACTCAGAGAACATCATTGACTGAAAGCCCACGTGGCAGGCCCCTCTCCCAGAAAACCAACCAGGAAAGGAAAAAAAAAAAAAAAGATGACAAGAGAACAACTACCACTACTTCATAGGACAATTTTTATTATTAATTCAATCCCACTATTCTGGCTCATTTTTTATATATAGATAATTTTTTATTATTATATAGATAAATTTTTAACCTATTTACCATCACAGTGAGATGTCCAGTACATCAAATTCCATAATAACCTTCTAACCTAAACTTTTTGATACATACACCTGGGTTTTCCTTTTGCATTTCTATTTTTTAAATTTCTTTTTTAAAAATTTAATTTATTTTAGTCTAGTTTATTCCTTTTTTAAATTTTTATTTTCTAATATTCATATAGAGTTAAACTTCAAGGTAATCCCCTTTCCCCAATCAATGCCACCCCTATAGGTAAACCAATTCCGAATCCCCCTTTATCTTAGGAAAGTTGAGTCCTTTAATAAAGATATCAAGATACATCCAGGAAGAATCAAAACCACCTTCCTCACCCACACTGAGAATTTACAACCACTCTCCCATCTTTTTCTTCCACCAATATTCTGTGTTTCTGTGTTTGTCCTGATAGTATATAAATCTTACACTCAGGGTTCTTTTTGACGAGGTTCTTCCTTTATTTGTATATATATATATTTTTTTCTCTTGTCATATACTTTTATCAGTCTTTTTGTTTGTCTGTGTTTGTTTGTATACTTCATAAATCTTACCTTTGGACCCATTTGGGCTGAACCTTCTCTTTTATCTCACCTTTCGTTCCTGTCTCTCTCCCTCTTTCTTTTTTTCTTTTCCTTTTCTTTTTCCTCTCATTTGGGTGGGGAACCCTGATTGCTCAGAAGCGTTCCAGGGTTCACCTTGATTGCACCACAGTCAATACATCCAGCTACACCCGTTCAGCCATCTCTCACCAAAATGACTAGGAGGAGGAATGCCCAACCGAAGAAAAATACAGAGGATGGGACTTCTGCAACAGAGCTAACAGCTATCAACATAGACAATATGTCGGAAAGAGAATTCAGGCTAACAATTATCTAAGCAATAGCTAGGTTGGAGAAAGCCATGGGTGATCAAATGGAATTGATAAGGGCCAAACTGAAAACGACCAGAGATCATGTTTTCAATATTAGGGAAGAGCTGAAAGCTACTGGGGTTGAGCTTCACAATGCTCTCAATGAGTTCCAATCTAATCTAAATTCTCTCAATGCTAGAGTAACTGAGACAGAAGATAGAATTAGTGATCTGGAGGACAAACAGATAGAGAGAAAGGATCAGGAGGAAGCCTGGAATAAACAGCTTAGAAGCCACGAAAACAGAATCAGGGAAATAAATGATGCCATGAAACATTCCAATGTCAGAATTATTGGAATCCCTGAAGGGGAGGAGAAAGAAAGAAGTCTAAAAGATATAGTGGAACAAGTTCTTCATGAAAATTTTCCGAATCTCGTGAATGGAACCAGCATTCATGTACTAGAGGCCGAAAGGTTTCCCCCCAAGATTACAGATTCTCAAAAGTCCTCGAGACACCTAATAGTAAGAATGAAGAATTATAACTGTAGGCAGAACGTCTTGAAAGCAGCTAGGACAAAGAAGATCCTTACGTACAGAGACAAGCCCATCAGAATAACATCAGACCTGTCCACAGAGACCTGGCAAGCCAGAAGGGGCTGGCAAGATATATTCAGGGCACTGAATGAGAAGAACATGCAGCCAAGAATACTTTATCCAGCAAGACTGACATTCAAAATGGATGGAGAGATAAAGAATTTCCAAGACCGGCAAGGCTTAAAAGACTATGCAACCACCAAGCTGATACTGCAGGAAATATTAAGGGGGCTTCTTTAAAGGAGGAAAAAGCCCAAGAAGAGCATTGAACAGAAATATAGAGACAATCTACAGAAAGAAAGACTTCAAAGGTAACAGAGGGGGAAGGGTTAACCTGGTGATGGGAATTAAGGAGGGCACATATTGCAATGAGCACTGGGTCTTATATGCAAACTATAAGTCATGGAACACTACATCAAAAACTAATGAAGTACTCATGGTGACTAACATAACATAATAAAAAATAAAATAAAATAAAATAAAACCTAATGGACATATGCTACTCAAAGCAATCTAGACATTCAGTGCTATCTCTATCAAAATACCTAAAAACATGGAATTAACCATATCCATTAAATAAAAAAACATTAGTATGATTTTTGGAGGGGTGTTGAGTTTTGTAAGTTCTTTATGTATTTTGGACACTAATCCTTTATCAGATAAGTCATTTGCAAATATCATCTCCCATTCCATAGGCTGCCTTTAAGTTTTGTTCATTGTTTCCTTCACCGTGAGGAAGCTTTTAATCTTGATAAAGTCCCAATAGTTCATTTTTGCTTTTCTTTCCCTTGGTTTAGGAGACATATCTAGTAAGAGGTTGCTATGGCTAACGTCAAAGAGGTTACTGCTTGTGTTCTCCTCTAGGATTGTAATGGATTCTTGTCTCACATTTAGGTCTGTCATCCATTTGGGTTTATTTTTGTGTATGGTGTAAGGAAATGCACCAGTTTCATTCTTCTGCATGTTGCTGTCCAATTTTCCTAAAACCATTTGTTGAAGAGACTGTCTTTTTCCCATTGGATATTCTTTCCTGCTTTGTTGAAGATTAGTTGACCATAGAGTTGAGGGTCTATTTCTGGGATATCTATTCTGTCCCACTGATCTATGTGTCTGTTTGTGTGCCAGTACCATACTGTCTTGATGATGACAGCTTTGTAATAGAGCTTGAAGTCTGGAATTGTGATGCCCCCAGCTTTGGTTTTCTTTTTCATCACTCCTTTAGTTATCCTGTGTCTTTTCTGGTTTCATGGAAATTTTAGGATTATTTGTGCTAGCTCTGTGAAAAATGCTGGTGGTATTTTGATAGGGATTGCACTAAATGTATAGACGGTTTGGGGTAAGTAAGCACATTTTAACAATATTTCTTCTTCTAATCCATGAGCATGAACTGTCTTTCCATTTCTTTTCATTGTCTTCAATGTCTTTTGCCAGTGTTTTATAGTTTCTGGAGGACAGGTCTTTCACCTCTTTGGTTAGGTTTATTCCTAGGTATCTTAAAGTTTTTAGTGCCATTGTAAATAGGATTGATTCCTTAATTTCTCTTCCTGCCAGTTCATTACTGGTGTATAGAATTGCAACAGATTTCTGTACATTGGTTTTGTATCCTGTGACTTTACTGAATTCATATATCAGTTCTAGCAATTTTTTTGGTGGAGTCTTTTGGGTTTTCTACATAGGGCATCATGTCATCTGCAAATAGTGGAAGTTTTACTATTTTCTTGCTGATTTGGATGCCTTTTATTTCTTCTTACTGTCTGATTGCTGTGGCTAGGAACTATGTTCCAGTACTATGTTAAATAACAGTGGTGAGAGTGGACATCCATGTCTTATATTCATCTATGACTAAATATTCCAATTGAAAATGGGCAGAAGATGGGCACCTGAGTGGCCCAGTGGGTTAAGCCTCTGCCTTTGGCTCAGGTCATGATCTCAGGGTCCTGGGATCAAGCCCCACATCGGGCTCCCTGGCTCCCGGGCTCTTTGATAAAGAGCACAAGCAGGGGAACTGCAGGCAGAGGGAAAGGGAGAAGCAGGCTCCTTGTGAAGCAGAGAGCCCAATGCAGGGTTTGACGTCAGAACCCTGGGATCATGACCTGAGCTGATGGCAGATACTTAACGACCTGAGCCACCCAGGTGCCTCGCCCATATGTCTTCTTTGGGAAAATGTCTATTCAAGTCTTTGATTTTATTTATGTATTTGACAGAGAGAGAGAATGAGATCACAAGTAAGCAAAGAGGCAGGCAGGGGGGAAGGGGAAGCAGGCCACTGCTGCCCAGGGAGCCCAATGTGGGGCTTGATCCCAGGACCCTGAGATCATGACCTGAGCCAAAGGCAGAGGCTTAACCCACTGGGCCACTCAGGTGCCCATCTTCTGCCCATTTTCAATTGGAATATTTAGTCATGGATGAATATAAGACATGGATGTCCACTCTCACCACTGTTATTTAACATAGTACTGGAACATAGTTCCTAGCCACAGCAATCAGACAATAAGAAGAAATAAAAGAAATAAAATCTTACAAAAAAAGACATACAACCAACAGACACATGAAAAACGCTCAACATCACTCATCTTCAGGGAAATACAAATCAAAACTACAATAAGACATTACCTCACACCTGTCAGAATGGCTAAAATCAACAACATAAGAAACAAGAGGAGTTGATGAGGATGTGGGGAAAGGGGAACCCTCTTGCACTATTGATGGGGGTGCAAACTGGTGCATGAGGAACATGGAAGTTCCTCAAAAAGTTAAAGGTAGAGCTACCCTATGACCCAGCAATTGCTCTACTAGTATTTACTCAAAGAATACAAAAATACTCATTTGAAGAGATACATGCATCCTGATGTATATAAGTAGCATTATCTACAATAGCCAAATTATGGAAACCACCCGAGTGTCCATCAATTGATGAATGGATAAAGAAGATGTGGTGTGTGTATATTTTATATATATATATATATATATATATATATATATATATAGCTTATATATGTATTATATAATTTATGTTTTATATTATATATACCATATATAATATATAATTTATACATTATATTTATATATTACATATTATATACATACCACTACACACACACACAATGGAATACTACTCAGTCATAAAAAAGAATAAAACCTTGCTTTTTGCCAGTACATGTATGGAGCAAAAGAATATTATGCCAAGCAAAATAAGCCAATCAGAGAAAGACAAATACCATATGATTTCACTCATATGTGGAATTTAAGAACAAAACAAATGAGCAAAGGGAAAAAAAAAGAGGAAGGGGGCAAACCTTAAGAAACTTAACAAACCTTAATAAACTCTTAACAAACCGATGGCTACCAGAGGGGAGGTGGGTGGGAGGCCAAGTTAAATAGGTGATAGGGATTAAGGGGTGCACTTGTGATGAGCACTGGGTATTGTATATAAGTGTTGAGTCACTACATTGTACATCTGAAGCTAATATTATACTATGTTACTAATGGGAATTTATACTAACGGGAATTCAAATAAAGTTTTAAAAAAGAAAATTTTTACTGGAAACAAAAAGGGATGGACACACCCTCTTCTAAAAAACAATTTTGATAATATGTAACCTATCCTTGGAAAGAAAAGAAAATTTTCAGAAATAAGAAAAAATAAAAACATTAATTAGTACCATCCTACATAATCTCACCACACAAGCATATGTACCCAACACAGAGCCATTCACACTGCAGAATGTCCAAGATATCACATGCATTAACGTTATAATATACCTGCACAAATCCCTTGTCAACACGAAGTATAAATTTGGGGACTAACCAGGTTTAGAACAATAAGATATATATGATGAATACAAATATCCTGAAAATACTACTCATATTAATGAATATGACAAAATATGAATATTCTGAAAGTACTATTAGTACTAAGCCCCAATGATATCATTTAACATAATTTAACCCACCCCTAGACAAGGTTCCATTGCCAACCAGATACCCAAAGGATCATAACAACATACCCACAACATTACATATTAATGACTATTATTTAACAAGTTTTCCAGACTTACCATTTTTTGGCAATTTTTGTTTTAGCAAAGCAGGGTGCCAGGGTGGCTCAGTCGTTAAGCGTCTGCCTTCGGCTCAGGTCATGATCCAAGGGACCTGGGATCGAGACCTGCATTGGGATCCCTGCTTTGCAGGGAGCCTGCTTCTCCCTCTCCCACTCCCCCTGCTTGTGTTCCCTCTCTCACTGTGTCTTTCTCTGTCAAATAAATAAATAAAATCTTAAAAAAAAAAAAGACACACAATGCAACACCACCACACATGGCACTTGGTACCTCAAGATTTCATCAACCTACTTAACATCTGAAGAATTTTAGAGAAGAAGAAATGGAACATTTGCACCTACAGACTTAGATTCAAAATTAAAAATAGGATCAATGTTTCTTACACAGCCAGATAACAACATCACACATCAAGCCAGACCGGATTTACAGGAACCAAAAAACACACATTATTAGATGAAACCATTATGCCATCAATGGACACTGGCCTGCCTAAGGGGCTTTAAAGGTAATTTTACCACACATTTACACAGGGACAATGCTACAAGACCAGTGCTTTTTAAAACCTATTCGTGAATGCTTTCAACTGAACCTTATAGCAGCACACATGATGGGCCACTCTTATGCAGAATATTCAGAAAACCAGCACCTAAACGAACCATTTGGAACAATTCACCCTTTAAAACATTGGTTTACAGGACATGGACATTACCCGGAAGGATAAATTGCCCTAGAGCAGGAAAGATAACCTCAAAGTCAGTCTTTGAAACTTTTTGCATAACAAATCATAATGGAACAGAATCAAAACTCTTGAACAGGGGCACCTGGGTGGCTCAATGTGTTAAGCCTCTGCCTTCGGCTCAGGTCATGATCTCAGGGTCCTGGGATCAAGCCCCGCATCGGATTCTCTGCTCAATGGAGAGCCTGCTTCCCCTCCACTCTATCTCTCTGCCTGCCTCTTTGCCTGCTTGTAATATCTCTCTCTCTGTGTCAAATAAATAAATAAATAAAATCTTTAAAAACAAACAAACAAAAAAACTCTTAAACAATACCATGACCAGACAACTCCTGCTTAATGAGATAGCTGAATTTAAGTTGTACTTCAATAGCCCAGGATACAGTATACAATGGAATGATGGCACAAAGGTTACATGCACATGCCACACAATACCTCAATCCTTGAAGACATCCTCACGGAATATATCATTATTGTTTCACACCTTCATGGAATTGACATCTCTTCCAGGGATAATACTTTTGGATATGATCCAGGCTTATCAAAAGTTGAATGCAATATTACGTAGTGGAATATTTCAGAGATAATGTTTATGGTTTTAGGGATTACCTGTTATGAGGCCCCTACTGCAAACTAACATCACAACTTACAAACTACCGGTTGATATATCTAATTGTTGGAAATCTGATCACCCTGTAGTTAAGGCCAAACAGTTCCCAAAAAAGCCTATGACACCTATACAATCATTCCCAAATGAGTTTCAGAACACGAGAGGTAAATGGGGCAATACAGTCTCTTCCTGTGATCATTCTCTAGATGATGTTTTCATAGCCTTGCACCTGAGTACCACCACCTTAGCTCCTTTCACACCTACCTAGCAACTAGACACAACTCAATTGCCAATACTATAATGTTACTTAATATCCAAATCTAAAGCCAACCCATATAACATAACAAAGGAAGGGATCATACTGGCATGTACATTAGAACAATTAGATTCAATATATTTTTACTATCCTTTGGTGAACAAAACCTCAGTTATACAAAGACCATGAGCATGATGGGAAACATTAGGAATTGATTTTAATGCAGACCTAGTGACACAGATTGGTCCAGGTATGCAAAAATTTGTCTTTTCATGGATCCAGTCATCAGATGCACAATGGGTAGAACTCACACGATCGGCACAGCACCCTATATATGAGAATATAACCAGAACTGATTCATCAATACCAATTTATGCAGCGAAAGTAACTACCTTCGACCAATGGGATATATCACCCAATAGTTCAGGCCCATGTATTATTGAGAGGGGATATAGGAATACTACACATTGTATGAGAACCCTCCACTGGAAACCATAATGGACACAAGGCATTACCAACTCAACACCAAAAATTCTCAAACCAAGTATGTTCGAACCTGTATTACTTAACCCTATGAGAACTGGATATAAACCTATGCCACAGAGAGTTCAAATCACCTTCCAAAAGGAACAATTCAATTTGTTTCATATAGAACCTTAATGTAAGATTTATGCAAGAGAGCTGGGAACAGCCACCCAGGAATTGCCCGATGTACTACCCATTGACAAGATTAAATTTAGAGCACCCCTACAATCCTAGTAGGAAGAGGCATCATCTCTAATGATTTTTGGAATTCAAGAAATGGAAATCCGGGCCATTAACAGGAGTTATTTACATTTCATTTACACTAAAAAAACAAAACAAAACAAAACATGTGAACCCCCTACTTACTGCAGTAGGCAATTTAAGTTCCAAAATCTCCCTAGCACTCAGAGAACTACATCTTATAGTCTCAACTGTGCATGGTTACTGTGCCTACCAACTGGACTTGAACTGTGACATGGACCATAAGGTCCAAGATTTCCAACAGAATTTACTCAATCTTAGAAATTTCTACATAAGTGTGATGCCTGGGTGGCTCAGTAGGTTAGGCGTGTGCCTTCAGTTCAGGTCATGATCCCAGGGTATTGGGATTGAGCTCTGCATCGGGCTCCTTGCTCTGCGAAGAGCCTGCTTCTCCTTCTCCCTCTGCCTACTGCTCCCCATTGTTGTGCTCTCTTTCTCTCTCTGTATCAAATAAATAAATAAAATCTTTAAAAAAAAGAAATTTCTACATAAGGGAACAATTGAAAAATTGCTGCTACAAACTCAATAACTCAATAAAAATTGCCACTACAAACTCAATAACCTACTGAGAGCACGGAATGATATCAGAAACATTTAACAGGCAGCAAAATGCATTCTTTGGACTAGACAGTCTCTTTTACAGTGAGACACCCTCCGACCATTGGGTATTGACAGTACAGGACAATGTAAACTTCCATTTTTCAGACTTAGGAAGGGTCAAAGTCTACTAGCATATGACACATACACATACAAGAAGTATGTGGCAACACAGCTCTTTTAGCAACCCAAACACTCTTACAGATTGATGGATATTTGCTACCCAAAGAGATGATATTTCAATGGTCTAATGACATTATGCCTGCCATGAATTAGAAATCAATGCTAATCTTTATCCTTCAACAAGAACATCCATGGAAAATTTATTCTTAGACATGGGACATTTTAACTGGATGATTTATGTAAAGAACTTCTCAGAGGTCATGTGTTTTAATCACACTAGGATGAAGGTTGCCCATTACCATGGACAGTGAGTACATCAATTTATTGTATGCTGTTTATGTGATACTTTCATAATGTTACCAAGATGGGTACTTTTATCTTAGAATATTTGTGTAAAGATTTTTCAACATCCTATCATACTTAAATAACAGAATTGCCTTGGGTAAAAACTGATATTATTGAAAAACTTTTAGTTGAAATCTTAGAAGGGCTCAAAGCAGCCCATGAAACCTTGACCCACAAGCTAACCCACTCTGAACCAGCTGCACAGGCTGCTCCTGTGGCCTTGGCACTCATTAATAACAACCTAGCTGCAGTAAACAGATACACAAAATCTACCTAAGAAATGTTCCAAGATGTTTCTAGAATTGCTAACAAAACCTTTTAAATATATGATTTGTTCTGGCTTATGGTCTGACTACAACCCTTTAAAATACTTAAAGATGGAATGAAATTATTTCTCTACTTACATTTGGGAATCCATTAAAAAAAATCCTTGTATTGTTTTTAGCTATTATTTATATTCCATATCTTTTTTTTAAAGATTTTATTTATTTATTTGACAGAGAGAGAGAGAGATCACAAGTAGGCAGAGAGGTAGGCAGAGGCAGCCTGATGCCTGAGATCATGACCTGAGCCAAAGGCAGAGACTTACCCCCCTGAGCCACCCAAGCACCCCTATTCCATATCTTATTAAACATGCTATTAGAATGTTATGTACATTCAGGCTTAAGAAGGGAAAATTACAAAAATTACGAAAGTTAACCACACCCTTACCATTCTTTGGTTGAAGATTCCATATGTATTTTTGGGCTTCTACCTACATGTAATTATTGATACGATTTTCATTTGATTTGACTGCTTTCTTGATTATCTAATTTACAGTAATTAAGGTAATTAAATTCAGATTTAGATTAGCTTTTTTTTTACTTGACTTCTTATTAAATGTGACTTTGGGTTTGAGTATTCTGATTTGACTTTATAATCTGATTTGATTGATATTTGATTTAATAATTAATTTTGCTTTACTTTAAAGTGATTTACCTTCATTTAATTCAATCTAACTTGTTTTATTCAGTGTCACTTTCATTTTATGATGCCAGTTGACATTTCATATGATTTGAGATTGATTTGATTTTGTTTGATTGGAACCATGATTGGATGACTTAGATTTGCCTTCACCAAGTTAGCCGAAATAAACTGTGTGCTGACCTGGTTGAAGATATACTTGATTCCTGAATGACCCTGATAGATTAATCATGCGGAATCACCAGGTACAATGTAGAAAGCAAGATGGAGTCACCCCTGTCAAGCAGTGACTCATGTTAAACAGTGACATAAGCAGCCAGGGGTGTTGCAGCCAAGATCGCTAAGCAACAAAACCAGCACCTCCTGACTGCATCCAGACCTGATAACCAGCAAAGCCAAGACAGCCTGGAAGAACTCAAAGTTGATAATCACCAGAACTGGAAGAGACCTGCAAAGCCCCAAGACTGATAAGACCCTGTTGCAGTTATGTTAATCTTGTGTCATGACTGAATAAAGCTGACGCTGGAAAGACACAACCCGTGTGGGCACCTTCATAGCATGCTTGCATGCTTGTGACAGGCCTGAAGAGCTCAAACAAAAGAGAACAAAGCTGAAATCTAGGAGAAAACTTACCCTCGAACTCACAAGTGGCAAGAAAGCAGGGAGCTCAGCTGGATCTGTGGGTACAGGCACCTGCTCACTCACCAGCCTCAGAGTTGGGGGTCTCCTGCATCCCGCTTCAGATCACCACGTAATGTTAACCTTAAATATAAAACTGTCAGTTATCTCACCAACAACAATGGGTTTGAAACTAGCCCAGAATTGCAAATCCCAACAAGTAAGATACAGCAAACCATACGCAAGTCCAAAGAACAAAAGAGAGGGAAGGTTTTTTTATAGAGGAGAATGGGAACTTGGGAAGGCTCCCCTAAACAAAAAATCCATTGGGTTAAACTGGGAGTTAGAAATCTAGTGACACTATGGAGTATTATGCCTCCATCAGAAAGGACGAATACCCAACTTTTGTAGCAACATGGACAGGACTGGAAGAGATTATGCTGAGTGAAATAAGGCAAGCAGAGAGAGTCAATTATCATATGGTTTCACTTATTTGTGGAGCATAACAAATATCATGGAGGACTAGGGGAGATAGAGAGGAGAAGGGAGTTGGGGGAAATTGGAAGGGGAGGTGAACCATGAGAGACTATGGACTCTGAAAAACAATCTGAGGGTTTTGAAGGGGTTGGGGTGGGAGGTCAGGGTACCAGGTGGTGGG
>NC_081570.1:95023421-95030604 GCF_022355385.1 Mustela nigripes
AGTGGGGGGTGGGAGGTTGGGGGAACCAGGTGGTGGGTATTAGAGAGGGCATGTATTGCATGGAACCCTGGGTTTGGTGCAAAAACAATGAATACTGTTATGCTGAAAATAAATTAATTAATTAAAGAAAAAAAAAGAAGTGTAGTGACTTTTCATTGGCTGAGTTGTGGCAGTTTCTCATTGGGTGGGCTGGTGCCAGGCAAGGGAAGAGCCTTTTTTTTTTTTTTTTTTTTACTTCTCTTAATTTATTTTATTTTTTTTTCTTTTTTATTTATTTTTTTAAATTTCTTTTTTATTTTCAGCATAACAGTATTCATTATTTTTGCACCACACCCAGTGCTCCATGCAATCCATGCCCTCTCTAATACCCACCACCTGGTACCCTGACCTCCCACCCCAACCCCTTCAAAACCCTCAGATTGTTTTTCAGAGTCCATAGTCTCTCATGGTTCACCTCCCCTTCCAATTTCCCCCAACTCCCTTCTCCTAACTCCCCATGTCCTCCATGCTATTTGTTATGCTCCACAAATAAGTGAAACCATATGATAATTGACTCTCTCTGCTTGACTTATTTCACTCAGCATAATCTCTTCCAGTCCTGTCCATGTTGCTACAAAAGTTGGGTATTCATCCTTTCTGATGGAGGCATAACACTCCATAGTGTATATGGACCACAACTTCCTTATCCATTCGTCTGTTGAAGGGCATCTTGGTTCTTTCCACAGTTTGGCGACCGTGGCCATTGCTGCTATAAACATCGGGGTACAGATGGCCCTTCTTTTCGCTACATCTGTATTTTTTTTTTTTTTTTTTCTGCCTGTATAGTAAAAAAATATCCAAGCCCAAGTAGCCAACTCTTCCTGTTGGGGCCGCAATTGACAAGTAGTGGTAGGGTGTGAGAGCTCCCCCTGCTGGCCTCCTGACTCCATTCTAAACAAGGTTTTCTTCTAATTTTCACAGCAGCCAGGGGATATATATGAGTTCTCTGTACTTTTCACTCCATTTTGTTAAGAACCTTAAACTACTCCAAAAATAAACTTAAAAATAATAATAGCTCTAGTCACAAGGTATAAGTTATCCATCAAGAATTTGGAGGAAAAAAAAAATAATTTGGAGCTTTTGGAGCTTTGGTTTCCTTCTCTGAAGTAGAGTTTGTGTAGACAGAGCATTTTCTAAGCCCTCGCACTCTAGAGCTTCCCGGTGGGAAGTGAAGCTTTGGGAAGATGCAGCTAGGCAAAGGACCCACAACCCACAACGATATCTGCAGGGCTCCATCCATCTCCCATGCTGTCCTAGGGGCAGGCTCAGCCAGGAGCTGGGGCTTTGTCTCCCAAGGTCACTTCCTTCTGCCAGGCCCTCTGCCAGGCTCTTGCCCAAACTCATTCCCCTTCCCGCTGGCAAGCACTCTTAGTACTTAGAACATAGGGTGTAGTGGGCATGTGTTTGTTTTTTGCTCTAAGCAACTCTAAAATGCTGAGTTGACTTCAGAGTGGAAAAGCTAACATCAGAAATACACACTGAGATGCTGCCTGCCTCTGGTTCCTCGGATTATGCTCCCCAATGCTGAGGATACAAATAGGTCTTGTCTAAACCTTTCTCTTGAAGCATTTTGGGTGGTTGTTGTGGTTTTTTGTTTGTTTGTTTGTTTTACTTAGAGATTATGTGCACCATTCATGGAGCTTACTCCAAACTCTGTCAGGGAAACAGCACGCAGGAGTCTGTGCTGGGTGTCTGAAAACACTCTCAGGCTTTGCTTTATGGAGGATTGTCCTCTTCTTGCTCCTTTTCTATAAACCTGGAAAGTATTGAGAGAGAACCTTGCGATATTCCTGGTGAAAGTAAACATCGTGAGCTTTCAATTATCCCCAAGGGGAGCAAGTTTTAGAATGTCAGATTACCTCTGGGGGAAGCTGGATAGCTAAATGGGTGAGCAGGCTTTGGTGTCATGGGCAAGTTTTTCCATTTGGGCTCTGCCACTTTCTAGCAGTGTGCTTTGGGCAAATTACCTGAACTCACTGATCCTAGCCTTTGTCCAGTAAGGGCAGAAATGCCGTACTTTTTTCATACTGCTGCTAAATAAGAACACAAATGCTAGATAAGAATTAGAAGGCTCCACCTTCCACACCAGATGCTAACTAAATAACTATATTTTAGGAATTTGTTTTCGATATTCTAAAGTAATAAATTTTCAGAATGCTTAAGACCCAAAGAGAATGTGTGGATTGCCTGGTCTAGTTTCTCCCACAGACAGGGAAGTGAGCCCTTAGAGGATTAAGCAGACTTTCCCTGGGTAATTATAGAATAAAGACTAGAATCCAGCACTTCTGTTTCTGTGTCCAGGCCTCTCCCGCCTATACCACACGACCTGTCATCTCTGGCTGTTCTCCTTGCCCAGAGATGAGAAGGAGCTCCCCCCGGGGTATGCCAGAATTGCCTGCAAGATTACTATTTTGCTGTTCTTTTTTATTTTAGTTGTGCTAAGTTAGTCACCATAAAATACATCATTAGTTTTTGATGCAGTGTTCCAAGATTCATTGTTTATGCACCACACCCAGTGTTCCATGCAATACATGCCCTCCTTAATACCCACCACCAGGCTCACCCATCCCCCCACCCCCTTCCTTCTAAAACCCTCAGTTTGTTTCTCGGAGTCCACAGTCTCTCATGCTTCATCTCTCCCCCTGATTTCCCCCAATTCACTTTTCCTTTCCTTTCCTAATGTCCTCCATGTTATTTCTTATGTTCCACAAGTAAGTGAAACCATATGATAATTGACTCTCTCTGCTTGACTTATTTCACTCAGCATGATCTCCTCCAGTCCCGTCCATGTTGATACAAAAGTTGGGTAATCATCCTTTCTGATGGCTGCATAATATTCCATTGTATATATGGACCATATCTTCTTTATCCATTCATGTGTTGAAGGGCATCTTGGTTCTTTCCACAGTTTGGCAATTGTGCCTATTGCTGCTATGAACATTGGGGTACATATGGCCCTTCTTTTCACTACCTCTGTATCTTTGGAGTAAATCCCCAATAGTGAGATTGCAGGGTCATAGGGTAACTCTATTTTTAATTTTTTGAGGAATCTCCATACTGTTTTCTAAAGTGGCTGCACCAGCTTGCATTCTGGATGTGCAGAAAGGGGAACCCATTTTGCTATTCTTGGCTAGGAGAGAGTGTAGTGTATCATGGGGCACAGAGCTGGTAACATCCTGCACCCGCCCCAAGCCCCACATGGTACCTACTCCGAGTTCACAACCTCCAATCTGGTAAGAAAGCCTCAGGGTATTTGTGGCAGTGCAATTTCTGTCAGCTGAGAAAAACATTTCCCCATTATCTGTTCTGCAGGAAGCCACAACTCCCAGCCTCCCAAATAGGGAAGAGGAGCTGTGGGGTGGAACTGGCTTCTTATTTCCACTGAGCCATGATAATGAGACTTTCTCCAAGCTAGTGAGGCCTGAAGGACTGGAGGGGCCACAGCCCTGGGCCTACAACTAAAAACAAACCCCAACACTGGCAAGGGAACCAGGAGCCTGGTCCCCTGGACCAGGGCTTTTCTATCCGTAGAGTTGGACCAAGAAGCCAAGAAGTCACGAAAGAGGGGATAGGATGAGCCCCACCCCTGCATTCTCTGAGCAGTTCTGCTTTCTTCTATCTTAGTTATGGCTGTTCCATTTTAAGCTTTATTTGAATGAAGAGAGTTTTGCTGCTAAATATGTATACTTACACATGCATTACACACACACAACTTTTTTTTTTTTTTTTTTAGCTAGACCTTTTCAATTTAGCTTCCCTTACTTTCCCTGCTGGAAAGATACACAAAATCAGGGAGTTCACAGTTGAATTAGTTTATGCCCTGTAAGGTCAAGGACATTTGGTATGCCCTGATGGAGAGGAGCATAAGGAGAGAGTATTTACAGAAAGCCCCAGCTTCGGGGCACCTGGGTGGCTCAGTGGGTTAGAGCCTCTGTCTTCGGCTTGGGTCATGATCCCAGCGTCCTGGGATCGAGCCCCACATCGGGCTCTCTGCTCAGCAGGGAGTCTGCTTCCTCCTCTCTCTCTGCCTGCCTCTCTGCTTACTTGTGATCTCTGTCTCTCAAATAAATAAATAAAATCTTAAAAAAAAAAAAAGAAAGCCACAGCTTCTGGGTTGACCAGCTTCTACAGATGATTTTGTGTCACAGTTACCTGCACAGTATTTTTTTTTTTAAGATTTTATCCATTTATGTGTGAGAGAGAGAGAGTGAGCACATGAGAGAGAGGAGGTGCAGAGGAAGAGGTAGAAGCAAACTCCCAGCTTAGCAGGGAGCCTGATGCAGGACTCGATCTCAGGACCCCAGGATCATGACCCAAGCTGAAGGCAGATAGTTAACCGACTGAGCCACCCAGGCGCCCCACCTGCACTGTATTTTTTTTTTTTAAGCCTCAAAATCTTTATAACTGACTTGTCATCTGTAAGTCGGGTCTCAAAGCAACATTTGCCAGTGACATTCCCAGGCTTATTGAGGATACCTGTCCTTGTGGGGCACAGGATACCCCAAGTTAGCATGGCCACACTTGGACATATTTGTACTTTGAGGCTTAGTAGTGAATTGGCCTGCAAAAGGAGCCTCTTGTCACTCTGAGGAGAAGCAAAGGGGATGCTACTTAATGAGCTATGAGTTCCTGATTCTTGTCCTAGGGCAGTGCAGTCCTTTGCTGATGGATGGGAGGGAAGGCAGGATGGAGGGGTCAGGAGGGGAATTCATAGCTACTTCAGACAACACAGAGAGTAACGGTGTTTGCAGACAGACCTGTCACTCTGCTCTCTCTGAGCTCGGGCTCATTTCATCTGTGCTACAGTATCATACGGTCTCGGTGGGTTCTCATGTATCCATCCCCACTTGAGTTCAAAGAAGATAGAGCTCTAACAAGACAGTCATAACTTCCATGTGGAAAGCACAAGTTTTTGGCCCAAGGGGAACACTTCTTGGGCACTGGGTATAAAGCTTACTTAACAAAAACAAAACCAAATAAAAAACCTAAGGGGAAACCAGAGAGGGACTGTAAGCTGGGGAACGGCTATAAGCTGGGGAATGACTGATAATTATCATTTTTAGAAAGATTTCCTTGTCAGGGTTGAGTGAGAAAGCACCGAGGCTGATCTTGCAGGAGCCTGGGATGCAGTGAACCAGGTGAGAGATAAGGATTAGTGTATGGCTCTGGAGTTGGACAGAAGTTGCCTGACTGGAGAAATAGTGAGGGAAAGATACAATTTCTAGGACTTGGTGGATGGTCATATGCCACGATGTGGGAAAGAGGCCCAAGAGGAAGCCTGACTTGGGCAACAGGGCACTGAGTGGAGCCTTTTCCTGAGATGGTGAATACAGGAGAGGAGGAGGTTTCAGCAGGAGAATGCCTGGCTTCCCAAGCTGAATGTCGTGTAGGGGATTTCAAGCACATACGTGGAGCTCAATGAGAACTTGGATCACACACGTAGATCTGTGACTCTTGGGCACAAAGAGATAGTAATGGAAGCCACAGAGAATGGGAGCCTGGCAAGAAATCTTTTCTTAGACCCCCAACTGCAGGGATCTGTCATGGTGACAGCAGCCCTGAGGGAGGGGCACCAACTCCTCAGACTGATACCAGATGAAGAGAGGAGAATTGACGACAGTATTTCCTACAGAGCAGTGATGCTGAAAAACTGTTCCCTGAGAAAAACTATACACACACACACACACACACACTTGCTGTTCCATGATCTCATAAGGTTGGAGGAATCTGTGCACTTAGAGAATATTAAGGACTGACACGTTCTGCAGTCAGGATCCATTTCCCCTTGAACTCAGCATTCTCCACAAGCCAGCCCTGGTCAGAAGTGATTGCAGAATCTGGATGTGTCAGGGTAAAGGAAAACAAGAGAGAGCTTGCCTTCCCAGACGCGTGTTTCTAAGTCGATCACTGGGGAGAATGTCCATGTCTTCCTTTATCAGATTTAAAAAAAAAAAAAAAACGAAACTGTGGCTCAGTGGTAGGTTCTGCATTTCACTGCTGACTCGGGATATGTTGGGGTTATCACTTAGCCCTTAACGGTTTCGTTCTAAGAAAATCTGCATAGACAAAGCAGAGAGAAAACTGGAAATAAGATTTTTAAAGTCTACTGGTCATAGGGCTTTTAAAATAGCATTCTCTGTGACTATGAATTTGAGTCCCAACTGTTATAACTTTTTCTTAAATGTTTTATTTATTTATTTTTAAAGAGAGAGTCGGGGGGGGGAGCGCACAAGCCAGGGTAGGGGGCAGATGCAGAGGGAGAGGGAGAAGCAGACTCTGCATTGAGCATGGAACCCAATGTGGGGCTCAATCCCATGACTCTGAGATCATGACCTGAGCCAAAATCAAGAGTGGCTCACACAGCCCACTTAGCCACCCAGGCACCCCCCACCCCACAACGTCTATTTCTTAGCTGTATAATCTTGTGCTAAATATATAACTTCTTTGAGCCTCTGTTTTCTCATCTATAAATGGGGAAATAACGGTAACTATCTAGCGGGGTTATTATTAGATGTTGCCATTAATAAACTGAAGCTGAAAGGCTGAGATTTGCTCAGGACCGCAGAGCTAACAGACATAAAGCTGGGATCAAAACTCAGAAGTTTAGGTTCTAAATCTGGGTCTCCCTTTACTAACCAAATCATTTCTACCAGTGTCCCTTGGATTGTGCCTTGGGGTTTACCCTTGGCAATATCCTTATGCAAGGGAAGTCCAGCTTCTGAGACACAGGTGTCTGAAAATAGCATCCCAATCCAACAGGAAACTAGAGATCTTCTGGAAGGCAGCTGGAGGGAGGGTGGGGAGAAGGCCGAGAGGCTTAAGAGACATTCCTTATGCCTCCATCAGAAAGGATGAATACCCAACTTTTGTAGCAACATGGACAGGACTGGAAGAGATTATGCTGAGTGAAATAAGTCAAGCAGAGAGAGTCAATTGTCATATGGTTTCGCTTATTTGTGGAGCATAACAAATAGCATGGAGGACATGGGGAGTTAGAGAGGAGAAGGGAGTTGGGGGAAATTGGAAGGGGAGGTGAACCATGAGAGACTATGGATTCTGAAAAACAATCTGAAGAGTTCGAAGTGGCGGTGGGGGGTGGGAGGTTGGGGTACCAGGTGGTGCGTATTAGAGAGGGCACGGATTG
>NC_081570.1:95030704-95080518 GCF_022355385.1 Mustela nigripes
AATGAATACTGTTATGCTGAAAATAAATAAATTAATTTAAAAAAAGAGAAAGAGAGACATTCCTGTCTCAGTCCTAGTAAACTTCCAAAAATAATTATTCTTGGGTTCTACTCCAGTTTCCATCTGCCGAACGGAGGGCCAGGCATACTTCTTCTAAAAAAAAAAAAAAAAAATACTCCATTCATTTATTTGAGAGAGAGACAGAGCATAAGCAAGGAAGAGGGAGAAGCAGACCCCCCCTGCTGAGCAGGGAGCCCGGCGTGGGGCTCGATCCCAGGACCGTGGGATCATGACCTGAGCCAAAGGCAGATGCTTAACTGACGGAGCCACCCAGGTGACCCAGGCATACTTATTCTTGAACAATCCACACATTGAGTGTGGATTGAGTTGCCATCTTGATTGAGAAGCACTGACTTTTTCTAGACAGAAATTAAAGCCCAAATCATCCCAGAACCCGCCAGGACTCACCAATGAGTGCCTTGACCAGCTTGGTCTTTGACTTTTCCAGTGTTTCATAGAAACAAGTTTACATATTTGGGTGGGTCATGAGAGTAGGTGTCTAAAAAGCCACAGGGGAAGGATTACATCTCTAAGGCTAAAAAGAGCAGGCTGAGCCTCACTTCCTCCTTCTCATCAACTGGGCTTCCTGTTGTCACAGTGTGAGCACATTTATTTTCCCTTCACTTCTCCTTTTATACAAATAGCCCCGGACATCCGTGTTACCAGCCTCATTGTGACCACCTCAAGGATAATCACTGATCCTGCCTAAAAGACTAAGGAAGAGTGAGTGCCTGCAAAAGGTAAGTTGGGTAACATTTTGATCTGGCTTGATAAGACCTGAACTGTATTATGTGGGATGGGCTGTCTTAGGATTGTCTATATGCCTCTTCAGTAAGTCCAAAATCTCCTGGAACTTCTATTTCACAAATATTTAGTGCAGGAAAGTCAAAAGATTAAGATTTTGGCACCCCTGAAAAGACAAGCAGGCCATAGAGACTTTTCATTTAACTGGGTGACCATTATCTGAAACCTCTTTGGGCCAGGACCTCGTGGGCTTAAATTGCTTCAGAACTTGAATTTCTGTGTGTAGTCATTTCTGATGCCTGGAGCCTTCTGCGGGACATGACATTGGGGAGATTTCATACATGCTCAGGTCTCTTAGTAGATAGATCTTGTGATTTTAGAGTGAGGAGAGAACTAACGGCCAGAGCCATTTAGAAAGGCAGCTGGGAGATGGCAGTTCTTCATTCAACCAATTTTCATGCCTCTTACTGTGATTCTTCAGAGCCACTAAATAGCTCAGAGTCAGGAATGCAGGGCATTCCCACTGCCTGTGTATCAAGAGGTAAAAGCTGAACACTCCAAAGAGATGCTTAGATTGATTGTTTTCAAACAATAGGAAGAACATTGTGGTCCTCAGGGTTCTGCCAAATAAATGTCCTTGGTATACAAACCATAAATATTGATAAATATAATGTGACAGGCACCAACCAACAAAATTTGATATTGTAATGATTTCTAATTTGTGCCCTATAACTCCCTCTGCCTCTGCCTGCCATTCTGTCTGCCTGTGCTCGCTCTCTCTCCCTCTCTCTCTCTGATAAATAAATAAAATCTTTAAAAAAAAAAAGTCTGGTCAGTAGAGCATGCGACTCTTGATCTCAATGTTGTGAGTTAAGGATTACTTTAAAACCCAGTCTTAAAGGGCACCTGAGTGGCTCATGGACTCAGAAGGTCAAAGTCAGGCTTTGGTTTTGGCTTTCTGTGACCACCCTAGTCATTACTAGAGGTCAGGAGACCATAGGAAACACTAAATCAGAGCTTTCTCCTTCTAAGACCTGTAGGAATCTCAATTGATTATACCCTTGGAGAGAAAAGCCCTCAAGGACCATTACTAACCGACCTAACAATGAGGGATGGCAACACCTCCAAGGGCTCTAGATTCCCAAAGCACCTCAGGGGCCATTGAGCCATGAATTTAAAAATAAAGATCAGATTTTATATTTTATTTTTTCAAAATTTTTTTAAACAAGATTTTATTTATTTATTTGAGAGAGAGAGTGTGTGTGTGTGCAAGTTAGGGGTACGGTGGAGGAGCAGAGGAAGAGAATCTTAAACAGGCACTGAGCATGGAATAAGATGCAGGCCTCTATTCCACAACCCCGAGATCAAGACCTGAGCTTAAACCAAGAGTCAAACATTTGACCAACAGAGCCACTCAGGTGCCCTTTAAGACTGGGTTTTAAAGTAATCCTTAACTCACAACATTGAGATCAAGAGTCGCATGCTCTACTGACCAGACTTTTTTTTTTTAAAGATTTTATTTATTTATCAGAGAGAGAGAGGGAGAGAGAGCGAGCACAGGCAGACAGAATGGCAGGCAGAGGCAGAGGGAGAAGCAGGCTTCCTGCCGAGCAAGGAGCCCGATGCGGGACTCGATTCCAAGAGGCTGGGATCATGACCTGAGCTGAAGGCAGCTGCCCAACCAACTGAGCCACCAAGGCGTCCTACGAGTTTTTTTAAATGATCATGCATTAAGTGACTCCTGGGGCCAAGCACCCTGCTTTGGAAGATTCTGGCGGGGAGACAAAAATAGCAAGATCAAGATTTGTCTCCCTAAAATAGTCCTGCCCTTCAGGAACTCCTATGGAAGATAAAATATATCACTGCTTTGGAAGAGACTTGAGCAAAAGGAGTCTTAGCTGCTGGTTAAAACAAAGGAGGGTTGCTTTCTCAATCTCTACCGGAATCTGCACTGTTTTGAAATTGCGGTTGGTTTGGAGCAGAGACTGAACTGAAGCTTGATTTCCTGTGTTGTTTTCTGTGTGGGCCAATTATGAGTACTTAGCTTTTAGGGGTGCCTGGGTGGCTCAGTGGGTTAAAGCCTCTGCCTTCGGCTCAGATAGTGATCCCAGGATCCTGGGATCGAGCCCCGCAACGGGCTCTCTGCTTAGCAGGGAGCCTGCTTCCTCCTCTCTCTCTGCCTGCTTCTCTGCCTACCTGTGATCTCTGTCTGTCAAATAAATAAATAAAAATCTTAAAAAAAAAAAAAAAGAGTACTTAGCTTTTAAATGAAAGGATTGGGCACCTTTATACCCATGGGAAATGATTCAAAGCCCATTTCTTTGCAGCTACTGTTGCTGAAGCCACTTCATCTTTGGTAATCAACCAGCACAGACAGACAAGGTCAAATCCATTGGTCTTTGGTTTCTGGTGTCCTCAGGTTGATCTCTGACCACCCAGAGGGGTTCAGACTCCAGAAATGAAGCCTTTTCCCCTTTTCCTGTCCACCCCACAGCTTACAAACAGCTAGGCATTGTGTTAAGGCCCAGAACCCGGAGATAACTGATGTGCTTAGCAATCTCGAAGACTTTGTAGATTCTGGTGTGGAGTACAGACTCAACACACCAATATAACACAAGGCGATCTTTTTGATAGTGGACAAAGAGTGTGCACAAAATGTGGGAGGAGTGTAGGAGTGTGCCTTGGAGAGGAAGGGACTGCTTGGGCTCATTTTCAAAGAAATATGAGTTTGCTATGGAGACTGGGGGTAACAGCATTCCAGATGGGGCACAGCACATGCACACTCAAAGAGTGGGACCTGCCCCCATCCCAGATGCATCTGAGGCAAGTGAGCAGGAGCACAGGAGGTGAATATCTCTCTCTTCTACTTGGTTCTAGAACCTAGCACCTGGAAGTGAGAGGCAAGACCAAACAACCAGGCAGGTCCGAGGTCTGGGCCTGGCCGTGGCTGTGCCTGAGACATCAGAATTGATGGAATGTGGCTTGAAATGAGGGTGAAGGGGCAGCTTTCTTACTCCTTAATCTCGATTTCCCCCGAGTTAGGGTGAAGTTTGGAGCTCTTCATGAGGTTCTGGCCCCGGTCCCTCAGCTTCTGTTCCAGAAAATGCTGTGCTGATTTAGTTACAGTGGTTTTGTTTGTGTTCCTACATTAGTACCCCCGCCCCCTACTTCCTGTCCAAGCTAGCCCCCAGTGTGTGCAGGCCACCCCAGGCCTGCAAACTGGGTGCATGCCCTCAGAAAGCTCCGGGGCCCAGCTGCTGCCGCAGGTTCAGAGCACCCAAGGAAAGGAACAGAGAAATGAGACCGCTACACAAAGCAGGCCTGCAGGGGTGAAGGCTGGGCCAGAGGCAAGGATTGTAGCTGGAGGGCAAGTGTGGGAAGGCTGTCTGGACACAGGCTTTGAGAAGAAGGAAGCCATTTCCAAAGCCCCTAGGTGAGCACTCCCAGAGTGGAGGCCATGGATCTCTGGGTTACGACACAGAGGCAAGGTCCCTTTTCATTCCCCAGGTCACCAGCACATGAGACCAGTCCTTCCCAAGCAGGAACATCAGTACATCACAGCAATGGCCAAGAACTGTTAAGGAAAAGTGCCACAAGGCTACATTTCAATAACCACTTAAAATAAGAGCCCTATTTTCCAAGTGTTAGAATGTTGTTACTTAAATGGAATTCGGGATTATATTAGTTTCAAATGAAGTGTTCAACTCAGTAAACATTAGCTATCCTTATAACATTGCAAACTGCTTATTTTTCAGGTAAGGTGAAACTTGTCCAAAGTCTTAAAACAAGTTAAATAATAATTCCAGATTCTCCATGGAATGTTCTTTCCTCCCCATTACACACTATACTTTCTTTTCTTATAAACCTCCTATTAAATAAGCATCATTAGACTGTGTTCTTTGTTTGAATAGATTTCCAGTGCATTTTAACATAAGCAAACAGAAAAAATACAATCTAATCATAAATCCAATTGACCTGAAGTCAATATGCTAGCAAATGGAATATTTGAAACATATTTAATTTGTCACATTTTGTTTGACGTTTTATATTTCAGGAGAACTAGACTGACAAATGGGAGTGAGAAATTATTTTGATACCTCATAACTTTTCAGTTTGAACTTGTGGCTTGATACTCACTCCCTATTAGGAACAAATAGAGGCCTTAAAGAATTATCCTATGGTTTGTCCTTCTAAAAACAGCTCTTGTGGGATCTCAGTATTTATGCTATCAGGGAATTATCACGTAATGACTTAAAGACCAGGATTCCTTAGATCATTTACTCATATTCAACATTCTCTCTCAATTCAGACTTATAGAAAACTTACAAAACTAGTACCAAGAATTTCTGAATACTCCGCTTCACCTAGGTTTCCCAAGTATTAATATTTTATCACATTTTATTTAACCTTCCTTCGCTCTCTCATTTGGGAGTAATTGCTGGCATGATATCCTTTCCCACAGAGTGCTTTGTTGTGTATTTCCTTTTTTTAAAAGATTTTATTTATTTATTTGATAGTGTGCAGAGTGAGAGACAGAGAGAGAGAGAGACAAAGTGAGAGAGAGAGAGAGAGAGAGAGCGCAAGCGCACAAGGTGGGGGAGGGACAGAGAGAGAGGGAGAAGCATACTCCCCGCTGAGCAAGGAGCCAGATTTGGGGTTCGATCCCAGGACCCTGAGAGCATGACCTTAGCTGGAGGCAGACCCTTAACTGACTGAGCCACCCAGGAGTCCCTACTGTGTATTTTCTCTGAACAAATACATTCTCTGACACACTACTTTATATTAATGAAAATCAGGAAATTGACACTGATACAATATTGTTACCAATCTATAGATTTTATTCAGATTCCATCAGTTGCCCATTGGTATCCTTACAGTGACTGGAAATCTCTGATTATACCTTGCTTTTAACTGTCCTGTTTCTTTAGTCTCCTTCTACCGGGAATAGTTCCTTTGTCTTTCCTTGTGTTTCATGACATTGATATTCTTGAAGTGTATAGACAAGCTATTTTCTAGAATGTCTCTTTATTTGGCTTGTCTCATGTTTCTTCATGACTAGATTCAGGTTATTCAGACTTTTGATGGGAATACCACAGAAGTAGATTTTTTTTCCTTAATATTTTATTTATTTATTTGACAGAGATCACAAGTAGGCAGAGATGTAGGCAGAGAGAGAAGAGGAAGCAGGCTCCCTGCCAAGCAGAGAGCCCGATGTGGGGCTCGATCCCAGGACCCTGGGACCATGACCCAAGCAGAAGGTGGAGGCTTTAATCCACTGAGCCACCCAGGTGCCCCAGAAGTGGATTTTATTAGCCCACAGAGAACCTTGCTCACACTTGACATACTTGCCTAAAAGCACCATAGATGGGTCTCCAGGACAGGGATCCTCCACAGCAAAATTCTACATATTTTGGGGGTAAGGAAAGAGAACCTCTAGGAAATGAGCTTCCGAGATCATCTGGATTTGTCTTTCCTCATTTTTTCTCTCCTCTTTGCTTCTTTCTTCTTTCTTTCCTACACAAATCACCCATTTGTCTCCCTGATAACAGCTTTGAATAGGAAAGCTTTCACCAGATCACAATTTTGGGGAGGATTAAGATGACAAACACATGCCTTTGACAAGATGAGGGAAGGATGAGAGGAAAACAATGCATAAATGTTAGTTTGGTTTAGTTTTATTTTAGTATCACCTTTCCCCCTGTGATTGCTTATTACTCCCTCAGAGAGACATACTTGCATAACCCCCATTCCTCTCAGCCGCTGCTCACAGAGGTTCACTCTGACAGTTGGAAGGAGTCTTCCTGAGGCTCATCAAGCTGCAGGGCGTGAGTTGGGTTGGGAAGTGAGAGGCACAAAATGGGGCCTGGGGCAGTGGAAAGAAGGTGGTATGGGAGGCTGAGAGACCTTGCCTTGTGCCCTGTGTTTGCTGTTCATTAGCTGGGTGAACTTGTGCCGTTATGTGGGTTGACTGAGCCTTGGATTTCCTGTTTGCAAAGTGGGGCTTTTGACACCTAAGTTACAGGGTTGATACAAGGATTATAAACAAAACACATTCATGAAACATTCAGCATTTTGCAGGGCTCAGTGAACTCTATCATCTATTTAAATTTATTTTGTCCTTATTTGGGGGACCCTCATAGAGAAGATTTTCTTCCTTATTTAGAAAAATCTTTTGTTAATCAAGTTTCCACTGTTCTTCACTGATGAACCAAAAAGCTTCACAGGCACTGGGTAGAAGAGGATAGGAAGCCAAAAGTCACCTTACTGAGTACCTTGTTTTTCTGTGTAAGCTGGCAAATCGATCTGTATATAGGGAGAAATGTCTGGAAAGGTGTTCACCAAAAATGTCAATGGTGGTTCTCTCTGGACATGAGATTTCAGAAGATTTTATGCTTTCAACCTTGTACTTTCTTTGTTGTTTGAATTTTTTTTTTACAGAGGGGGCACAGATTTTTTTTTTTTTTTAGGTATTTACCAAAAAAATGAAATAAGCAAAAAGTTATTAAAGGCCTTCTGGCCCCTGCTGTATTTTATTTCTGAAAATCTAGCAGAAAGCCCAGGGTTACCCTTATGGTAAGGAATCTCTAAACTTGATCTTTTAGTCAGTGCTCACTGAACCATGTACTCTGGTGCTGAGCCATCTAGAAGATGTTATCTCTTTTAAACCCTTGAACCACATGTGAGCTGCATGTGGATATCACCATTTTTAAAAAGATGAGGAAATTGTGAAAGAAGAGAGATTACACTAGTTGCCCAAGGCCACATTTCTGGCATATAGCACTGCCAGAATTCAAAATTAGATCCGTCTGATTCTGCAACAAGTGTTTATCAAACTCTATTCTGTGGAACACTATGTTCTCTGAGCAGTTATAAGTAATCTTTAAAAGAAGAATAGGTTTGTAGTAACAATGTACATTAGCGTGTAATGAGTTTCTCCAACGTCATTCATTAAAAGAACTGTTTATTGCTTTTTCTTTTATTTTTATTTAATCCTATTTATTTTCAAATTTATTTTACCATGGATTCCTTTTATTCCTTTTTTTTTTTAAGTTTTTAGTTAAATTTTGGTAGTTGGGGCACCTGGGTTGGTTCAGCAGGTTAAGGCCTCTGCCTTCAGCTCAGATCATTGATCCCAGGGTTCTGGGATCAAGCCCTGCATCGGGATCTCTGCTCGGCGGAAGCCTGCTTCCTCCTCTCTCTCTGTGCCTGTCTCTCTGCCTACTTGTGATTTCTGTCTGTCAAATAAATAAATTAAATCTTTTAAAAAAATTTTGGTTAGTTACCATACAGCATAATTTTACTTTCAGGTGCACAATATAGTGATTCCTTATGATTTTGTTTGCTTGTTTTCATTCGGGGAACATGTATTAACATCTCATAAATATAATAGTCCGCATAACACCAAAGCTATCTTGCTGTGGCTCCAAGATTGGATCGCATAAGACTGGATTGAACTGATAGCTTCCTGAAGTTTCTTTCCCAACCTTAGCTACTCCTAAGTTCGAATTAATTCAGGACTAGATATGATGGCCCTGCAAGGATGGGCCAAAAAAAAAAAAAAAAAAAAAAGGAGCGATTGAGCTAAAAATCCACAAGACAATTTACTAGCCAAAGATATGCTTGGAGGGAACTGAAAAGTGAACTTCATCCCTGGCCACAGTTAACTGGAGTTTGGTCACAGGGGTTTCCTGGAAGCTGACGTCAGGGACTTTCTTCACAGAGCCATGAGTCATGGAGCAGATTTTGACTGCAAAGAGGTGTCAGTTCTTCCAGACAGTTGGGCTGGAAGGGGCAAGAGCCCAATAGCTGACGCAGTCACAGTGAAGAAAGGAAGGGGAAATAGAGTGTCATTCTGTCTGGGTTAATAAGAAAACTAGGGCCATGCACGTGGTAAAAGTAGTGACAATCTTCACCAAAAGGGTAGGTTTCTCCTTCAACCAGTGGGAGTCTGAGCAAATGAAAAATAAAGGAAGGAGAAAGAAGAGTTTCTTCTTCCTATCTGTGGGGGGAAAATTCAGTAGGGATACCCACAGGCCTGTGGGCGCTTCATTTGTTGGTTCTCTGTGGACCATTTGATTACAGGGACCTGAAGAGGTGATCTCGGGATCCCAGGATGTTGGGGCTGTGGTGACCCTAGGAGGCATCTGGCCCAAGTTTCTATGTAAGTCACCTGCCCACATCCAAAAGATTGGTCTATCGGTAGAATAATTTTCAAGCCCAAGGCTTCTGATGCTGTAGTGTCATGTTCATTCCACCATACCAGATTATTCAGAGTTAACTGACAAAAACGCTTATTGAACAATCTTACTCTTTTTAGTGTAATCAGGGGACTGTGTTAGATCTCAAGGATTAAAAAATGAATAAACTAGCTCCTACTCTCAAGGAGTTCACATTCTAGAGAGGGAAGAGATAATTATAAAACAAAGAGCCACTTTCTGCCTGTGGACGCTGCCGAGTAAGCATCGTTAAAGTCTCCCCTCCCACCGCCGTCCTGTCTAAGTCAGAGTCTCCCAAAGAGCCTGAACAGCTGCGGAAGCTCTTCATCAGAGGTCTGAGCTTTGAAACAACCGATGAGAGTCTGAGGAGCTATTTTGAGCAATGGGGAACACTTACGGACTATGTGGTAATGAGAGATCCAACACCAAGCGCTCCAGAGGCTTTGGGTTTGTCACATATGCCACTGTGGAGGAGGTGGATGCAGCCATGAATGCAAGGCCACACAAGGTGGATGGAAGAGTTGTGAAACCAAACAGGGCTGTCTCAAGAGAAGATTCTCAAAGACCTGGTGCCCACTTAACTGTGAAAAAGATTTTTGTTGGTGGCATTAAAGAAGACACTGAAGAACATCATCTAAGAGATTATTTCGAACAGTGATTGAGATCATGACTGACAGAGGCAGTGGCAAAAAGAGGGGTTTTGCTTTTGTAACATTTGATGACCATGATTCTGTAGACAAGATTGTCATTCAAAAATACCATACCGTGAATGGCCACAACTGTGAAGTAAGGAAAGCGCTCTCTAAGCAAGAGATGGCTAGTGCTTCATCCAGCCAAAGAGGTCGAAGTGGTTCTGGAAACTTTGGTGGTGGTCATGGAGGTGGTTTTGGTGGGAATGACAACTTTGGTCGCGGAGGAAACTTCAGTGGTCGAGGTGGCTTTAGTGGCAGTCGAGGTGGTGGTGGATATGGTGGCAGTGGGGATGGCTATGACGGATTTGGTAATGATGAAAGCAACTTTGGAGGTGGTAGAAGTTATAATGATTTTGGCAATTACAACAATCAGTCCTCAAATTTTGGACCCATGAAAGGAGACAATTTTGGAGGCAGAAGCACTGGCCCTTATGGTGGTGGAGGCCAATACTTTGCCAAACCACGAAACCAAGGTGGCTATGGTGGCTCCAGCAGCAGCTATGGAAGTGGCAGAAGGTTTTAATTACTGCCAGGAAACAAAGCTTAGCAGGAGAGGAGAGCCAGAGAAGTGACAGGGAAGCTACAGGTTACAAGAGATTTGTGAACTCAGCCAAGCACAGTGGTGGCAGGGCCTAGCTGCTACAAAGAAGACATGTTTAGACAATACTCATGTGTATGGGCAAAAAAACTCGAGGACTGTATTTGTGACTAATTGTATAAAAGGTTATTTTAGTTTCTGTTCTGTGGAAAGTGTAAAGCATTCCAACAAAGGGTTTTAATGTAGATTTTTTTTTTGTATCCATGCTGTTGATTGCTAAATGTAATAGTCTGATCATGACGCTGAATAAATGTGTCTTTTTTAAAAATGTGTTGTGTAAAGTTAGTCTACTCTGAAGCCATCTTGGTATACTACCCCAACAGTGTGAAGTTAGAATTCCTTCAGGGTGATGCCAGGTTCCATTCGAAATTTATTTGCAACCTGCTTGGGCACAGAAGCCATCGTCTCCACAAACCTTGGTGTAGTTGAACTGACAGTTAATGTGTTGTAACCTGGAGTTCACCATTAAAAGGTCACCCAAGCAAAGTCCTGGAGTTTATTTGGTTATTAATATGATTGTTGGCACATCCTATGCAATATACCTAAATTGAATTATGGTATCAGATAAAATTATAGATAGGATTAAATCTTGTGTATCATCCATTATCATGTGTAATCAATAAACGATTTAATATTCTCTTGGAAAAAAAAAAACAAAAAGCCTAGGGCAGTAACCAGGATGTGCAGATATTATGGGCACACCTTTTTGGGTGCAGAGAAACAGATATAATCAGAGAGGTTCCTGGAAGAGTGACACTGGGGTTGAATGTCAGGATGAGTAGTGGCTAACCAAATTAAGGGGTCAGAGGGAGAGAAAACAGCAAATTTCAGCAAAGAACCCTGTGAGCACAGGTGAAAAAGGAGGCACTGAAATAGTCAATGTTGATTGCTAGGTTTTTAGATAGCAGCACTATCAGCAATAGCCAAATTATGGAAAGAACCCAAGAATCCCTCAACTGATGAATGGATAAAGAAGATGTGGTGTATAGGTGCAATGGAATATTACTCAGCCATCAAGAAGAATGAAATCTTTGGGATGAAGGACACTAAGGAGGGCATGTGATCTGATGAGCACTGGGTGTTATAGGCAACTGATGAATAACTGATTCATCAATCTCATTACTGGTTATTGGTCTATATTCAGTTTGTCAATTTCTTCTTGTTTCAGTCTTGGTAGTTTATAGGTTTATAGGAAGGCATCCATTTCCCACAGGTTGCTTAATTTATTAACATATAGTTGTTGATAACAATTTCTGATAACTGTTTCTATTTCCTTGGTGTTAGTCATGACCTTTCTCCTTTCATTCATAATTTTATTAATTTTGGTCCTTTCTCTTTTCTTTTGGATAAGTCTGGCTAGAGGTTTATCAATCTTACTAATTCTTTCAAAGAACAAGCTTCTTGTTTCCTTGATCTGTTCTACTGTGTTTCTGATTTCTAATTCATTGAGCTCTGCTCCAATCTTAATTATTTCCCTTCTTGTGTGTGGGTTAGGCTTAATGTGTTGTTTTTTTCTCCAGTTCTTTGAGGTGTAAAGTTAGTTGGTAAATTCAGAATTTTTCTATTTTTTTGACTGAGTCTTGGATGGCTATGTATTTTCCTCCTAAGACTACCTTTGCAGTATCCCATAGGTTTTGGACCAATGTGTTTTCATTCTCTGTGGTGTCCATGAATTGTTTAAGTTTGTCTTTGATCTCCTGGTTGACCCAAACATTCTTTTTTAGAAGATTTTTTAAGTGATTTGTATTTATTTGACACAGAGATAGAGAGTACAAGTAGGCAGAGCAGCAGGCAAAGGGAGAGGGAGAAGCAGGCTCTCCACTGAGCAGGGAGCCTGATGTGGGGCTCGATCCCAGAACCCTGATCATGACCCAAACCAAAGGCAACTGTCCGACTGACTGAACCACCCAGGCACCCCTGACCCAAACATTCTTAAGCAGGATGATCTTTAGCTTCCAAGTGTGTGAATTTCTTCCAAAATTTTTTAAAGATTTTTTTTATTATTAATTTATTTATTTTCAGAAAAACAGTATTCATTATTTTTTCACCACACCCAGTGCTCCATGCAATCCGTGCCCTTCTAATACCCACCACTGGTACCCCAACCCCCCCCCCCCCCCCCCGCCACTTCAAACCCCTCAGATTGTTTTTCAGAGTCCATAGTCCATAGTCACCTCCCCTTCCAATTTATCCCAACTCCCTTCTCCTAACACCCCTTGTCCTCCATGATATTTGTTATGCTCCACAAATAAGTGAAACCATATGATAATTGACTCTCTCTGCTTGACTTATTTCACTCAGCATAATCTCTTCCTGTCCCGTCCACGTTGCTACAAAAGTTGGGTATTCGTCCTTTCTGATGGAGGCATAATACTCCATAGTGTATATGGACCACATCTTCCTTATCCATTCGTTCGTTGAAGGGCATCTTGGTTCTTTCCACAGTTTGGCGACCGTGGCCATTGCTGCTATAAACATTGGGGTACAGATGGCCCTTCTTTTCACTACATCTGTATCTTTGGGGTAAATACCCAGGAGTGCAATGGCAGGGTCATAGGAAAGTTCTATTTTTAATTTCTTGAGGAATCTCCACACTGTTCTCCAAAGAGGCTGCACCAACTTGCATTCCCACCAACAGTGTAAGAGGGTTCCCCTTTTTCCACATCCTCTCCAACACATGTTGTTTCCTGTTTTGTTAATTTTACCCATTTATTTGACAGATATCACAAGTAGGCAGAGAGGCAGGCAGAGAGAGAGGTGGAAGCAGGCTCCCTGCTAAGCAGAGAGTCCAAAGCAGGCCTCGACCCCAGGACCCTGAGATCATGACCTGAGCCAAAGGCAGAGGCTCAACTCACTGAGCCACCCAGGCACCCCCCAATTTTTTTCTTATGATTGAATTCCAGCTTCATAGAATTGTGGTCTGAGAATATGCAGGGAATAATCTCAGTCTTTTGTTATAGGTTGAGACCTGATTTGTGACCCAGTATGTGGTCCATTCTGGAGGAAGTTCCATGTGCACTCAAGAAGAATGAGTATCCTGTTGCTTTAGGGTAGAATGTTCTATATTTATCTATGAGGCCCATTCTGGTTGAATATGCCATTCAAAGCTCTTCTTTGTTGATTTTCTGCTTAGATGATCTGTCTGTTGCTGAATGGAGAGCTGAGGTGTCCTACTATTAACATATTATTATCAATATGTCTCTTTATTTGGTTAACAGTTGGCTTATGTAGTTGGCTGCTCCCATGTTGGGGGCATAGATATTTACAGTTGTTAGATCATCTTGTTGGATAGACCCTTTAAGAATGATATAGTGTCCTTATCTAACTATAGTCCCTAGCTTAAAATCTAATTTGTCTGACATGAAAACTGCTACCCCAGCTTTCTTTTGAGGTCCATTGTTATGAAAAATTGTTCTCCATCCCTTCAGTTTCAGTCTGGATGTATCTTTAGGTTCAAAATTAGTCTCTTTAAGACAGCACATGGATGGGTCCTATCTTTTTATCCAGTCTGCAACCCTGTGCCATTTCATGGGAGCATTTTGGCTGTTTGTGTTGAGAGTGATTATTGAAAGATATGATTTTATCATGTTGCCTGTGAAGTCCTTGTTTTTGTAGATTGTCTCTGTAAACTTCTGTTCTATATCACTCTTAGGGTCTTTATCCTTCTATAGAACCCCCTTAATATTTCTTGCAGGGCTAGCTTACTGGTCTCATATTCTTTCAGTTTCTGCTGGCCCTGGAAGGTCTTTACCTCTCTGCCTATTCTGAATGACAGCCTTGCCTGATAAAGTGTTCATGGATGCATGTTCTTCTCATTAGTACCCTGAATATGTTTTGCCAGCCCTTTCTGGCTTGCCAGGTCTCTATGGATAGGTCTGACATTATTCTGATGTTCCTCCCTCTGTATGTAAGGAATCTCTCCCCTCTAACTGCCCTTAAGGTGGTTTCCTTGGTTCCAAGACCTGTGAATTTTATTATTACATGCCTTGGGTCAGTCTGCTCTTCTTTTTTTTTTTTTTAAGATTTTATTTATTTATTTGACAGAGATTACAAGTAGACAGAGAGAGAGAGAGAGAGGGAAGGGGAAGCAGGCTCACCGCTGAGCAGAGAACCCAATGTGGGGCTCAATCCCAGGACCCTGAGTCATGACCTGAGCCAAAGGCAGAGGCTTTAACCCACTGAGACACCCAGGTGCCTCAAGTCTGTTCTTCTTGATCTTAGGAGGGGTCCTCTCTGCCTCTAGGACATACATGCTTGTTTCATTCCCCAGATAAGGGAAGTTCTCAGTTAGGGTTTGCTCAAATATATCTTCTAGTCCCCCGTCTCTTTCTCCATGCCCTCACTGACACTGGAATGTTTCATGGAGTCATTTATTTTTCGAATTCTGTTTTCATGTGACATCATAGATGGACCTGGAAGACATTATGCTAAGTGAAATAAGCACAACAGAGGAAGACAGATACTGTGTGGTGTCACTTACATGTGGAATATAAGATAGTCAAACTCATGAAAGCGTAGGGTCAAATGGTGGTTGCTACCAGTTTGGGAGAGAGGTGAATAGGGAGGTGATGGTCAAAGGGCACAAAGTTTTAGTTATCCAAAATAAGTAAGTTCTGGAAATATACTCTTCAATATAGTGACTATAGCTAACAATACAGTATTGTACATTCAAAATTTGCTAAGGGGGTAGATCTTATATTTGGTATTACTACCACAAAAAATAAAAATAATAATAATAATGGGATGGAATGAAACTTCAAGAAATAATAGGAATGTCTACAGTTTGGATACTAGTGATGGTTTCATGAGTGTACACTTATCCCAAACTCATCGAGTTGTATATATTAGTATGTACATATGTCATGCATATCTAAAGTGCTTTTATAAATTTAAAAAATTTTAAAAATAAACTATAAGCCAGAGTATATTGCCATGAATTTGGAGAGATGGACAGGGACAAATTAGATAGGACTTTTTGATGTACACATACATACATAAAACCATCACTACATCAAGATAACAACCATTCATCACTTCCAAAAGATCAGTCATAGTCTGTTGTAATCCCTTTCTCCTGCCTGTCTCTCCTCTCCTTTTAATTACCTAACCCCCGCCACCACCACTGCTTTCCTCTGCCTCAATCCCCAATCATTGATTTGCTTTCTGTTGCTATATATTAGTTTTCATTTTATCTCTAAAATTTTATATACCTGGAATCATACACTATGTAGTCTTTTCTTTGTCTAGCTTTGTTCATCCACCATACTTATTTTGAGATTCATTTATGCTGTGTTGTATATCAGCAGTTCACTTCTTTTTATTCCTGAGTAGTATACCATTTGATAGGTATATCACCGTTTGTTTTTCCATTTATCTGTTGATGGCCCTTTTGGCTGTTTTCAGCTTTGGGCTATTACAAATAAAACTGCAATGAACATTCCTGTACAAGTCTTTGTATGGTCATATGCTTTTTGTTCTCTTGATAAATACCTTCGAGTGGAATGGCTAAATCATGTAAGTATATGTTTAACTTTTCACAAAACTGGCAAAATGTTTTTCAAAGTGGATATACCATTTTACACACTCACTAACCACATCTTCATCAACCCCTGGTATGGTCATTTTTTGTCTTTTTTTTTTTTTTTCTAATTTTAGCCACTCTAGGAGGGAGACAGCAGTATCTCATTTTGGTTTTAATTTACATTTCCCTAATGATTAATGAAGTAGAGTTATTTTTCATTTACATATTTTTCATCTGTGTATCTTCTTTGGTGAACTATCTATTCAGATCTTTTGTTCTTTTTATTCTTTTGTCCATTTTCTTTTTTTTTAAGATTTTTTTTAATTGATTTATTAGAGAGAGAGAGTGAGAGAGCATGAGCGGGGAGGTCAGAGGGAGAAGCAGACGCCCCGTGGAGCTGGGAGCCTGACGTGGGACTTGATCCCAGGACTCCAGGATCATGACCTGAGCAGTAGGCAGTCGCTTAACCAACTGAGCCACCCAAGTGCCCCTCTTTTGTCCATTTTCAAATGGGATTATTTGTCTTCTGAATTTTGAGAGAATTCCCTCAAGGTCCATCTATATTGTCACAAATGGTAGGATTTCCTTGTTTCTCATGGCTTAATAATACTCTTTTGTATATTTATACTACATTTTTAAAAGATTTTATTTATTTATTTGTCAGAGAGAGAGAGAGAGAGTGCAGCAGGGGGAGCAGCAGGCAGAGGGAGAAGCAAGTTGCCCGCTGAGTGAGGAGACCAATGCAGGACTCAGTCTCAGGATCCCAGTAACACAACCAGAGCAGTGAACAGATGCCCAACCAACTGAGACACCCAGGCACCCTATACCACATTTTTTAAAAATTGAAATGTCAATGGGCATATGTTGTTTCCATGTCTTGGCTATGTAAGTAATGTTACAATAAACATGGGGGTGCAGATATTTCTTTGAGACCATGATTTCCTTTCCTTTGGATATAGGCCCAGAAGTGGAATTGCTGAGTTGTAGAATAGTTCTATTTTTAATTTTTTGAGAAACCTCCATATTGTTTTCCATAGTGCCTGTAACCAATTTACAGTCCCACCAATGGTGCATGAAGGCTGTCTTTCTCCATATCCTCTCACCACTTGTTGTAGCTTTTTGCTGATAACCTTCCTAACAGGTATGAGGTGATATCTCATTGAAGTTTTGACTTGCATTTTCCATCTTGGTGATTAGTAATGTTGAGCATCTTTTTTATACCTGCTGGCCACTTGTATGACTTTTTTTGGAAAAATGTCTATTCACTTCCCCTGCCCATTTGTAAATCATATATTTGTTTTTGCTTCTTGTTATTGAATTGCATGAGTTCTTCATATATTGTGGATGTTAATCTCTTATAAGATATATGTTGCAAATATTTTCTCCCACTAAATAGGTTGCCTGTTCATTTTGTTGATGGTTTCCTTTGCTGTGCAGACCCACCTATTTATCTTTGCATTTGTTTCATTTGTTTTTGGTGTTATATCCAAGAAATTCTTGCCAAGGCCAATGTCAAGGTGCTTACACTTTATGTTTTCTTCCAGGAGTTTTGTTGTTTCAAGTCTTACATTCAAGTCTATAATCCATTTTTAAATTTTTTATTTAAATTCAATTAAGTAACATATAGTGCATTAATTTCAGGTATAGAATTTAGTCATTCTTCAGTTGCATATAACACCTAGAGCTCATTACATCAAGTGCCCTCCTTAATGCTCAACCCCGAATGATCCTATCCCCCGACTCACTTCCCCTCCAGCAACCCTCAATTTGTTTCCTGGAGTTCAGCATCTTTCATGGTTTGCCTCCCTCTCTGTTTTTATCCTATTTTATTTTTTCCCTTCACCTATACTCATCTGTTTTGTTTCTTAAATTCCATATATAGGTGAAATTTTTGTCTTTCTCCAACTGACTTTTATCACTTAGCATAATATCCTCTGGTTCCATCCACATCGTTGCAAATAGTAAGATTTCATTCTTTTTGATGGCTGAGTAATATTCCATTGTATGGCTCTCCCATATTTTCTTTATCCATTCATCTGTTGATGGACATTTAGGATCTTTCTGCATTTTGACTACTGTGGATATTGCTGCTATACATGTGTACATGTGTCCCCTTCAAATCACTATTATATCAAGTCTATAATCCATTTTGATTTTATTTTTGTGACTGGTATAAGATAGTGCTTTTATTTCGTTCATTTGCTTGTGCTTGACCACTTTTCCCAACACCATTTATTGAAGAAACTGTCTTTTCCCCATCATATATTCTTGGCCCCTTTCCTTTAAATAAATTAACCATAGATGCATGGATTTATTTCTGGGCATCCTATTCTGTTCTATTGGTTTATGTGTTTGTTCTTATGCTAATGTCATATTATTTTGATTAGGACAGCTTTGTAATATAATTTGAAATCAGGAAGTATAATGTTTCTAGTTTTGTTTTTCTTCCTCAAGATACCTTTGGCTATTCAGGGTCTTCTATGATCCTACATAAATTTTAGGATAGTTTATTCTGTATATGTGAAAAATGCCACAGAAATGTTTACATATATTGCATTTAATCTGTGGATCACTTTGGGTAGCACAGACACTTTAACAATATTTTTTCAATCCAGAAGCATGGAATATCTTTCCATTTATTTGTGTCTTCTTACATTTCTTTCATTAATGTCTGTTTTTCAGTGTCTAGATCTTTTACCACTTTGGTTAAACTTACTCCTAAGAATTTTTTTTTCATGCTATTTTTAAGTGGGATTGTTTTCTTCTTTTTCTGATAATTCATGACTGAATATTCTTTCACCCAATTGGCTATCTTGGGGCATACCTGGAGTACTTAGACCATTTCATTTACTTGCTATTAATATGGTTAGAATTGAGCATATTTGTTTTCTCTTTGTCCCATCTTTCTATTTGTTTTCTGTTTTCCCCATCTGTTCTTTGTTTTTGTCCTAGTCTGTGCAGGTTGCTGCACAATATACTAAAGACTGGGTAATTTATAAACAACAGAAATATATTTTTCACAGTTCTGGAGGCTGGAAATCTAAGATCACGATGCTAATGTGGTCAGGTGAGACCACTCTTTTGGGTTACAGACTTCTTGTTGTGTCCTCACGGGATGGAAGGAGCTAGGAAGCTCTCTGGGGTCTCTTTTATAAGATCTCTAATCCCATTTAGGAGAGTTCCACCCTCATGACCTAACTGCGTCCCAAAACCTTATGTCGCTACACCATCATGGGCATTAGGATTTCAACCTGTAAATGTTGTGGGGACACAAACATTCAGACCGTAGCAGTTTCCTTTTCCTCTTTTTTTTTTTTTCCAGGCTTCTTTCAACTAATCCAGTATTTAAAATTTTTTTTTATCTCCTTTGCTGGCCTATTTTTTTAAGTTTTATTTATTTATCCTTTGGTGACTTATTAATTCCCCATTTTGCTATTTTAGAGGCTGCCTTATGGTGTATACTGTACATCTTAAATTCATCACAGTCTGTCTTCAAATAACATTACCACACCGCATAGTGGAACTTTGTATACTTCCATTTCTCCCTCCCCAGAGAGTTTCTTTAAGACAAAATAATCATGGGTTCCATTTACTGAGTACAGTGGTATATCAGTCTCTGTTGTAAGATCATTTCATTTTCACATCCACCCTAGGAGGTGTAAGTATTACCCCTCATTTTACATAGGAATAAATTGTGACTAGAAATGTTAAGTAAATTTCCAAATCTCATGGAGCTTTTTAGTGGCATATGTGAGAGTTGAATTCAAGTTTGACCTCAAAGCCTATGTAGTAAGTCATCATATTAACTTCCCAAGTATATACAAACACACTTATAATATAATCAATTTTACTTTAACTTGGCTAAAATATTGATGAAGAATTAAGAATAATACTGAGGGTCAAGACAAGAAGGGGAAAGGGAAGGAGAAGGACAAAATGATATGAGATAAATATATATATTTGGTCTTTACAACAGAGATTATTTTATTGTGGAATACAAATAGCTCATCAGGCTTATTAATAGCCTAGATGACCTATCCCTCAAGACCATCTGATTTCTGGATAGCTTGATACTATTAAGAGAGTACAGGCAATAGATTGTGTAAGCAATCTATATACTAGAAAAGGCATAGTTCTAATGGGAAAAACCCCCAATAAAATAGCATTCTGCTTTATATATAGCAGGCTTATGTGTGGTTTTAAAATACGAGTTACTCTATAAAGCCAAATTATGTCTGAGAGAAAATTCAAAATTGTGTATTCAGATCTCTAGAATTGAGGGTGAGAGTTTGCACATTAATACCTTGCTGAGAAAATGAAATTACATATATATTTTTAAATCAAGTTCTCATTGCTATCTCTTCATTTCTCCATTGGATTTGATAGCTAGTTTTATCTCTACTATAAGATTGACATCTCCTGGAAGATAGCTACTACTTAGTCACAGTTATATCTCCCACAGTATCTAGAATAAAAAACATCATAAATGTTTCTTCAGTAGAAGAATGAATCATACATATGTATGTTCCTCCCACTTTCATGTGGAGAGTTTTACCAAATGTAGTATATATACATCTCAGGGCATTTAAGGAACTGGTTGATCAAGTCACTGACCTCCACAGCTGATTAATTCCTGACCCCTAGCCTGCTTTCTTGAGTAAATGCCCAAGCACTTTTCTCTGAGCACTGGCCTAGTTTGTGTTACTGTGACTCACTCCTCCAAAAGCAACTCTATTGCTTTCCTCTACAGTGCTTAATTCAGTGATAAGTATTCTTGGCTTGCGAATTGGAGCAAAAGTGAGTGTCCAAGATAAACCAATTGGTACCTTGGTTCAGAGACGGGGAAAACAGGGAGTTTGGAGAAACTTCCCAGAGGATACTCACAGCTCAAACCCAAGAGATCTTGAACTCTGAACATTTATACTGTCTGCTCACCAGTGTCACGTTACAGAGCCAGGTAACTTATTTCCTCTTTTTTTCCTTTCACTTTTTAGGGTAAGAATATCCCAGCATGGGCATGAGCGGCTTGAAATTGCTGAAGTACGTTCTGTTTTTCTTCAACCTGCTCTTTTGGGTAAGTGTGCCTCTTCTGAGCACGTGGAGCTCATCTCCTCCCAGCTCCATTCTATTTCTCTCTCCTCTACTGAAGATCCATCGTGGTGTGGAGAGCAACCCATGCATGTCTGAATGGCATACCCAGCTTAAAACAAGGGAGTAATAATTTCCCCTCTTCCCATTTTGCCATTGTCTAAGCCTGTAAAATCGAAAAGTACCAGTGCAGTTATCTTTTTTTTAATTATGTTCAGTTAGCCACCATATAGTACAAAATTAGTTTTTGGTGTAATGTTCAATGATCCAATAGTCTCATATAACACCAAGTGCTCATCAGAACCCATGCTCTCCTTAATACCCATCACCCAGCTACCCCATCTCCCCATACCTCTGCCCTCTGAAACCTTCAGGTTGTTTCCCGGAGTCCATAGTCTCAGGGTTCATCTCCCTCTCTGATTCCCCCCACCACTTCAGTTTTCCCTCCCTTCCCCTATGGTCTTCCATGCTATTGCTTATGTTCCACATACGAGTGAAGCCATATGATAATTGTCTTTCTCTGCTTGACTTTTTTCGCTTAACATAATCCTCTCCAGTTCCATCCATGTCAGTGCAAATGGTGGGTATTCATTCTTTCTGATGGAATAATATTCCATTGTGTATATGTACCACATCTTTATCCAGTGCAGATCTATTGGCAGGCTCTTCCTCTCTCTGGGGACTTGAGGCTATTACTGCTCACTGCTGACATCTATGGGTGAGAAACCTGAGACTCTCTATTCTGTGAATAAATAACACTTTCCTGCTCCCCTCCCTCCCTTAATCCCTTGGATGAGTAACTGATTGAAAGGGACATCATCTTTTCTGGGAAGGTTTCACCGCACCAAATTTAGCAATTGAATTTCAAATATAGGATCAGTTTGCACTCATGTGTCTATTAGAAGATTCTTAAAAGTTTGGCTCTCTAGTTTTCTGCCTAGCAAGATAAAGTTCTCAGCCAGGCATCCCCTCTACATTGTTGTGCTTTCCAAAGGGAAGACCATGTGTAAGATGTTGTGGGAACAAGGAGTAGGAGAGCTGAAGCTTGAAGATACTATATTACTCACAGCGAGCTTTCCCTGGTATCTGATATGGGTAAGATGAAGCATGAGTGGGACATCACAGGAGGAAAGTAGGATCACTTCTTTTCTAGGTGCAGGGGAAAGCTGGGAAAAGAAGTTGTTCATGAGAGTCTTGATAGAGCCAATGGAAAGATATGATTTTTTTTTGATTCTTTGGTGGGAAAGTTAAGAAAAAATTTTTATTATTATTATTATCATTAGCTGACATATAGTACATCATAAGTTTTTAATGTAGTATTCAACAAGTCATTAGTTCCATAGAAGACCCAGTGCTCATAACAACATGTGCCCTCCTTAATACCCATAACATGGTTACCCCACCCTCCACCCTAATCTCAAGTGAAAATGTGAGCAGATATTCAAGAATGTTGTGGGATTCTTTCTTTCAGTTCTGTGGCTGCTGCATTTTGGGCTTTGGGATCTATCTCCTGGTCCACAACAATTTCAGCCTGTTCCCCTCCCTCACACTGGGCAATGCATTTGTCATCGTGGGCTCCATTATCATGGTGGTTGCCTTCCTGGGCTGCATGGGCTCCATCAAGGAGAACAAGTGTCTGCTTATGTCAGTGAGTATCTTGCAGCAGATGTGGTACCCTAAGTAGAGAGACATGATACCTTAAGTCCCAGGCAAGATGTTCCTTGGTAGCTAACCTATGGGCACAGGGAAATCATAGGAACATAGGATTGGCACTTTAAGCTGGCCAAATCTGTCTAGAGCAATAGTATTTTGTTTCTGTCTGGGGTCCCAGGGATATGTGGAAGAGGACATTGCTATCTTTCTTGGGATTCATTGTACAGTGTTAATAATGGCCTTTGTCATAATTTCCCTTTATGACATTTTATTTCTTCATGTCTGGTTGAAATCAAGTGTTATCCATCTGCTTAAATGCTTTCACATCAGTATGTATTTTTAGGATCTGAATCAGAGTCATTAACTGATGGAAAATCTAGTCTCTAGATTCTTCTGAGTACTGTGGCCCTCCTAAAATGACAGAAGATGCTTCTCTATCTCAGATCCGCACAGGGTACATGACGGTGTGATGATCCAACTTAAGTGAGGCCCTAGGTGGTAGCCATTGTGATCTAACAAGAGAGATGCTAGAGCTTTTCTGTTGTTCCCTATCAGTTAAGACTCCTGAAGAGTACATTTAGGCTTAGGTTTTACCTGTAAGCTCTATGAAAGAAGAGCTCCTTGTATCTCTAAGTGGACCCAGAACAGTGCTTGATATAGCAGTACTACTCCATCCTTAGTAAGGGTTCCCAGTCACCTTGGTTCTTCCTTAGGTTATTTGGTTAATTTTCTTTCCCTTATGGGTCAACTCTTAAATTGAAACCAAGACATAGAATAAAAAGTTCCTGTTCTCAGTTCCCAGATTAATGGCAAAAGATGGGAGCTGATAGACATAGGGAAAAGATTAAACAGGTTTAAGTAGTTAAAAATAATATTGCGATAGAAAGGGAAAGCAGGATAAGTGACAATGTGTTTTCTGCTGTGTGTAATTAGCATAAAGGGAGTACGCATCTACAGCTAGAGGTAACCAAGTATTAGGACTGTGATTAGAATACCTCTTCTCCACATCTGTATAGGGCTCCTCTCAACTTCCACCATCACCTGATCCCAACCCCAAAATAACCCTGATCTTGCAGAAGGGACCAGACCCCAAACTAAAGACATATAGTTTAGTTTACTGCTCTTTTGCTCAACTGTTTCAAAAAGCTGATGCCAAAATTGCTTCACTGATTCAACAAATAATATTTCATACTCATTATGTGCATGGAGCTGTATAGGCACATGACATGTTTGGGTCTTCCTTAGAATAAAGGAAGAGGAGAATAAAGTTAGAAGACAGCTGATCTGCCCTCTAAAGACTTGGAGTCTAATTGCACAAGAATGACACATATCCCTCACAAAACAAAAGGCTTATGAGGGCCTGAGAAAGCAGAAATAGGAACTTCTGTACACGTGTGGAGACATGTTTGGATACTCCCAGGGTGCAGTGGGAGTGAGGGAAGAACTAGGATCAGTGCTATGAGCATGTCTCTACTTTGCCTCAGTTCTTTTTCCTGCTGCTGATTATACTCCTTGCTGAGGTGACCATGGCCATCCTGCTCTTCGTGTATGATCAGAAGGTAAGCTATAAAGAATAAATTATTGTATTTCTGATGGGGGAGAAGAAGTCCTGTAATAGAGATAGAGGCAAAGTGGAAGGATGGAAGAAAGAAATTAACTGTAAATGGGGGGGGATGGAATTTCATGAAAGATTGCAATTGAATCATGCTTTGAAGGATGAATAGGAAGAAAAGTAAAAACAAGTTTATCCTCCACCTACTTCCTTCCCTCTATGTGTCTGGCAGTAGAAAATGTCTGTCTCCATGCCTAAGAGAGCCCATGCTTTGATTGTCTCCCTCTGAAAAACCAGAGTTCTGGAAAGACAAGAGGCTACTATGAACTTCTTCCTGCAATGCTATTTCAGTCTCAGCACTTTGCCCTGTATATAAACTCTGGCTCCTCACTTCCTTAGCTCTGAGGAGATCATTTGGAAGGGAGGAGCAAATGGAACCACCAGTCATTTTTAGAAATTGCTTGTTCCTTGAACTCACCTGCTTTTTATAATGTCTTCTCTGCTGGAATATGTCCCACCCAGTTGAATAATTATGTGTCTACAAGCCTGACTGAGAGCATCCAGCAATACCACTCGAACAACAGCACCAGAGCAACATGGGATTCCATCCAGACATTTGTGAGTATAGATGGAATCTTCCTCAGCTTAGCCCAGACTTAATTTTCCAACCTCAGTGCCTGGAGGCTAAAGGAACTTCCTTTCTTAAAAGGTCCAGAACCTAAGGTCTGCAGCCCCTAGGTCCAAAATAATGTTTAGTAGTCACAAACACAAATCTGTCTGATTGGTACAAAGTTCTCTACATTCTCTCATCCTTCACATTCTCAGGTAGGTTCACTGTCTACGCCCTACTAAGATCTAAGGAAGACCCAAACATGTCAGACTGAATCCCCTGTGTACTTAATTTTTCATCTGTAAAATATGGATAAGTTAAACATGCCCTTTATACTTGAAGGAGATTTATGTGAATGAAATGGTATAATGGATCTGAAAATATTTTGTTCTAAGGAGCCAGAGTAGTTAAGCTAATTCTGTATTTTCCACTACAGTCAGATCCGAAGGGCCCACCTTTTCTCCAAGTTACAGTTTTCCTTCTGTTAACTTTCTAACCATCATGTTTTTTGGGGGTTTGGCTTTTAGCTGCAATGTTGTGGTGTAAATGGCACAAGTGATTGGGGCGGTCACCCACCAGCATCTTGTCCCTCAAATCCACAAGTTCAGGTAATTTTTTGGCAACTTTTCTGTTATTAGCCTCTTTGGTTAAACTTTCAATTATCTTAGAAACTCTAGTCATACAGGACTTAGTCCTCCCAACCAGAAACAAGGAACCTTGGATAAAATAGAGGCCAGGGAGAAATCCCAGGTTACTAGACAAATTAGACAAAAGTTGTCCAGACAACTAGACAAAAGAAAAGAAAGGAAAAAGCTCATTAGACTAGAGATGCCATCACAAATCTTGCTACCCTAAACTATTACATTAGAGGGGAAAAGTTTATGTGATAGTGGCAGAGGATTATATCTACATTTTTCTTGAGCAAGAAATAGGTATTTTGGTTGAAAGTGAAAATTATAAAGTTGAGGTAGAAAACCTTCCTCTTTTCCTGTTTCTCTGCTTTTCTTCCTTGGAAATGGCAACATCCAGCCTCTTGGTAAAATGAATCATTAGTAAAAGAGTCTGGAGTTGTAGGAAAGAGAATTGGTAGAACTACTGAAACAACCTGCCTGCTTATTTATTTTTTTTTCATTGTGTTATGTTAGACCTCCAGACTAGGGCGAGAGAAGAAGCCAAGATTATATTCCAAGGTTAAGTTCCTAAATTCCTGTTACCTGGTGTTATCCACCTTAGGGTTGTTTGAAAATCTCCAGAAATTTTTAGGTCTATGAAGAAAGACTGAGATACTCACCAACTAGCTCTGGCCTGGAGCTTGGTAGGGCTATGATAGACTCAGGTTTCAGCAGAAGCTGAAATGCAACCAACTCTAGAATTGCATAGGCTATCTCCCCATTTATTTGTCCCAAGTCAGCAGGGGATGTTTAAAGAACATAAAGACATCTATTGCTGAAATGCCTCTCAGGAGCCATTCTAACTCTGTATGTAGAAATCTAGGTGCTACTATGATGATAACAAGACCAGAAAAGTCTGTAGTTTAATATTCCCTGCTTTATGCCTATTTCTTCATACACAGAAAGGAAATAAAAATTGCCTAAGTCTTTTGGCATAAGGTAAAATATGAACTATCTTCTGAAATCAGGTTCCTTATCAAGTCAAATAATATACTGGTATCCTTTGGATTTGCAATTTTTTCTAGGGTTGCTATGCACAAGCAAAACTGTGGTTTCACTCCAACTTCCTGCACATTGGAATCATCACTATCTGTGTATGTGTGATTCAGGTAAGAACTTAATCATGGGACTATTGTGAAGATTAAATTAGGTAAGTCAAGTAAAGTTTTAGACCAGTACCAGATACATAGTACATGCTCAGTAAATGTGAGTTTCTCCAGTCAGGTAGCAAATGATGTTATTACCAATTTAAGGCTCAGAAAATATGCTACAAAATCTATCTGGTCAACTTAACACTAAGAGATATGAGTGCTTTATAGTCAAATTAAAAATCATCAGGCAGACCTCTACTTTGGTCATTCACTGAGCTAGTGTGAAAAAGCTTGTGATACAGTAGCCTTGTATGGGAAGCAGGAGCTGATGATAAAAATCATAATCATAATTTCTCTGCTTAGCATGGTAAGTCAGGGGTGAATTAGGGATAGTTTTGTGTTCTTTTTTATTATGTGACATTTCTACTAATTTTATACCCAAGTATTTTGGGTATGTCACAGAAGAGCTAAGATGTAATCAAGAAGCTCAGAGGGAAATAATTTTTCTTTGCTTGGAAACTAAGGAATCTCAGGGCACGGGTAAAGATGACTCATTGCACAAAGTGTTGACTTGTGCAGTACTTGACTATACAAGTGACTTCTTAAGGAGACCAAGATGTCCCAACATTCTATCCTCTACTGTTCTGACACCATCACCCCCACTACAATTCTAAAGCAAAAGGAGAGAAGAGAGAAGGAATTGGGTAATCATGGCATGAAGGGTGGTTCCTGTGTGATGGACACTCTTTTTCTCTGGGGCTAATCCCAGGGGTATGGGAGAGATGGCTCTTCCTATGAAGACTTCACATTTTCTCAACTCTTTTCTCAGGTGTTGGGGATGTCCTTTGCGCTGACCTTGAACTGCCAGATTGATAAAACCAGCCAGGCCCTAGGGCTGTGACATGATACTGCCTTGTGTTGGAGAGGCTTATTTCATCTTTGGAAACCCAAAATCAGTTATTAGCATGAAGCCTTAAATGGTCATCTCTTGGCCTGGTGTCTTTGTCCCCTTCTCATCCTTTCCCTGTTTTGGTCCCTGTATCATAAAACCAGAAAAGAAGGTATTAGCCAGACATTTCCCATCTCAGGCACCAGAAATTGTTCTGGTTTACCCACTTATGGGGCAGCTATGTCCCTCAAGGTGGTGACACTAATACCTGAGCATTTTTTGGACATGAGAAGCCAAGAGAACCTGCACTAATGGCTCAAGATCAAAGGATGGGTTTGGGACTTGAATTTTTGCATCTGCTTGTTGTCAAATAAGGCTCCAGCCTCTAAATCATGTCCAGTCCACTCTGCAAAACCAAGCAAAAGAGAAGCTGAAGGGACCTTTGGGGCCAGACTCTTTGGATCATTGTCACAACCCTCTTTTTCCTTTTGACTGGGCCTGGGCCTTCACTATAGGAATGACAGAGTACTCTTTCTCCAAAGAGAAACTTTGCAACTTCCTTATTAAAGGACCTTATTGATTCTTTCTGTCTTTCTAGAAGTAACTGCCCAGTGATTCGTATCCTGACTTCAGCCAGTCTCTTAGCCTTTGAGTTACATAGCTATGGAAGAACTTAGCAGGACCGGTATCTCTAGTGGTTTAGCTAATAATCACATTCGTAAGAGTTCTGGTATTATTTTTCTATCAAATAAGGTTTTGTTAATGTACTATTTTATCTCCTCAATAAATAAAACAGCTTATGACCTCAATCATTACATTCTCATTCCTATATCTCAGATGTTTTCTGTGACTCAGACTGATTGCTCTGCCAGCAAGCTGGATATATTAGTTATCCATTGTTGCATAACAAGCTATTCCAAAACTTAGGGACTGAGAACATGTACTTATTATCTTACATATTTTGTGAGTGACGAATCTGGGAGCAGCTTAGCTGAGTGATTCTGATTCATAGTCTCTCACATGACTACAATCAACCAATCAATCAATCAGCTCTGTCAAACCAGGGCTACACTCATCTGAAGGCTCAACTGGAAAACGATATACTTTCAAGATCTTTCATATGCCTCTTGGTAGGCCTCAGTTCTTTGCCAATTGCCACCTTTCACAGGGTTGCCTTATGACATCACAGTTGATTTCCCTCATTACAAAACATCCAAGAGAGAACATGAAATACAGCACCCCAAACAAGCCACAATCCTTTTACAATCTAACTCAGTAGTGCCATCACATCAATCCTGCCATATTATATTCCTTAGAAGTGAGTCAAAAATTTCAACCCGCACTCAGGGTCAGGAGGTTACCAGAGAGCAGAAATCACTGGTGGGCATTTTAAAGGTTGCCAGCCACATGTCTGTTGGGCAGGAAAAGCTTAATTGGATTGTCTATAAACTAAATTAAATTGTCTAATAACCATATGTAATAAGGCATAAAATCAGAACATATCTAAAAACAGAACCAAATGTAGAGAAGGCAGAGAAAAGGACAGAAGAATTGGGTTTTGTTCTTGAAGTTTTGTGTGGGATCTTTCACCTCCGTTTAAGGAAAATTGGTCATTTTAGTGGTAGTTCTAGGGAAACCTTCAATACTATGTTTCTCTTGGGATAAAATTCAGATTCCTTATTATGTTTACCAGGACCTATATGATATGTCCCACCCTTAGCCCTCCAGTTCTTGCTGTTTTATCCCAACTTTAGTTCTATTGAAGTTTATTTAGTTGCTCTGAGCTTTATTTATACAGACTTATTTTTCCCATTCAGCCAATGATCACTCTGGATAATTCCTCCGCCCTAAGGAAGGTTTCCCTGGTATTAAGTTTAGCATCTATTGAGGTCTTTACAAGTATGAGATAGTGTGCTAAGAGCTTTCCACACATCTCCCCATTTAAATCTTGACAAAATGTCTTTTGTGAATACCTCCATAATGCACTCATAGAAACTTCGCAGGTCTTGTTACATTTTATTTTAATTGCTATTCATTTGTCTCTATTAATTATTGGCCTAAGTTGGAAACAATGAAAAAAGAAAAAATAAAGATTGTGCCATAACCACAATACAGCTCAAAATGTTTTTTTAAGATTTTATTTATTTATTTGACAGAGAGAGATCGCAGGTAGGCAGAGAGAGAGAGAGAGAGGAGGAAGCAGGCTCCCCGCAGAACAAAGAGCCAGATGCAGGGCTCGATTCCAGGACCCTGGGATCATGACCTGAGCCGAAGGCAGAGGCTTTAACCTACTGAGCCACCAAGGTGCCCCTACAGCTAAACTTTTAAAAACCATAAAACTACATGATTTAAAAAAAAATCTAGGCCAATCATTTTGAAAAGAAGCTGTACTTGCTATAAACATTTTTCTAAAATAATAGGAACCATCCAAATTGACTCAAATAGAAAAAAGAGATTTCTGTTTCTGATAAGATAGACTAAACTTCCACTATAGACAACTAAAGTGCTATATAAAAGCTTTAAAACAATTTATTAAGAGTACTGTTGAGTTGGAATGAAAGTAAAGAATACTAGAGCCAGAAACTTTGTGATGATGGGAACCAGAGGGGTAAGAGAAATTTGAGGACATTTGTCAAACTAGGTGAACTTGGATTTCAGTTTTCATGGCACATAGGGTACATGTCACATTTCAGGGTCTAAGGTGGAGAGTCTAAGCAGAGACCTTTCCTCTTTTAAGTCAGAGGCACCAAAGTGCTATACTTTAGTATAAGAGTAAACTAGAAATACCACTCATTTTCCAAAAGATTGCATGAAAATCTGTTTGCAACTTGGCGATATAGCAAAGGAAAGCAACATCCCTAAAAAGTTGCATCCATAATCTGGCCATTACATTGACTCAAAGTGAAAACTTAAAGTGTCAGATTCATCTTCAAAATCTCAAACTAAAATTTAGTTTAAAGTAGTCCAAACAAAAAGTTACCCCAGGCTCTGGCAGAAGCAAAATGCACACACTTTCTGAATGAGCCCACGTTAATATCAGGTCTGTTGTGATAAGCACTGGGTATTGTATGTAAGTGATGAATCATTAAATCCTACACCTGGGATGCCTGGATGGCTCAGTTGGTTAGGCAGCTGCCTTCAGCTCAGGTCATGATCCCGGTGTCCTGGGATGGAGTCCTGCATCAGGCTCCTTGCTCTGCGGGGAGCCTGCTTCTCCCTCTGCTTCTGCCTGCCACTCTCTCTGCCTGTGTGTGCTCTCTCTCTCTGACAAATAAATTTTTAAAAAGGGATTAAATCTTACACCTGAAACTAATATTACACTGAATGTTAACTAACTGGAATTTAAATTAAAACTTGGAAAAATTAATAATAATAATAATAGTAATGATAATACCTGGTCTCCATGAATCTTAAAAAGCAAATTTTTAGATAAATTGAACTGCTCACAATTAAAATTCACTAAAAATATGAGAAAACAAGGAACTATGAGCCTAGGGAAACAAAAACAATAGCAATGGACCCATAAAACTTCAGATATTATACTTACTTAAATATATAGCCATTTTTTAATATTTATGAAAATAAAGAACAGATTTAAAATTATGTGCAGAGAATAACTGAAAGAAAGAGTAATCATTTTGAAAGAGGAAAATACAGTGGTTGAAATTTTTTATTTTTATTTTTTTTTTTTAAAGATTTTATTTATTTATTTGACAGAGAGAGATCACAAGTAGGCAGAGAGGCAGGCAGAGAGAGAGGAGGAAGCAGGCTCCCTGCTGAGCAGAGAGCCCGATGTGGGACTCGATCCCAGGACCCTGAGATCATGACCTGAGCCGAAGGCAGTGGCTTAACCCACTGAGCCACCCAGGCGCCCCGGTTAAAATTTTTTTAAATTTAAATGAACAATTTGAAAGCAAATTTGATACAAGTAAAGCAAAATTAATAAATGAGAAGATTTATATGAATAAATTAAACAGAATGTAGCTATAGTGGGTTGAACTTAGTCCCAGAAAGGTTATGTCCAAATTCTAATCCCTAGTACTAGTAAATAAAATTTTATTTAGAAATGGGGTCCTTGTGGATGTGATTAAATTAGTGATATTGAGATGAGATTATCCTATATTTAAGGTGAGCCCTAAATCCAATGTTTTATGTCCTCATAAGAGAAAAGAGAGGGATATTTTTAACTCAGATACAGAGAAGACCCATAGGGCAAGGCCATGTGAAGACAGAGGCAGAGATTGGAATAATGTGTCTAAAGCCAGGAAACACAGGATTGCCAAGAACTACCAGAAGGTAGGAGAATAACATGGGACAAATTCTTCCTCAGGGCATCCAGAAGGAACCAACACCCAGAGACACGTTGATTTTGGACTTCTAGCCTTCAAAATCATGAGAGAATGATTCTCTTTCATTTGAAGCCACCAAATTGTGGTGCTTTATTCCAACAGCTCTAGGATAGTAATACAGTAGCACTTAGAAGGAGTGAAAAACATGAATGCAAGATTAAGAAATGATGAAGACAGAGTTATAGTCTAACATAAGTATAACTGGAGTTCTGGAAAGAGGATATACAAAGCATAGTAGACACAATACTTGAAGTCATAATTGTTGAGAATATTCCAGAACTGATGAAAGATGAAATCCACAAATAAAAAGTCAAATGGACTACTTTCATGAAGGAAAAAAAAGAGAATCACATCTAGACTTAACATGGTGAGTGGGGTGAATGGGGGTGTAGATTTAAGAACAGCAAAAGAAGTTGTAGTTCTAGTAATAAGCAAACAGAATGGAATATTAGAGCACCAACATTACCTATGTTAAGAAAGTATGAACTAATATCACAAATACTTGTCTTTTGAATCTTTGTCAGGACACACCATTATAGGTGGGAGGAGTCATGTGGAAGACCTTTATATTGAACCCCATCCTCTGTCAAAACAAACAAGAGCTTGATGCCCTATAGTTACTTTAAATTCTGATAACTACAGAATGGAATTCTGTGGTTTTGAGCCAACTAGGAAAGGAAAATGAATAGGAAAAGCAAAAGGAAACCTCCTCATGTTGTTGTAATAACAGAGCAAACCTCCCATGTCTTTGCACACCAGCTAAACAAGGTCGAGTTGGACCAGTGACCCTTTAGAACTTAAACTGGCTTGAAGTCATCCCAACTAAACATACTATAGAGAACTGAGAGAAGCAAGCTCAAAGTCTCTCTGTAATATTGAACCAGGTCCTGGAACTCTCTAAGCAACAGAAATTGACAACAAGCCTAATAGCTGTTCCAGACGAGGCTTTTCAGACATGTGTTTTAGATCAACTATCAACTATGCTTACCATGATATAAAAGTAAATCATAAACTTTAAAGTTTCTACCAGGACTAGGAAGCCATAAAAGAAAAAAAAATCACAAACTTTAAAAAGAACCAAATAACATCTAAAGATGAAAAAAAGCAAAAACTGAAGTTAAAAACTTTAATTCAGTAAAAGGTTGAATACAAACAAAAGACAGAATTTGTTACTTAGAAGATAGAACAGAAATAAAATACTGAGAATACAGCACAAATATGTAAAAATATAGGAAATGTAGAAAGGATGAGAGATGTAGAAAATACAGTTTGAGTCCATTTGATGAGTCCTAGAATGAATGGAGAGAATAAATGGGCCGAAGAAAATATTTGAAGGGAATATGAGTGAGAATTGATGAAACACCCAATGCACAGATTCAAAAGGTTCACTCAATCTCAAGAAGGTTAAATAAAAACAAATCCACCTCTACAGCCATAGGAAAACTTAAGAAAACCAGAGACTAAAACCTTAAAGCAGTCAGAGGGAAAAGAAAGATTATCTTTGAAGAATGATAGATTAACCATAGACATATCAGTAGTAATTCTCCTTAGAAGAGTGTGGACCTCAAAATGCTAAAGTTGAAATAAGAATGTTCTTAGAAGGGCACTTGGGTGGCTCAGTCAGTTGGGTGCCTTTGGTTCAGGTCATGATCTATTCCAGCTGGGATTAAGCCCCACAATGGGCTCCCTGCTTGTTGGGAAGCCTGCTTTCCCTCTCCCACTCCCCCTGCTTGTGTTGCTGATCTCTCTCTCTCTCTGTCAAATAAATAAATAGAGTCTTAAAAAAAAAAAAGAATGTTCTCAGAGAAAAACTAAGACTAAATAGCCAAGATAATTTGTAATCATCACACACTCACTAAAAATTCTAAAGGATAAATTCCAGGTATAAATAAAGTGATCTCAGACGAAAATCAGAAATACAAGAAAAACCAAGAAGAAAAAAAATGGTTAAATACATACAAATGTGTAAACAACCATTGATTCTAGAAATTGTCATAATGCATTGTTGGGATATCATAATGCCTTGTTAGGATATTATCATAATTATTATCATAATTATCATAATGCATTGTTGGGATAAAACCAAGAAGTAGATACAAAATACTAGACAACAGCAAGTCAAGAAGAGGATAAATGGAGTTTCAGTATTTATTGTTTATCTAGGAGGGAGGTAAATATTTTTTAAATCCATACCTTGAAAGGGGAAGTGTATAGAATTTCTAGGGTAGTCACCACAAGAAAAGAAAAAACTTTTTAAACTTTCAATAGATTAAAAATCAATGAAAGTTAACACATTACGAGATTTAAAAGAAAACCAAGAGGAAAGAAATTACTCTTATAAGGTCAAGGTAGTGGATGCCTGTGTGTGAAGGGAGCCAGTTGTGAATGTGAAGGAATACGCAGGGACTGCTGGGATGGCAGTAGTCTTCCATTCTTGATCTTGTAACTGGTAAGCACTAATCAAGAGAAAGGTGGTCAAACTCGGTTAAATACACCTTAAGGCAAATAGCATTTATAGAAATGAAGACATTTTATAATGATAAAACTTGCAACACATGAATATAAAATTTTAAATTTGTATAATCCTTCTGTTATTGTGTTCAAAGCTGTCTAAGCTAAACTACAAATTCTACATTTTCTGGTCCTGTGTGTTTCTGGTTAGCGTGGACCACAAGAGACATTTCCTTTTTTTTTTTTTTTAAAGATTTTATTTATTTATTTGAGATAGAGAGGAGAGAGTGAGAGGGAGAATGAGAGGGGAGAAGGTCAAAGGGAGAAGCGGACTCCCCATGGAGCTGGGAGCCCAATGTGGGACTCAATCCCAGGACTTTAGGATGATGATCTGAACTAAAGTCACTTGCTTAACCAACTGAGCCTCCCAGGAAGCCCCCACAAGAGACATTTCTGCATGAAGTTTGGAAGGTGGTATGGAAGCAGCAGTTATTTATTTTTTAAATTTTTTAAAATTTAAATTCAATTAGCCAACATATAGCACATCATTAAGGTTTTTTTTCCACTTTATTTTTTTATTTATTTCTTTTCAGTTGATATCCAGGATCTATAAAGAACTTCTCAAACTCAACACACACAAAACAGATAATCATGTCAAAAAATGGTTAGAATACATGAACAGACACTTCTCCAATGAAGACATACAAATGGCTATCAGACACATGAAAAAATGTTCATCAACACTAGCCATCAGGGAGATTCAAATTAAAACCACATTGAGATACCACCTTACACCAGTTAGAATGGTGAAAATTAGCAAGACAGGAAACAACGTGTGTTGGAGAGGATGTGGAGAAAGGGGAACCCTCTTACACTGTTGGTGGGAATGCAAGTTGGTGCAGCCTCTTTGGAGAACAGTGTGGAGATTCCTTAAGAAATTAGAAATAGAGCTTCCCTATGACCCTGCAATTGCACTCCTGGGTATTTACCCCAAAGATACAAATGTAGTGAAAAGAAGATCCATCTGTACCCCAAAGTTTATAGCAGCAATGGCCACGGTCGCCAAACTGTGGAAAGAACCAAGATGCCCTTCAACAGACAAATGGATAAGGAAGATGTGGTCCATATACACTATGGAGTATTATGCCTCCATCAGAAAGGATGAATACCCAACTTTTGTAGCAACATGGACAGGACTGGAGGAGATTATGTTGAGTGAAGTAAGTCAAGCAGAGAGAGTCAATTATCATATGGTTTTGCTTATTTGTGGAGCATAACAAATAACATGGAGGACATGGGAAGATGGAGAGGAGAAGGGAGTTGAGAGAAATTGGGGGGGGGGGTAGATGAACCATGAGAGACCATGGACTCTGAAAAACAATCTGAGGGTTTTGAAGGAGCGGGGGGCTGGGAGGTTGGGGTAGCCAGGGGGTGGGTGTTATGGAGGGCATGTATCGCATGGAGCATTGGGTGTGGTGCATCATTAATTTTTGATGTAGTGTTCAGTGATTCATTAGTTGCATCTAACACCCAGTGCTCATCATATCACATGCCCTCCTTAATACCCATCACCCAGTTTCCCCATCCCTCCCCCTTCCTTTTACACAACCTTCAGTTTGTTTCCTGGAGCCAAGAGTCTCTCATAATTTGTCTCCCTCTCTGATTTTGTCCCATTCAATTTTCCCTCCCATCCTCTATAACCCTCAGTGCTATTTCTTATATTCAACCTAAATACTCATACTGTTTTTCCACTTAGAAGTTATGAGCAGAGTCAACAGATATCACAGGTCTGCTGGCTCACCTTGTTGGTGGTGTGAACAGCAGCCAGTCTAATAGCTCTCACCTTCGACTGGATCCCCCTTCAGCTTCTCAAACTCTTGAGTCGGGTACATGCTAAGCTTCGGGACAAACGGCATTAGTTTCTCCTGCAGGACACACAGTATTATTCCTGGAGTCCTGAGAACTGACATACATTCCTGTCTGTCCATGTAAGTTCCAGCTCACTTCCAGGTTTGTTCCTGCTTTCTCCCACTTTAGTTCCATAGTTCCTTCCCAAATGCCTCCCCTGCAGACTTCAAGCTCTAACCTCAGATGAGCAGAAAACATCCTTTCAGAGATTGTTTAACCAGATTGTGTAAAGTCAAATCCCTGTAACAGACTGATTCATAAATACACTTTTTAAGTGGGCATGGAACACGGAACAATTTGTGAAAACTGATCATAAGGTAATTTGTGTCACTATATCTGTCTTCAACTCTTTTATTTAAAGATATTTTCCAGTTTTACTGAGATATAATTGACATATGATATTATATACATTTGAAGTATACAAAGAAATCATTTGATACATGTATATATTGTGAAATTATTACCACATAAAATAGTATTGAAAGTCTGTGATATGCTAAGAGCTTGGGTGCTTGAGATATATGCATGCAACAAAAATCTTTGCCTTCAAATTGCTTACATTTTTCTGGAAAGGGGTAAACATTAGAAATAAATGCAGTGTACAATTAAATTCTGTAGTATGTTATGAAGTGACATGTACTGTGAAAAAAATTAGATTGCCTAAGGGGCAATGTTATACACAACTAATGAATCATTGAACACATCAAAAATAATGATGTACTCTATGTTGGCTAACTGAATTTCAATAAAAAAATAAAATAAAATACTATGATACTTAAACTTGACAAGAACAATATAAGAGAGAAAAATTAGAGCACAATCTTATTCATGAACATAGATGCAAAAATTCTAAATAAAATACTGGCAGAATTAATAACAGCAACATATAAAAAAGATATTTTGTGTTCAAATAATTTTATCTCAGGAATTAAATAAATGCATGTCACTTAAAAATCCATGAATGTAATTTACATCATATTAAAGGAGAAACTATATAATTATTTCAATATTTTAAAAATACATCTGAAAAAATTCAAAATATACTCCTAATAAAAATTAGGCAGTGAAATTGTCTAAACTGCTACTGGTAAGATTCCTACTGACACCTTTTTTCCCCTAGCTTTATAGGAGAATAGTTTAAAAATATAATTGTATATATCTGAGGCATAAAATATGATGATTTGATATACATATACATTGTGGAATGGTTACCAAGATCAAAATACTTGACACATTCATCACTTCACATAAAAAAAAAAAAACCACCTAAGAGTATCCAGCACATAGTGGATAATCAGTAAATATAGGCTGGAAAAAGTGAATGCAGATATATTCATTGATTTTTCACCCATTTAAAAAATTAAGGTATAACATACATGCAGTAAAATTCACCCTTTTAGGTATGCAGTTCTGTGAGATTTAACAAGTGTTTACAGTCATGTAACCACCACGACTTCCCCACAATTTCCCCACACCCCTTTGTAGTCAGGCCCTTCTATCCTCCTCAGTCCACTCACAACCACACATCTGATTTCTGTCCTTCTAGGTTGCTTTTGTAAGAGTGTCATAAATGGAATCACACAGTAGGCAACCTTTACAGTCTGGCTTATTTCATTTAGCATAACACTTTTAAAGTTCTATATTAATGCATTATATAAGTAGCTCATTGTATACCATTGTGTATTGTACCATAGTTTGCTTATCCATTTCCCACTTGAAAGGTATTTGGTCTAATTCCAGATTTCATTACATGTGAATTTTAACTTCTTTTTATTTGTTTAAAAACTTATTGGCATCTGGGACTATAGGAAGTAAGCATGTTCAAACCTTTAGCTCATATTAGCTTACATGTTTGTATGATCTGTGTTGGTACTGATAGAGATATTTTATTTAAGACAAAGTGTAATAGTTTCCTGATAACAAAACAAGAGGTATAATGCAAAGCATAATCATAGATACCGAATCCTGTTTGACCATCATCATGGACCTGCTTTGGAATCTTGGTGGGCATGTGTCCTTTCTTTGACCAGCTTGAATCTTGTGACTATTTTGCCCTCATACTGGGGAAAACCTACCATACTATGAGACAAGTCCCATTTTCTGAAGTTTCTTTTTCTTTTGTGGGGGGGGGAGAGTATCATTTTAGTTTTTAATTTTTTTAAACTTAAATTCGATTAGCTAATTTATAGTATATCATTAGTTTCAGATGTGGTATTCAGTAATTTATCAGTTGTCATATGTAAATGGCCATATGTTTAATCAAATTAATCCCAATGTATATAATCTAAATTACTCTCCCAATACCTTAAACTTGATTTTCAGCCAAAAACAATGCATGAAAAACTTTAGCTGTGGCAGGAAATGGTGGCAAGCAGTGTCTTTAATCCATAACTGACAAATACTGAAGTCTGGCATGAAGACATATTGCAGCCAATGGATTTGACACTTGCCAAGCACCAATTTAGAAAATCACTTTTAGGTGATAACGGGCTGTGTGAAACTCACATTTTGGTGCACAGAAGCCTGGAATTTCTGTGGAAAGACTGGAAAATGAAAATAGTGAGGGATATTGGCAGTCTGAAGTAGTGAGGTGGAGAAAGCCGACCATTGGACTATGAGGTCTGTAGATGTGACTACTCCTCCTCCTGATGTGATCAAGGATACTTTACCTTTCTGGGCTCGATTTATTTAACCATAAAATGAATGAACAGGAAAACCAGGAAAAGCACTGACTGCACAATGTAGAGTTCTTCTGCCAATCACCTGTGTGACATTGGACAAGTTGGCCTCTTGAGCTTTACTGTCTTATTATATGAAATGAGAGGTTTAACAATTACACAACAATATTAATTCTACTGAATTATACACTTAAAATGGTTAAAACGGTCAATTTTATCTTATGCATATATTTTGCTGCAATAAAAAAATCTTTCAATTAAAAACAAAAAAAGAAACCCACAAAACACCAAAGAATAAAATACACACTTAAAAACTTCTAACAAAACTATAACAGAAAGGTACTTTCTTAAACTTCTATGGCAAAAGTAGAGTATAAGAATTAGAAAAAACAAAACTGGGCATAAGAAGTAGGGTCCACAGTTGGGCCCTCATTCAGGTTTACACCTGAGTGAATCACAGCTTAGGTCCAAGCTGTGTAGAGTTATTTTGGGGTCATTCCTCAGTCATGGTATCTACAAGGACCAGGGAAAAGTAAGTAATAAAACAATTCTAGCTGAAGGAACTTCTACCTGAGACCTTAAGGATATCTCAAATTTAATTTTACAAGGTTAATTACCAATTATTAGCCAAAGATAGAAATAGACACAATAAACATGGCAACATGAGTGAGAACCAGCAAAAGCAAACAGAGCAGGGAGGAGCAAGATGACAGAGGAGTGGGAGATCTAAATTTCGGCAGGTCCCAGGAGTTCAGCTAGATTGTTATCAACCATTCTGAACACCTACAAACTCAACAGGAGATTGAAGAGAAGAAGAGCAGCAATTCTATGAACAGAAAAGTGACCACTTTCTGGAAGGTAGGATGTGCGGAGAAGTGAATCCAAAGGGATATACAGGAAGAAAGACTGTGGGGGGAGGGGCTGGCTCCTGGTAAGCCCCTGGTAAGCAGCAGAGCACAGAATCACAACTTTTAGAAGTCTGCTCCACTGAGGAGCATAGCGGCTCCAGAGGCTAACAGGGCAGGGGGCCGTGTGGGGGTGTGGTGGAACCCTCACAGGGACAATGTGGTCTCAGGGCCCTCAGGGTCAGAGAAAGACCAGGGGCGTGTGTGTCAAAGCTCCCAGGTATTGGAGCGGGGAAGCTGGCTGCAGACATGGAGCCAGGGAGTGAGCTCCCAGGTCGGGGTTACCTTAGACCATGATCCGAGGCACAGGTGGACCACTACTCTTCAGGCAGGGACCGCACAAGCAGCAGATCCGGGGGAACTCACCTTTCTTCTCTGGGAGGAGTGGCAGAGGAGCACGCCGCAGGAATCTGCTGGGTTTGGAGACTCCAAATGGGTCCAGATGTCAGAGATAGAAAGGCTTGGTTACAGGCTGGGTGAGCATGGAGTGCGGCCAGAGACCAGGGAGACAGGCATAGTTGCCTGCTTTTCTCTGAGGTTGCACTGAGGAGTAGGGACCAAGCTCTTGGCTCCTACCAGCTGGAGAATTGGAGGCTGCCATCTTCATTCTCCTCCTCCAAAGCTCTATGGAAAGCGTTGAGGGAACAAAAGCTCCTGAGAGCAAATGCGAACAGATTACGCGGCCTGGCCCCTAGCAAGGGTGGTGCAATCCCACCTCTGGCAAAGACATTTAAGAATCATGGCAACAGGCCCCTCCCCCAGAAGATTAGCAGGAACATCCAGCCAAGACCATGTTCACTGATCAATGAGAACTGCAGAACTCCAGAATTAGGGGAATGCAACACATAGAATTCATGGCTTCCCTCCCAATGATTCTTTCACCTTTTAAAGTTAAATTTTTTAAATTTTATTTTTTTCTTATTCTATTTTAAAAAGTTTTCCTATTTTAACCTTATTTTTAAATTGAATTTATTTTTTTTAATTTTATTATTTCAGTGTTCCAAGATTCATTGTTTTTGCACCACACCCAGTGCTCCATGCAATATGTGCCCTCCTTAACACCCACCACCATGTTCCCCCATTCCCCCACCCACCTCCCCTCCAAAACCCTCAGTTTGTTTCTCAGAGCCCATAGTCTCATGCTTCATCTTCCCCTGATTTCCCCCAATTCACTTTTCCTTTCCTTCTCCTAATGTCCTCCATGTTATTTCTTATGCTCCACAAGTAAGTGAAACCATATGATGATTGACTTTCTCTGCTTGACTTATTTCACTCAGCATAATCTCCTCCAGTCCCATCCATGTTGATACGAAAGTTGGGTATTCGTCCTTTCTGATGGCTGCATAATATTCCGTTGTATATATGGACCTTATCTTCTTTATCCATTCATCTTTTGAAGGGCATCTTGGTTCTTTCCACAGTTTGGTGGTTGTAACCATTGCTGCTATGAACATTGGGGTACATATGGCCTTTCTTTTCACTACATCTGTATTTTAACCTTTTGAAACTATTTTATCTTATCAATGCCTTTTTTAAAAAATCTTTTTTAATTTTCATTTTTATAGTCATATTCTATCCCTTCATTATTTTAACCTTATTTTTTGTATACATATGGGTTTTTCTTTCTTTAAAATTTTGGGATATAGTTTCTTCTACCGATCAAAATATACCCTAATTTAGCTCATATCTTTGTTCTAGTCTCCAGCCTAATCACGTTCTTTCCTCTTTTTTTTCTCATTCTTTTTTCAATCAACTTATCAATTCTTTTTTTAGAATGTCATATTCCATCCCTTCATTGTGTTTACCCTTATTTTTGTATATACATAAGCTTTTCTTTCTTTAAAATTTTGGGAGGCAGTCTCTTCTAACAGATCAAAATACATCCAAAATCAAGTGTGTGGCTCTGTTCTATTCACCAATCTAATATATATATTTGTTGTTGTTGTTGTTACTTTTTTCCCCTCCTTTATTCTCCCTCCAGTTTTGGGTCTCTTCTGATGTGTTTAGTGTATATTTTTCTGGGGTCATTGCTACCATTTTAGTATTTTGTTCTCATTCATCTATTCTTATCTGGATAAAATGATAAGGAGGAAAAACTCACCTCAGGGGTGGTTGGTGGGAGGGACAAGAGGCAGTACCCATGGCTAGGGATCTAATCAATACAGACATTAGTAAGATGTCAGAACTAGAGTTCAGAATGATGATTACCAAGGTGTTAGCTGGGCTTGAAAAAAGTATGGAAGATATTAGAGAATCCCTTTCTGGAGAAATAAAAGAGCTAAAATCTAACCAAGTTGAAATAAAAAACCTATTAATTAAAGATGGCATGTATGGCATGGAGCACTGGGTGTGAAGCATAAACAATGAATTTTGGAACACTGAAAAAATTAAATTAATTTAAAAAATAAATAAAAACAGAATGTCAACTTTATTAAATAAATAAATAAATACCTAAATGTGAGACTGGAAACAATAAAACTCCTTAAAAAAATATAGGCAGTAATCTCTTGTACATTGGTCTTAGCAACATTTTTCTAGATATGCCTCCTCAGGTAAGGAAAACAAAAGCAAAAATAAAGTATTAAGACTTCATCCAAATAAAAGGCTTTTTCACAGCAAAGGAAACCATTGATAAAACAAAAGGCAACTCCTGAATGGAGAAGATATTTGCAAATGATATATCTGGTAATGGGTTAATATCCAAAACATATAATTTATACAATTCAACACCAAAAAACACAAATAATCTGATTAAAAATGAGCAGAACCGAATAGCCATATTTCAAAAGAAGGCATACAAATGCCAACAGACACATGAAAAGATGCTCAATATCACTCAACATCAGAGAACCTCAAGTCAAAACCACAATGAGATATCACCTTACACCTGTCAGAATAGCTAGAATCAAAAAGACAAGATATAACAATGTTGATGAGGATGTGGAGAAAAAGGAACCCTGGTGCACCATTGGTGGAAGTGTAAATTGGTGCAGCCACTGCAGGAAATAGTATGGAGGTCCTTCAAAAAATTAAAAATAAAAATGCTATATGAGCTAATAATTTTACTGTTATGTATTTACCCAAAGAAAACTAAAACTAATTTGAAAAGATATATGCACCCTTATGTTTATTGCAGCATTATTTACAGTGGCCAAGATATGGATGTAACCCAAGTGTATATCAATAGATGAATGGATAAAGAAGATGTGGTCTATCTATATAATGGACCATAAGATAGAATGAAGTCTTTCTGTTTGCAATGACATGGAAGGAGCTAGAGAGTATTATGCTAGACAAGATAAGTGAGTGGAAGAAAGACAAATACCATATGCTTTCACTCATATGTGGAATTTAAGAAAGAAAACAAATGAACAAAAAGGAAAAAGGAGAGAGAGAAAAAAAACAAGAAACAGTCTCAACTATAGAGAAAAAAGTGATAGTTATCAGAATGGAGGTGGTCAGGGAGATGGGTTAAATAGGTGATGGGGATTAAGTACAAGTACACTTGTGCTGAGCATAAGGTTTGTATGGAAGTGTTGAATCACTATATTGCACCCATGAAACTAATATTACACTGTATGTTAACTGGAATTTAAATAAATAAAACATAAAAGATGAATGAATAAAGACATTGTGATACACACACACACGTAATGAAATATTATTCAGCCATAAGAACAATGAGATTATTGTCATTTGCAACAACATGGATGAACCTAGAGGGTATACACTAAGTGAAATGTTACAGGAAAAAAATGCCATAAGGTTTCACTTATACTAGGAGTCTAAAAAAACCAACAGAACAAACAAAAAAGTCCATAAATTCAAAGAACAACCTAGTGTTTGCTGGGGAGGAGGGAGGCTGGTCAAGATGGATGAAGAAGATTGAGAGTTACAGGTTTCCAGTTATGGAATAAATAAGTTATGAGGGGCGCGTGGGTGGCTCAGGAGGTTAAAACCTCTGCCTTTGGCTGGGGTCATGATCCCAGGGTCCTGAGGTCAAGCCCCGGGTCAGGCTCTCTCCTCGGCGGGGAGCCTGCTTCCCCCCCACCCCCTCGCCTGCCTTTCTGCCTACTTGTTATCTCTGCCTGTCAAATAAGTAAATAAAAAAAATAAGTTATTAGGATGAAAGATACAGCATATTGAATATAGTCAGTGGCATTGTAATAGCATTGTATGATGACAGATGATACTTATATTTGTGGTGAGCATAGCATAACATATAAAGTTGAATCACTATGCTGTACACTTGAAGCTACTGTAACATTGTGTGTCAACTATACCTCAATGAAAAAAAAAAGACATCGTTATGTTAGGGTAATGAAGACAACACAGTAATGGCATAGGGATGAATAGGCCAATGGAACAGAGACAAAAAACAGAAACATTCATGCATATATGGAAACTTTATATATAACAGATGTGGTGGTAGAGAACACAGAGAAAGTACGGATGTCTTAGTATGGTGCTGTGACATTTGAGTATCAGTCTGAAAATAAATAAATATACCATATCAAGATCACTTCATAATAAGGTGAAATATTATACACCTAACTGTGAAAGGAAAAACCATGAAGTTTTTAGAATATAACATAGAAAAATTACTTCATGATCTTGGAGGAGATAAGGACTTTCCAAAAATATGACTCAGCAAGTGCAGAAGGAAAAGACTGATTATTTTTATTACATTCTACCTATCCAAAAAATCCCCAAATACTGAATACACAAACCACAGAGGAAGAGAAAATATTTGCATCACATATAGTGAACAAAAATCTCATATTCATAATATATAAAGAATACCTATAAATGATAAGATACAATCTATAGAGAATCTATATAATAGGGGCGTCTGGGTGGCTCAGTGGGTTAAGCCTTTGCCTTCGGCTCAGGTCATGATCCCAGGGTCCTGGGATCAAGCCCTGCATCAGGCTCTCCGCTCATCGGGAGCCTGCTTCCCCCTCTCTCTCTGCCTGCCTCTCTGCCTACTTGTGATCTCTCTCTCTGTCAAATAAATAAATAAAATCCTTAAAAAAAAAAAGAAAATCTATATAGTCAATAAAATCTATCTATAGAAAATAGGCAAAAGACTGGAAATGGCACTTCACAAAAAAGAAAATTCAAATGACCACTAAACATATGATAAATTATTCAAACTCATTAGGAATCAAGGAAAAAAATATATCACTATATATAGATAGATGATAAAGATAAAGTGCCATATATATATATATATATATTTAGAGATTATATTTATTTATTTGACAGAGATCACAAGTAGGCAGAGAAGTAGGTAGAGAGAGAGGAGGAAGCAGGCTTCCAGCTGAGCAGAGAGCCTGATGCAGGGCTCGATTCCAGGACCCTGGGATCATGACCTGAGCCGAAGGCAGAGGCTTTAACCCACTGAGTCACCCAGGTGCCCCTAGATTTAGACATAGATATAAAGATATATCACTTTGAATAAACAAACAAATGAACTAACTAGTTCCTGTGTTGGACAGAATGTGGAATATTGGGAACTCTTATAAACTGCTGATGGGTATATAAATATATACTCATATAATTCAACCCCTTTACAACAACATGACATTTTTATGATGTAGTAACTCCATTATTAGATAAGTCCTACTAAAATGCACTCTTACATTCACAAGGACAAAATACAAAATTTGTTTTATAGAAGCATTGTCTGTAACAGCCAAACACTGGGGAAAGCCCTATGTCTATCAACCAAAGAATGGTTAAGTTTTGGTATATACATACAATGAAATATCACATGGCAATGAAAATGAACGAACTAATGATTGAATCTTTAAAATATAATATTGAGTGCATTGAGCACTTTTAGAGTGTTATATTTCACACTAAAAAATTTAGTTACCATTTTTAATACATAAAAAATATCAAGTATTTAGTAATAAATCTTCAAAGAGTTGGGCAACACCTTCTTAGAAAATATTTTAAAACTCAATTGGAAGGCATTACAGAAGACCCTAATAAAGGAAAAATGTATCATGCTTGTAGATTATATCTATGAACATTGTATATATGTCAATTATCTTCAAATTATTCTACTGATTACATTCAACCCCAATACCTGCCCAATATATTGCATTATGGAATTTGGTAAGATAATTCTAAAATATATACTAAATTGGAAAAAAACAAGAATTCAAAGATCCTTTTGATAAAGAGGGATAAAATAGAGTACTTGCTAAGATTTATATTAAAGCTTGGGGCACCTGGGTTGCTCAGTGGGTTAAAGCCTCTGCCTTCAGCTCAGGTCATGATCTCAGGGCCCTGGGATCGAGCCCCACATCAGGCTCTCTGCTCAGTGGAGAGCCTGCTTCCTCCTCTCTCTCTCTCTCTCTCTCTCTCTCTCTCTCTCTGCCTGCCTCTCTGCCTACATGTGATCTCTGTCTGTCAAATAAATAAATAATATCTTTTTAAAAAGATTTATATTAAAGCTTTTGTAATCAAAACACATTACTGAGACATAGATATACCAATGGAACCTAAGAGAAAGACAAGGAAAATAAGTCCACACACATATAGACACCTACTATATAAAGTTGTTATTCAATGTCATTCAAAAAAAATTATGACTTTTCAATTAAAAATGCTGGTGTGATTTGTTAAACATATGGAAAAAATGAAATTGCACTTCTTATTCACACTATTCACAAAAGTCAACATGAGGTAAAGACCATTCTTTGAAAGCAAAATTCTAAAATGCTTAGGAGAAATTATTGGTGAATTTCTTTATAAATTCAAGAGTAGTGTATCAGTCAGAGTTCAAAGAAGCAGAACTACTACAATGTGGTGTGTGTGTAAAAAGATTCCAGGAGTCTGATCTTCTTGCCTCTTTGTGAGAAGACACTGTCTCCCCATTGATCCTGGAACTTGAATTCCACAAGGCAGAAAGTCAGGAAGAAAAGATGAATGTAGTGTGAGGGAGAGAAAGAACAAATTGGAACACACAGGCACAAGCTGAAGGCCACCACAACAGACCGAAATCTGTGTCAGTCATTTTGTCTCTGCTCTTGATGGTACACGTGTCCTCCAAAAGTCAGGGATTTTTTCACAGAGCTAAGCACAGTCACCTGGAGTAAGAGAAGCTGAAGAAAAATCTAGGGGAAGATAAAGTAGTTTAGGATCTGGCCGTTATCTCATGCCAAGATGAGCCTATAGATCAGAGACAATGTGTGAGGGCTACAAGATAACTGTTGCTTCACTTTTGCCCCCCAGTTCTCCCACAAGAATCTCTTTGTAACCCTAACTGGAAATGTACACCAAATCGAATTCTGGGAAATGTAGTACAGCCTAGCCAAACTGACATACTACAAAGCTACCAAAGGTAGGAATATTTTTCTGAAAGACGACACAATGAGCAGTGGTAATAGTATGTGTTTAAGTAGTTTTATTCAAGAAGAAAAGATGAAAAGTATATCTTCTGGGCTCTTGAGTATATGAGATATATTTTTGCTGATATCATACATCATTCAAAACAGATATACAGGGGTGTCTGGGTGGCATCTATTCTGAGTGAGATAGAAAATCACTAGAGGATTTTGAACCGGGAGGAAATGTTCTGATTTACATTTTAAAAGATTTTCTTTTGTTTTTAAACTTTTGTTTTGACCTAATTTTAGACTTACCGAAAAAATGCAAAAATAGTACAAAAAGTTCCCTTATATCCCTTATCTCACCCTACAACAATAATAGGCAATTAATGTTCGTGCATTATTATTAGCTAAACTATAGGCCTTATTACATTTCACATATTTTTTTTTCCACTTGTGTCATCTTTCTGTTTCACAATCCTAACCTGGGTCCCCTATTGCATGTAGTTGTTTTGGGTTTTTTTCCCTCCTTAGTTTCTTCCAGTGTGCAACAGTTCTTCACTCTTTTCCTTGTCTTTTGATCTTGACACTTTGGAAGAATAATAATCAGTAATTTTGTAGAATGCCCCAAAAGTAGAGTTTATCTGATAATTTCTCATGCTTGGAAAGTATATTAGTCTGCTAAGGTTACCATGGCAAAATAACACAGACTAGGTGGCTTAAGCAACAAAAATATCATTTCTCAGAGTTCTAGAAGTTCAAGATCAAGGTTCCACTCAATTCAGTTTCTGGTGAGAGCTCTTTTCCTGACTTGCAGATGGCATCATTCTTATAGTCGTCGCATAACCTTTCCCCAGTTTCAGCTTGCTGGCTTAGTGCATTTGTGTTGGATGAGGGTGTGGAGAGAGGAGTACACTCTGAAGTCTCCTCTTATAAAGGACTCTAATCCTATAGGATTAAGGCCCTATCCTTACCATCTCATGTGATCTTAATTACTTCCTTAGAGCCCCTATCTCCAAATACAGCCAGAATGGGGGGTTAGGGTTTCATAGTATGAGTTTTAGGGGGAAACGAACATTCATAACAGAAAGGTTTTATATTTTTGGAGAGACTACCACACACATGACTTTATGCATCATATAATGGATTTGTGATATTGGTATGTCTTATTACTGGTGATATTTACCTTGATCATTTGCATGGGTTGGTGTCTGCTAGGTTTCTCCACTAAAGACTATCTCTACATTCACAGTTAATAAACGTCTTTGGGAAGATACTTTGAAACTGCAAATCCTGTTTCTTCCCCAACTTTTGCCTAATCATTCTAGCATCCATTGGTGAATCTTGTTTGCAAGTAATTAGGGCAATTGCAATGATGAATTCTGTATTCCCTCTTTCTGTCTACATCTAGTAATTGGAATTCAATTGTAAGGAAGAGCTGTTCCTTCTCCCTTGTTTACATATTTGATTTTTATATATATGGTATAGATTCACTGGGCATATTTTGTTCTAGGGCTTAAAGTCAAATACCATTGTTCAAGTTATTCCAGTTTTGGCCATTAGGAACTCCTTCAAACTGGCTCCTGTTTTCAAATTCTCCCCCATCATTTGGAGGGCATTTCCTTACCTTCTGACATGACAAGATGTTCTAGGCTCATTTTGTATCTTTCTTGCCTGTCCTGAAATCAACTTCTGCAAGGAGTCCTGGTTCTTTATGTTGAAGAATGTGTCTAGAAACCAAGATTTGGTGTTAGGTGTGCTCATGGTTCTGGAGTGTCACTGCTTCTAGGCCATCCCAATGAACAAAGTTAGAAAGTATATGAGTGTATGTATGTATGTATAACCCACACATACACCCATATGTATATTTATCTGCCTGAATATATATTTAAAAACCTGAGTTTATACTAATGCCTCTTATTCTAATCCAATACCACAGGGTTTATTTTAGCCTTCCTCCTTTCCTCGTAGTATCTTCCAACAGTGAAAGTGGTCTCTCATTATCTACAATATATATGTACTTATTTGTTCAGTTCTAGTATACAAGTAAAGGTAGTGTCGGGATTGCAAACCCATACTCCTATGGGAAACACTTTTACCAAGTAGATTACAGCATTTAAGCTTTTGGCCTTTCCAGTGCCTGGTGAAGCTACTGCTTCCTAAGTCACTTAGGTTAGCTTTCTTTCCCATCCCTTTGTGTTCACGCTATTCTCTTGTAAAATACCCTTTCATTTGTTAGTATTTGCATTCCCTTTTAGGTTCCCTATTTTCTTTTTGGTTTTAATCATTTGATTAAAACCACACTCCGTATCAGTTATATTCTTCTTTTTTTTTCTTACAGCTACTTAGTACTCCATGGTGTAGATATACTATGATTTTTTCAAATGATTAAATGATTATATTTGATTAAATGATTAAAATTTAATCATTTTTATTTGGGATTATGTAAAGGGTATGCAAAAACCCTTCTATGATTCTAAGAGTAAGAGCTATATACACAAAGATATTATTGTACTTCATCCTTGTTAACCCAGTCCCCTTCTCTTCTTTCTCTTCCCCTTATTTCGTTTTTGGTTTATCTTTAATTTCTTTTGTACAAATGAACAGATATCTATTATTTTCTTCTCTTTTTTCCTTATATGAGAGGTGATTGCTATATATATTCTTTGGTACTTTTTTTTTTTTTTTTATTTTACAGCATGTCTTAGAAAACACTCCGTATCAGTTATATTCTTCTTTTTTTTTCTTACAGCTACTTAGTACTCCATGGTGTAGATATACTATGATTTTTTCAA
>NC_081570.1:95080528-95117949 GCF_022355385.1 Mustela nigripes
CCCTTTCCTATGAATGGGCATTTGGGCTCCCTCCTATACTTGGGAATTAAAAAAACAATGCTGTAATTAAAAACTCGTGCATATTTTCATATTGTTGGAGGCATATCTTCAAGGTGAATTCTTAGAATTGCTGGCTGCATTGGTCAAAACAATACATAGGAAAATTTTGTTTGACATTGCCAAATTTCTCTTCAGAATTGTACAATCTGTAGTCCCATCAGCAATATATGAACATGTCTATTTCCTCACAGCATTGCCAACAGAATGTGTTGCCATTTTCTTAAAAATTTTCCAGTCTCACCAATGAGAAATGGTTTGAATGGTTTTAATTTGCATTTGTCCAATTTTGAGTGAATGTGAGAATTTTTTTTATATGTTTCAGTTTGTTTTAAAATCTTTTATGGTGAGTTGTCTGTTCGTGTATTTTTCCCATTTTTCTATTGGGTTTTTAGTGCCTTCCCCCTCCTTACAGCAAAATCACTCAGCTATCGTCCTAAGTATAGGTTGTAGGAGGATACTTTTGGAAACAGGGAGAAGGTTATTTCAATAATCCAGATGAATTAAAGGAAGGTAGTCAGAGTAGAGGTGGTGAGCAATGGTCACACTGCAGGTATCATGGGAATGTAAATCAGAAAATTTTCCCAACAGACACCCTGTAGGTTATGAGCAAAAGAGAGATCAAGGTGGTTTCTCGTTTCTGCTTGAAAGAATGAAAGCCTAGATTTGTCATTAACTTAGAGAAAATCTTGGTTGAGGCAAATTTGGGGTGTGGATGATAATCACAAGCTGGGTCTGAATCATGTCAAACTTGACATGCCAATCAAATTTCTAAGTGGTAATGTCAAGAAGATGATTCGATATATAGCGCTGAAGTTCAAAGGGAATAGTAGTATGCAGAAGCACTGATGTGTAAGAACTAGATGAGGTCAACACAAGTACAGATGTAAAATAAAAGACATACACACACTGAGCCATTTAAGAAATCATGGAGAAGGTAAGGAACCAGCCAAAGAGACAGAAGGAGCAGCCAATAAGGAAGCAGGAAAACAAGAATATGGTGCTTTGGATGCCGAGTGAAAAACACATTTCACTGACAGACTGATAAAAATTGTCAAACGCTACCAACAGGTCAAGTAAGATAGAGCCTAAGAATTGACATTAGATACAGCAAATTTTTGACGTTGTTGGAGACCTTAAGTTTTAGTGGTATGGTACAGTAAAGGATTCAAGCATTTCATTTCAGCATAATGGAATATGATATCAGAAGAAATGTAGGTGCTTGTTGATTTCATGATCAACAAAACCTTAATATAAAGAAGCAGAAAAATCAAAGGAGAAAGTAGGCTAAAACATGTAAGAAAATGAAATGGAAGATGAATGCAATATATCAGGGTGATTTTAGAATTTATTTTATTTAACAAACACTGATATATTGTTTACTATGTGTCAGACACTATTCAAGGATTTGTAAATACAATTCATTTAACATTCACTTCTTCCAATCCTCAAAATTCATGATTGTCCTTTTCCCAACCTTTAAATTTTATCCTCTGTTTATACAATCTCCTTAAGTGATGTTATTCAGACCTATGACTTCAAATATCTATTTACTAAAAGCCTTTAATTATATATCTCCAACCTACAGAAGCTGGAAAAAGAACAACAAATGAAGTCTAAAGCCAGAAGAAATATAGAGCAGAAATAAATGATATAGAAAAACAAACAAAATACCACAAAAACAAAAACAACAGAACACATTGGTGAAAACCAGGAGATGGTTCTTTAAAAAAAAAAATAAGTGAAATTGATAAGCCTCTAGCCAGATTTATCAAAAAGAAAAGAGAAAGGACCCAAATAAAAATCACAAGTGATGAAGAGAAATAACTAACATGACAGAAATAAACAAGAAATTATGAGAATATTATGAAAAACTGTATGTCAATAAATTGGACAACCTGGAAGAAATGGACAAATTCCAATAAACATATAAACTATGAAAACTGAAATGGGAATAGAAAACATCAACAGACCTATAACCAGCAAAGAAACTGAATCAGTAATCAAAAATCTCCCAAAACGCTCAAGTCCAGGGCCAGACGGCTTGTTTCAAAGGAGATCTCTATCAAACATTTAGGGAAGAGTTACTACCTATTCTTCTCAAACTATTCCAAAAAATAAGAAGGGAAAAATTCCAAATTTATTCTATGAGACCAACATCACCCTGAAACCAAAACCCGATAAATACACAACAATGACAAAGAGTATGCGACAATATCCTTGATGAATATGGATGTAAAAATTCTCTATAAAAATACTAGCTAACAGAATCCAACAGTACATTAAAAAAATCATTCTCTGTAATAAAGTGGGATTTGTTCCTGGTTTGCAAGGATGGTTCAATATTCACAAATCAATCAATGTGATATACCACATTAATTAAAAAAGGATACAAATGTATGATCATTTCAGTAGATGTAGAAAAGCATTTCATAAAGTACAACATTCACACATAATAAAAGCCATCAATAAAGCAGGTTTAGAGAGAACATACCTCAACATAATAAAGGCCATATACAAAAAACCCACAGCTAATACCATCCTCAATGGGGAAAAACTGAGCTTTTCCTCTATGCTCAGGAACAAGACAGAGATGTCCACTCTAACCACCGTTATTTAATGCAGTACTGGAAGTCCTAGCCACAGCAATCAGACAAGAAGAAATAAAAGGCCTCCAAATTGTCAAGAAACTTTCACTATTTGCAAATAACATGATACCTTATATATAAAACCCTAAAGACTTCACCAGAAAATTACTAGAACTGATATACAAATTCAGTGAAGTCACAGGATATGATTAACATACAGAAATGTGCTACAATTCTATACACCAATAATTAAGCAAAAGAAAGAGAAATTAAGGAATCAACCCCATTTACAGCTACACCAAAAACCGTAAGATATCTGTGAATAAACCTAATAAAAGAGGTAATTACGTGTCTCCATGTCCCAACATTAATATTTCAAAGTGTGATGATGAAGATTCAATTTTTAATACTTCAGTTTGCTGTATTTTTAAGTTTTTTACAATGCACATGTACTGCTTGTTTAATAAAACACTTTAAAATTCTTGGGGTGCCTGGGTGGCTCAGTGGGTTAAAGCCTCTGGCTTTAGCTCAGGTCATGATTCCAGGGTCCTAGGATCGAGCCCCACATCAGGCTCTCTGCTCAGCAGGGAGCCTGCTTCCCTTCCTCTCTCTCTGCCTGCCTCTCTGCCTACTTGCGATCTCTGTCTGTCAAATAAATAAGTAAAATCTTTAAAAACAAAACATTTAAAAATTCTTCAAAGGAGGCACTGATTCGTGAAATTGTATTTCCCCAGATAGATAAATTAAGATAACTACTATATCTAGCAACACAGAAGTCACTGGTATCCTTGACAAGATCCATTTTGGTGGAGGAGGGTAAGAAATACCCATGTATAGTTTGGCAGTGCAAAACGTTAAACAGAGTTAGGGTATGACCCAGTAATTATAGTCTTAGGTATATACTCCTTTGTCCACATAAAAACTTATACAAAAATATTCACAGCAACGTAAGAACCTAGAAGCCAAAACTGTAAACAACCCAAATGTCCATAAACCAATGAATGGAAAACAAAGTGTGATATATTCATATAATGGAATATTGTTCAGCAAATTTTAAAAGAATTAAGTACCAATACATGCCACAGCACTGGATGAGCCTTGAAAACATTAAGCTAAGTGAAAGAAGCCAATCACATAAGAAAACATCCTGAATAATTCCTACCATGCTTAAAAATTTCCTCAAGTCCCTAGAGACATAAACTATATTAGTGGTTGCCTACAGTTGAGGGGGTGGAGGATCTGGAGAGTGAATGCTAATGGGTATGAGGTTCTTTGAGGAATGATGAGAATGTCCTAAAATTAGGTCATGTTAATGGTTGCACAATTTTGTGACTATAATAAAAACCACTGAATTGTACACTTTTAAGAGGTGAATTTATGGTAAATGAATTATCTCAATAAAACTGGTATAAGAAAAAAAGGCAGAAGAATTTAGTCAATCAGTTTGCATTTTTCTCAGTATGTATAACTTTTATGTGACCTTACTTCTGGAGATCTTTTTTTTGGGGGGGGGGGTAAACTTTTCTTTCTTCCCATTAATCCCTATCCCCATACAACTCCTGAACTCTCCAAATCAAACATAATCAGACAGAAAAATGTTTGCCTCCATTAAGAAAAAGTATACTTTACAATTTTTAAAAAGTATTAAGTGAGGCCATTGTTCAGATTTACTTTTCACATAGTTACATATGTACATAATCCAAAAAAAAAAAAGAGGAGGAGGAGAAGAGGAAGAAGAGGATGGAGAAGAAGAAAAAGCATTTACCTAGGAATAATAACTTATTACTTTAAGCAAACATTACACTATATAGCCTGGATTCTAAATCCCATTTTGAATTATATAAAACTACTTTGTAAAAGCCACAAAACAAGTGTCCCTCACTCAGAAATGTTTGAATTTTTAAATAATATTGTTATAATACATTTTTTTTCATGAAATAAAATAGATTTACAACAATGGTATCATTTTATGAATACAGTCTGAGTACATATATAAACCCATTGGCAAGGCTAAGTTAGTACTGGTATCCTCCCTTGGACTGTGTAATTTCAGTAGTATACAATAAATTCTCTACTGTTGGAATAACCTGTACAGTTCAGCTAAAGATGTAGACAATTAAAAACAAAAACAAAAAACCTTGCACAAATATTCAAACTTTGGGAATTCTAATTAATAGAAAAATAGAAAAATTTTCCTTCCCCCCAAAAAAGTATCTAGGCAAAGATTCAGATACCGCATGTAGATTATTCACAAGAGGCATGTGTGAATCAACTTTTTTTGTAGTCTTTAAATAAAATTTAATCATTAACTGATGAAAAAACAAGTTTCATATTTAAAGACACTTTCAGAATGCATCTATAATTAACTTAATGCAAAAGTATATGAAAAAAATCACAGCTATTTCACTGCAGTCTTTAAGTATAGCAATATTTTATTATTTTTGTTGCATCTTCTTACGCATTTCTTCAAGAGCTGCTTCTTTCTCTCTCAGAACCTGTTTAAGTCTTCTTATTTTTTCATCTCGAATGGTTTCTTCTAACTCTGGTGGCGTCATGGGGAAAATATCTTCAGTGTAATTTTTATTAAAGGAATGACTCTGTTCAAAAGCTGCATTTGAACTCAATGTGCCTTTTTCCTGGTTCGCAGGGGTATAATGTTCAACCTCAGTTCTCTTTTCTTCTCTGGTTTTGTTGCGGCTTGTGAGAATGTTATGGCATGATACATCTGAAGTTGGTAAAATACCGCTGATGAGTTGGGAATTGGTGACGTTAGTTCCTCCATTTGCAGCTGTGTTATACACGCTCTCAGTTTTTCTCTTCTTTGTATGATCCATCTTCTTAACAGTTTTTGCTTTTCTTTTCTTATCAAAACCCTGTTGTTATGTTGAGTAAGATTCCAAAGAAAAACAAATTATTGCCATATAGACAGTGTGCTCTCAAATTTAACAGGATCTGCAGGTAACAGATACTAAAACTAAACTCAACAAAATATACTGACAACTACAGCAAAAAATTGTTTACCACTGTACAGTACTAAAATGAACAGCAGTGTCCTACTGATATTCACAGAGAAGAAACTGCTTAATTCACATTTTCCTACTTAAGTATTAGATGTATCAATTTATCACCAAACTATAACAGCCATTTGTAAAGTACTTGAGAAAAAGAATTGACTTAATTTTTTGTTTCCTTTTCCACAGTAAGCACATATTGAAGATTTTCATTGGCAAAGGTTCACTGGTCTCTGATCTAAAGTTGAGGTATTAAACAGTATAATGATATACTTCTAAGAGTAATAGGTAAAGTAGAGTAGAGTAATAGGCCAAATTATACAGATGTTTCTTTTCACCATTATTGACCAAGTAGAGTTCTTAAAATGTTTGTATTAAGGGTAATACTGCAATGAACAGCTACATGCTTATATTTTCCCTACATTTGGATTACTTATAAATTTTTTTTATTAAGTTCTATTAGCCAACATATAGTACAGCATTAATTTTTGATGTAGTGTTCAATTATTCATTAGTTGTGTTTAATATCCAGTGCTTACTGGATCATGTTGGATTATTTATTTTACATTGGGTCTTCAAAGTAAGATAACTAGATTAAAAAGTTATGGGAATTTTCTTATAATTTTTTGATGAAAAAATAAATAGGTGAATAGAAACAATACAACATCTTTAACTGGAGATGTATTTTTACCTTTGTATATATGGTTCTCTTTAACACTGACTTCATATAATATATACACATATGCAAATTTGGTAACTATCATGTATATCAATGTACAGACTAAAAAAACAAATTAAGAAAATACATTCATGAACCTATGGAGTAACTACAAAGGACATCAAAAATCTATTACCTGTTTTTTCTTTTCTTCCTTCACTATCAATTCAGTCTCTTTGTAAGTATCACTCTTCACCAAACTGCTAAAGGAATCAAAACCTTCTCCAGAGGCCAAATGATCAGGAATACGAGTAAGGCATACTCTCAAATCTTTAGTGAGACCAAATATCTTTTTAAATTCTGCATCACTCTTCAGATATGATGCCTTACTGCTTCCTCCTTGGGAATGGTTCTTGTCATTTCTTTCTTGAGTAACTTTTTTGAATGTTGATGCCATCTCATTCTGAATCTGGAATCAGGAAAACAAAACACACAAACAATACTGCTAATTACTTAAGCTATTTTATCAGACTAGCAGCTAAATGTTCATCTCATCTTACTTAAAACATCATGCTCTAAAGTCCTAAATGGGGTTTACATTACCCTTATCTTACCACCCTCACTTGAAAAAATGAATTTAACTGAGTACAAACTTAAACTGTCCCTTTAAAATTTCTCATTTATTTTGCTTTCTTGTACTAGAAAGGTTAACAGACAGTTGATTCTCAAACTGAAATAAGAATACAAACTAATGACAAGTTAAAAATAATCTATAAAACATTAGTTGGAAATTATAGTCTTCTGGAAAAGTCTTATGCCTTTAATCAATCTTATACTTCAGAATTTACCTCCTTACATATCTAGAATTCAATGAATTCTATACTGAAGGGGAGAAACACTGGCAATATTAAGTAGATCACTCCATAAGGAAAGAGTGAGCACAAATACTTAGCACAGACACATACCTTAAGTACAACAGAAAGGTAACTATGTGGATATGTTGAATAATTGAAGAGTCAGAGAGGGCTTTAAAAAAAAAACAAAAAAAAAAAACAAGGGAAACTTGTCTACTAACAACAACAACAACAAAAAGATGTTGATAAATCCTATTTCCGCAAATGACCAAACAGTACTGATCAGCCCCATTCTGCTCCTTCTACCATCTACCTAAAAAAACTGCCAGACATCTACCCACCATCACAGACAAAAAACCCAGCTCTCCTAGATGCATAGTATTGATCTTTTCATACACTAACATTAATCTAGTAGATATATGTACATATATGTATATATATATATGTGTACAAATGTATATATATACACACACAGAATTTTACCAAGCTTTGATGTCACATTATCTCTTCTAAACTTTGTTGCTGAGTTTTTTGTTTGTTTGATTTTGTCTTAAAGATTTGGCATGCCAAATGATTTAAGAGAAAGGTACTGCTTGTACTCTATTATGCTCCTCAAACATTTCTTTCAGATGAAAGCTTTGACTTAATTAAGCATTCATGTGTGTATGGTATTTGTGTGTGATGGGAGTGGAGGATGGGAAAGGAGGGGGGAAGAGGTATCACAGGTAACTAACTTGAGAATTAAGAAAGAAAAATTTTCTATATAGATAGAAAAAAAGAACACCCTGACATGGGAAAATTACCTTTGGTTCTTGGTCTCTGAAAACACACTGTTGTGAAGTAAGAGTTGTTGCATCAACAGAGGAACTTATTTTCTCTATGCTTTGGATGATATTTCCTTTTCTGGGGGCATTTTGTACTGTACTAAATCCATCTGGAAAGTGTGGCTTTGTGAATAAAGTCTTACTCTGTTTTAAGTAGTTAATGGATTGATTCATATTATGTGGGTTTGGGGTAGAAAGAGATGGTTTCTCCACTTTTTTATTCTTCTCTGCCCTTAGATTGATCATGGAAGCAGGCTGAGTATTTGAAAGTGATTTTGTCTCCATCTGGCAAGATTTACTTTTAGCCAAAACAATATTTACAACCTCTCTGGATATTTCTGTGATTGGACTTGAACTCACTATTTGTGATGTATCTTTTCTTGGTGGAATATCAGGAGAAATAGAATTCTGTTGGTCAATTTGTGATGGCAAAACATCTGTCCCCTTTTTAGCCAATAGATAGACTTTCCCATTAAACATAACCAAGGCATTATCTTTAATAGGCATACTTTTGGATTGTGTCCCACTAGGACTGAGAGTACTTAGTGATGGCATATTTATAGTATTATCTCCCAAATTTTTCCTATCTACAAAAGTTTTTAAAATCTTTGAAGCCACATTATTTGAAGACTTAACAGGAACAAGAGATGGACTGCAAGGCTGTAGATTTTCTTGAAAAATCCATTTCACAGGAGCAGCTTGAGAATGCTGACCACCTTTTAACTGTGTCTCTTTAGCAACATTCATTGGAATTTGTGTGGTATTTAGTATCACTGGCTTTGCTATTTCTGTAACAGGTTTTGGGTAAATGTTTTGAAAGTTCTTGGTAACTACATTTTTCACTGTATTTACAGGAGATACGTAAATAACAGTTGGTATTTGGGAGGCCTCAACTGTTCCTGAGGTACTTGTGGTTGCAGTTGCAAGTATCTTTTGCTGAACTGAAGGAGGCAATGAAGACGCTGGTACAGATTTCACTTCAGCATGGGCAGGAATCTGTAAATGATGCCCAGAAGGCAAAACTGGAGACTTCACAGTCATTGGAAGACTCTGAGTATTTACTAAAATATAAGGTGAATCATTTTGTGTTGAGGAAGGAGAAACAGCAAATGTTTGCATGGTGAGTCCATCAATTTTCACACCATGACTCTGAACTTTAGAAACTGATGAGGTAAAATTTTCAGTTCCCACAGAAGTAACTCTAACTTTTTCTGCTGTATCTACTGTTCTTGTAAGAAAATAGTTTGAAGAACTGGCTGGCTGAAAAATGGGCAATTGAACTGATGCACTTGTGGAAGAGCTGGAAATCTGAGTCTGAAAAGTAACTTGAACTGGGCTTCCTGTATTCCCTTTCAAAGCATCAGACATGACTGAAGATTGAACTAGCGGTATAAGATTTCCAGAAGAATTAGGAATTGGAAGTAATTGCAGAAGATTTTTTCCATCGGAGCCAATCGTCTGAACTACTTGGTACATGCAGCCTGAAACACTTAAAAGAACATTGAGTAAATCAATACAACATACTAGACGGTATATACATTTTATTTAAAAACAGATATTTGCAAATATTATTTTAAAAAGATAAAAATTTATAAAATATGGTAAAAGTATATAATTTGTCACTTTGAGTTTTCAAAGTGAAATACTGCAAAACAAAGATTTTGAAGCAGGAGAGATAAAGGTATGATCAGCTTCGATTTAGAATTGCTCATATGGTTAGGTAATGGGGAAATTAGACTTTTCTAAGGTTTTACCCTGTATAAAATTATGTCTATTACAATATTTTCCTCTTAAACTAGTAGTATTCTCCCTTCTTTTTTTTAACTTGTATTATTTCCTTCTGTCCTCCTTTCCAATCTGTTGTGCTCTTCCCATTGACAATGACTCACAAGTCCTACTGTCAGCCATCCTTCTTTTGCTTAAGGAATCTCTTACGGTATGATACCTTAGTGTACCACATTTTCGGAGACTAAATGGAGTAACTCATGTAGGAATCATTTTCTTCCTTGACTTATTGTTTTAGCACATTTGAAGTTTGGTGCTAAATAGCCCTTGGTATGGAAATTATTCATATTAGTTCCCACTGCCTGTCAAGCCATATAAATAACAGCAATGCCATTTCAGTTGTGGTTTTCAATGAACGTGGAACACAGTGGATTTTTTTTTTTAACTAGCCTATTTTGATTCTGATACTTATGTATCTTAGTACAGACTGACTTTTAAAAATCCAAAATATACCAATCTCTATTTTATAAGCAATTATTTGCAGATTTCTTCAATACAGATACCTCAAGTTATTTATGCTTAAAACCACTTCAGTTCCTGGAAAATACTCAGTTCTTATGGGACTCAGAGTAATCACATGTGCTCTCTACCTAGCTACTCCTCTCCTCTCCCACCCATATAACTCAAGTGTCAGCATTAATAATACTTCCCAAGAGATGCATTCTCTAACCACTTTAACTATCTTTGCCCATCTTTCATAATTAGTGTATAATACTACACCTGTTAGTTTCATGGTACACATCACAAGTTGTCAATATATACTAATCTATTTGTTCACCTGCATATAGACTGTCTCTCATGCTAAATCCTAGCAACAGAAATGCCGAGTTCATGTCCTACCAACAGTATGACCTTATATGACTAAGACCAAATGAAAACAAGTAATAATTAGAATTCTCAATGATGTAAAGGTGTGTTTTACTGCCCATATTAGAAAAATCAAAGCCAAAAACTCTATGCATTCTAGGAAGCCCTGGAACTCAGTTTTACTTTTCTGTAACCCAAAATAATACAATTAAACCTACTTTCGTTACCTCCCCACTCCCCAAAAAACAGAGAAAAGGCCTGAACTTATTCAACTTTAATTTATTCAACAAAAATTTACTTGAGTGTCTGTTACGGGTCAGGCACCTGGCTCAATTATGGGAAAAGGGTTAGTAACCTACAGCCTTCAGCCAAATTTTGCCCCCTACCTGTTTTTGTGCAGCCCATAAGCTAAGAATATTTTTTCTATTAGAAATGGTTTTTAGGGACGCCTAGGTGGCTCAGTTGGTTGGATGACTGCCTTCGGCTCAGGTCATGATCCCAGAATTCCGGGATCGAGTCCTGCATCGGGCTCCCAGCTCCATGGGGTGTCTACTTCTCCCTCTGACCTTCTCCTTGCTCATGCTCTCTCTCACTGTCTCTCTCTCAATAAATAAATAAAATCTTTAAAAAAAAGAAAAAAAAAGAAATGATTTTTAAAAGTGACAAGAGCCGTATTTTGTTATCTGTCAAATTATGGGATTCAAATATCAGCATCCATAAGTAAAGTTTTATTAGTACACAGTCACACTCATCTTTAATGTACTATATATGGTTGCTCTCATGCTACAATAACACAGTTGAGTAGTTACACCAGAATTGATCATATGGCCCACAAAGCCTGAAATATTTACTATCTGGCTCTTTACAGAAAATATTTGCTTGTCTCCAAGCTAGTTCGACCCACAATCCCCAAAAGAACTTAAACTGTTGGCTATATGGACAGATAAACAGGCAATTATCATTAGGTGAGATAAATGATACACTATATTTGGATGAGAACAAAAATGCTTGCCTCCCCCCCTTTTTAAAGATTTTATTTACCTATTTGACAGAGAGAGACACAATGAGAGAGGGAACATAAACAGGGGGAGTGGGAGAGGGAGAAGCAGGCTTCCTGCTGAGAAGGGAGCCTGATGCGGGCTCAATCCTGGGACTCAAGAATCATGACCCAAGTGGAAGGCAGATGCTTAATGACTCAGCCACCTAGGCGCCCCTGCTTGCTCCTTTTCTTAAAAGCTTCCTAGACAGGACATTCTCCTACTTCCATAATAGTTCCTTGGTCTTCCTTGTCAACTCAACTCATCCTACCTGAATCAACCTTCAAATGCTGAAATTCACCAAAGCTGAGACTGAATTCTCCTCCTACTCTTAAGCTTTTCTCAATTATTTCTTTAATGTGCATGACTTCAATAAGTCTCCATTTGTACAGCAACAATTAAAGGATTTGCATCTTAGCTCTTTGGAGATTCAGACTTACACATCCAACTACCCTAATGACATTTCCATTCAGAATTTCAAATGCACCTAAAACTCAACATGGACTTTACCAGTGTTTTTTTTTTTTTCCTTCCCCTATGATAAGTGGCATATCATAAATCAGAACAAGGAATTTCCTGCTTTCTAATCATCTACACTTAATCTATCACAAAATCCTGTTGGTATTATCTCCTAAATTTCCCTTAATCTTTTCAATTCTTTCCAAACTATCTTTCTCCATTCTATTCAAGCAAACATCACTGCTGGCTTGCACTACTGTAGTAGCTTCATAACTGGACTCTTCTTCAGCCACAGATCCTTCCCTGCTTAAAACAGTTCAGCAGGTTCCCATTTTCTTTGAGCAGGAGAACAAAAACCAAGAGATTTTGATGCAATGGAAGCCAAAGGAAGAGAGTTTTGAGAAAATGGGCAAGTCTATTTAAAAGTTCTAACAAGCCAAGTAGGATGCAGATTAAAATGTAAACTTGCATGGAAAAAAAAGTTTGGGGGCACCTGAGTGGCTTAGTCGTTAGGCATCTGCCTTTGGCTCAGGTCATGATCCTGGGGTCTTAGGATCTAGTCCTGAGTCTGGCTCCCTGCTTGGAGGAAAGCCTGCTTCTCTCCCACCTGCTCCCCCTGCTTGTGTTCCTTCTCTCACTGTCTCCCTCTTTCTTTGTCAAATAAATAAATAAAATCTTAAAAAAAAAAAAAGTTTGGTGGAGGACAAAAGTTGCACAGGAATTAACATGAAAAACGGATATTAAGATAGAAGGTACAGACAACTTTTATGACCTTTGACTGTCAAAGGGAAGATAAAGACTGGCAAGTAGATGGAGGCTAAATGGGGTCAAGAAGGGATCTGTTTTCTCTTTTTTAAGGTTAAATGAATCAGAGCATAAATTAATGCTCTTCTGAGTTATCAAGATTTAGAGGATAAAGAGGGCTAATTAAGTGTAAGGTATGATAAGGAGAGCAAAAACAGAAATTTGAGGAGAATCAAAAAGATCTGAAACAGTCTAAGATAGCTAAGGATATAGGCAGATTATGAATTTATAGTGAGACCAGTCTGTGCTTTTGTGAGATCTTCCTTGTCTCATCCGGTTTAAGCAAAGTATAAGCAAATCCCTGAGTTCATCCAGGGTTGGAGCGGCTTCAGAAGAATGGGGCAAAAAAGTCAAAGAGGAACAAAATAATTTAGGATATTGGTAAAAATTATTAAAATGAGGACATATAGAATCTAAACAGAAGGAGAAGAAAATGAGAACACAAAAGGAAAAAGTAGAAGGCAAAAGTAGAGAATGAAGGGATTACTGGACTGGAGGCCAGATAAAGTTAAGGAAAAAAAAAACACAGAGTGTGGTACTTTAAAAAGTAAGCTAGAAATAAAGCAACTGGTGTTGAGAAAAGAGAATGCCTGAATCAAGAATTTTCATAGATGCAGCAATTGAATCTTACAACAAGAACTACAGAAGTGGATGGATGGCGACAGAATGGAGAATAAGATCACCAAAGAAAAAGAACTTTATACTGAAAGACTAGATGACTAACAGATTATCCATATAATTGCTAAAGTCACACAGGATTAGAGAGATGATTGTGACCTGTGTTCAAATTCAGTGACAGGAAGTTGGTAGATGATGTTCATGAACCACAATTAAGACCATCTACCAACTTCTGGTTACTGATATGCCAAAAAGTTCACTAGAAAGTCATTCTCTTTTGCAGTCTATTTTCTTTCCCATTATTCTACTACATCTCATTCTCAAAGATTATCAATTTATGTTCTCACAGTTAAATCTGTCTTTATCCTCATTGTCTAGGTGCCCCCTAGTGAAACTGACATTTCTAGCTAATTACACACTGTGGACCTTTACCTAACATGAATTCCACTGTGCACAATTTGCTTGTTTTTCTTAATGTTTCCTTTCTTATTCACTTTCTGCATTTTAAGTATCCAACTATGACTATTCCCCAAAGCACAACTCTTGACCCGTTTCTCCTCAAGACATTCTTCCTTACATAAAACCAAATGCTTCAACTATTGCATCAACTGCTTCAACTATTGCCTTTGCAATAGTGACTCCCATAGTTATATCCTTTATTCCTATTCCCTAATATTGACCTCAGTTCCTTATCTGTGTTGTCTTACCAAACATTTTCACTTTTAATACTATGACTTTTTTTTAAAACCATGACTTTCAAGTTCAAATTACTCTCTACTGTTAACTAGTACTCTAATCCTACCACCCAGTTATCCAGTCATAGGTTAGCACTACTATTTCCCAAGTCACTTAGGTTTTAAATCACCCAGTCGTCTCTGACTTACCTTTATCACCCTTTTGACCTTTGATTCACCCTAAACATCTTGTATAGATGCTTACAAAGTGTAAACATTCAATAAATGCATAGTGAATGAATCACTGAGTTTGTAAAGTTTTTTTTTTTTTTATAGCTTTTACTCATTCTTCTCTTTCACCACTGCCACTCCTACTATCTAGATCAGACCTGCATTACCTTGTGTCCAGTCCTCACTATCTCACCCCTGTATTTTGCTTCACTTTTAAACTAGTTTTAAGTTTTTAATCTCTGGAAGATTAAAGCATTATTTTCATCCTGCTACCTCCTTTCTCAACATTCCAATGATTCATCACTGCCAATTCAGCTTGACTTGAAAAATTGTCTAAAATCTAGATCCAACCAATCTCTACAACAGTACCATCTATAACTTCTCAACTTAAAAATCTCTGATCCTCCCAGGAAGGGAGGATTATTCTTGATTATCCTAAGTATATTATTTACTCCAAGTATACTTCAGGTTATTTTCTTTCTTTCTTCAACAATCTAAAACATAGCTATAAACTGAGGACCAACTCCATCTTCTCCACGAATATTTCCAAGTCCGTCAAACTCACATTGATTTCTTCCAACTTAAAATGCCTAAAGTAGGGCGCCTGGGTGGCTCAGTGGGTTAAGCCGCTGCCTTCAGCTCAGGTCATGATCTCAGGGTCCTGGGATCAAGGCCCGCGTCAGGCTCTCTGCTCAGCAGGGAGCCTGCTTCCTCCTCTCTCTCTGCTTGTGATTTCTCTCTGTCAAATAAATAAATAAAATCTTTTAAAAAAAAAAATGCCTAAAGTACTCCCACTGATGCCACTAATGCTAGGAGTTATATAATGCCTTCTATATAGTGTCTTCTAAAAAGTAAGTAAAATTTTGTTTTTCTTACAGAGACTATATCATTTACTTTGTAATGATTCCCCCAATACCAAGTATAGTAGGCCCTCAAAAAACTTATATAAAAAATGGAGCTCTTTCAAATTTCTACTTTAACTGAACTATCTCAATACCTTTTCTTTAGTCTCCTTTTGTTTATTTACACACTTTTGTCAATGAATCTGTCGATAATATCTGGCTCACAGACTAGAAGCTTCAACACAGCAGAACTTTTATAATGTTTTTATAATTATTTGCATATGGGAATGTACATTTTTAATTGGTATGGTTTTTAAACAAAGGACACAGGCTTCTGATACCTCACTCACATACTTCATTATATGGCCTATATGTTTCTGCTTTACAGAAAACATTTATATTGCACAAACTATTTTCAAGTCTCATCATTCATTTTTCCTCTCTCTTCCCTTTCCCCCCCCCCCCCCCCAAAAAACGAAGGAAAATACAACTTCTATGTCAGTGTATCAATACAGATTCACATAATCTACAAGAGACCATAAATTCCTTAAAGGTAAATTATCCAATTCATTATCCAATTCACATCCTCTCCACCTAAAAGAGCAACTGGCACATTGTAAAAATGTTAGCTGAATTATCTCCTGCTACAAGTCATCATTAAAAACAAAACAAAACAAAACAAAACCACAGCACCATGATTTCCTAGCAGAAAATGGAATAAGTTCTAAAAATTCAACTGGAGTGTAGAATGCTAAGCAAAAAATAATAAATCAGGGTGAAATTCATACTTCTTCAATTAGTATACTTTTTTTTCAGATCTAGAAAAGACATTCCATTTAAACTATAACTAATTCAAAAAGAGAAAAAAAACACCTATAACTAAAACCTCATAAAGATTCTCCTTCTTAATAATCATATTCTGCTAGCTAATGTTAGAACTAAAATTAGAATCAGATTCTGCACCCCATGTTCTGGTGTGGTTATTTAAAAATTTAGAAAAATCATCAATGTGCTAGTTACTTTAGATCAGTTGGTGTTTGAACTGAGAACTATACTGCAAACACAGTCAAGTTTAAGACTTTAAAAAAACTGAAAAGAATACATTAGAAAGTTCACAGGATTCTAATCTTGGCTCTTCCGATTGTTAATTAATTGGAGTAAATTTGCTTAACTTCTTTGAATCTGTTTCTTCATTTGCAAAATGGGGACAGTAAGGCTTGCAATGAGAAGTAAATGAAATAACTGGCTGGAATTATGATAAAGGTCCAATATATGCTAGTTATCATATTCCATTAAAATATGTAATTGGTGTCCAAAAATAAGTAAATGAATCAGGTAGTTTTTTGACAATGTAAGAACTTGAATAAAAAGGTATGAGAACTCTTAATAAAAAGTATATTAAACATACTTACATAACTTGACATTTTAAATTATTCTAATATTGACATAAAACATTCACATATAAGAAATGGAATGATAAAAATTTTGCAGGCTTATGAACATTTTGCAGATATTTTTGCGAAATATATTTTTTCAACTGCTAGCAGACATTTTTTTCCATCTATGATTTAACATTATGTACACACACAATATACATAATGTAATAACATACAACAATATATACTACATAATATTATATACATAACAGATCCATTATTGTAAATAGTTGTCATTAACTCTAATTCTGATAAACGTATCAGCAATGTGGATATTGCCATTATGATTTTTATAGCTGGAGATTCAGTAATATTAAATAAGTTATTCAAAATTACATGCTTTCTTTAACAATCCCATCCACTTTTTTGAATATGCTTTAGTATAAGCCAAACATAACAGGATCCAAAATATTCGACTGATTAAAGTGAGAGATTAATGAGAAACAGATTTCAGTTAGCCCATCAGGTATATGTATCAATGTCTCTTTCTTACACACCAAAACAGTAAAGATAATATAACACACTTTACAAAGGAAATGCACAATAAACTGATAATGAAACATCAAGTTTCTGACCAAACCAAGCCCACTGCTGAGGACACTAACTTTAGCTCCCCATCTAACAACAAAGGATTAAATGCAGATAGAAGCCAGTTGCCAGTCACTTCCTGATTCTCATTATTCTGACATGTATCATCACAGGCTTTTATTATAATACCTCTGAGCTGATGACTTACATCTCTGTTTTCAGCTCTGACCCTGCCTGAGTTTCAAATTCAAATACCTCTTCGATTATTTTTTTGGGGTGTGTTCACCTCATCTCAATTAATTTACCAATACTTATCCAGATAATTGGCATTATAATTGATCCCCTTTTCCTCATGCCAATTCACTGACAAAATCTGCCCATTTTCCCTTCTGTATTTCTTTGAATCCAACCTTACTCTACATCAGCTAGTTCAGGCCCTCAAAATCTCTGAAATCTGAAAGGACAACTTAAATAGAATCTTTATATGCCTGATCCATCACTCCCAAATCCACACTACCATCAGTTATCTATAATGCACACAGGAACATGACCACCTTTTCTTAAAATCCTCTGAATGACCTCAGGTAGATTTAAGTCTAATCTTCCCAGCAGAGCATAGCAAACGAAGAGCTATCTATTTATCCTGCTTGTAGTACAGAATCAAACAAAAATACTGATTCCTGGTAATAAGTCATACTGGTGCTTTATTTACCAGTTCCCTCCATTTGGATGCAGCCTGCATTCATCTTTAATTGGATAGCTGACACTTACATTCCCAAACTCAGGTGCTCCATAAACCTTTCCTACAATTTCCTTTCTCTATGCTCTCACAGCATCCTATGCACAACACTATTTTAAAAGTGTATTACATCACCTCCCCCTAGACTCTAAGGTTTTTCGTGCATGGTTCATATTCTCTTCTTTAGTCAGTCTCTCCACTTAGCAAAGTCTATCATGTAGGCACTCAGTGAATGTTTTTCAACCAAATGTTTGAACTATACTATAATGGTAAACTAGGACATAAACCTCGATTGCTAGAATTCCAAAGCTTACCTTCTTTCCACTAAACCATTCTAACTCCTGCTTTGCTCTTTGCAGATAAAGCATCAATCTAGATAAACTGAATGCCTTCTATCACAAATATCTTACAGATTTTTCCTTTGTTCTAAAGACTTTTATACTTTATGCCCTGATGAATTAGATATACATTAAATAAACATTCTGAAAACCAATAATGAAAAACTTATAAAGCAAGCAGCAGTAACTCAAGAAAAATCCAAGCATCTATAGAAAATAAATCATACTCATTTTAAGTTTATGAAGATGATTTAGTACCATTAAAATTATCAGGAAAATAAGGAAACCAAGCTTCCAACAGCTGATATTAATCAAATGATTTTTAAGTTATAGTTGTACATCATGCCAATTGTTACTTACAAAACAGAATAGAATCAAATATGCAAGCAATAACGAAAATAAGAGTCAAATAATTTCAGAAAAGCATCTGGTAATGTTCCAAAAATGTGATGTCAAACCTTAGTGGTCTGAAGAAATAAATGCATTTGAAGATGATGAAAACAGTGCATAAACCAATGAGTTAATGAACTTCCAATGACTTGTGAATGTAATCAAAATACAACTGTTTGTAATTAAAAAAAAAAAAGTCAAATACAGATAGCCAAAGGCTTAGAAACTAAATAAAAGAGTTAAAATACACAATAAACAAAAACGTTAAATTCTTATCCTTATTTCTAATACTGAAAAACAATGCAATCCTAAGACAAATTGTGTTAAGTTACGGCAAGTCAAATGTCATCAAATATCCAGATACCAAAACAAATGAGAAAAAATGAACAGTTATTAGGAAGTAATTGTACTTTTTTGTCATCCATACAGAGTACTATCTCTGCCTCTCCCCCAGCTTCCACCAAAAGGAAACCAACAAACGTTATCCGTATACACAAGCTGGCTCTTTTTACAACATGTAATGCAACGGTTCTTTCTTGGCAGTTCTTCATATTGTTTTGGCTCATCGCATTTAGTGAGTTCTTCTTAAAATATTGTGCGTGCTTTTTCAGTCGTTATTACAATTCCGTTTTGCCTCTACTTGTAATTAAACCTATTTCCTGGGCTAAAATTTGTACAGAAATAAAGTTGTATTCTCCTAATAATAATACATAACATATAAGTATTGCTTTTCTTTTTTCCTACACTATTTCACATATACTCATTCTTTTGATCCTTAAAATATCTCTAGGCACTCTTATTTACTGGAAAGGAGACTGGAGAGAACGCACTTCGCCTCAGGAACAGTAAATGTCAAAGCTAGGGTTAAATTTAGGTAGACTGATGTTCTTCAAACATAAATCCTCTTCCATGAATTTTACATTCCAATTTCCATGTTTTCTTCACATTTTCCTTCTGCAGAGACTCATTAAGTTTTTTCTCACCAATTACACATCCACTGACCATGGAGTCTACAACTTAAAATACTTGATCTTCTCTAACAGTTTTGTTCCCGTTTAATTCATCTTGACTAACATAACCTTAAAAAAAAAAAAAAAAGAAAGAAAGAAAGAAAGAAACTACTGAGTGATTAAAAAAAAAATTGTAAATGTGCAACTAAGTCTTTTTAAGAAATACCGATCTCCCTATGTCAGAGTTCCTGTATAGAGACATCCAATTAGAGACGGCATTCTCATTACACCTGCTTCAAACACGCTGTTCCAAAGGATGGATTTCACATGAGAATTACTCTACTTTTCTTCCTTTGCATATAAAAACTATTTGAAATTTTTTAAAAATCCATTCCAGCTCTGTATCAATTTTTCAGTTTCTGAATTCATGTACTTATCATCTGCACAAATTTTTCCTTCCCTTTTCACTAACTCTTAAATAATTGCTATTTCCACGGAAGGTCCAGCGCCACCTGGGCTGCACTTGCTATTATTCCGTGCTGGGCGCGGCGTGTTTTTCTGCGAGTGCGCGAGAATCTTCCAGAAAGTTTTAGTCACACAGGAGCGTCGGCCATGTTGGTCTTCCTCTCCCGTGGAGATCTACTCCTTCGCCTATGAAACTTGAGACGCTGGAATCCTGCGGAACCGCGGCCGAGGCTGCCCGCGTCAGGGTCTGAAGAGGCTTTACGCTTCCAAGCGAGGCGCGCTCTGAGGGCTCTGAGTAGCCCAAGGGACGAGCCCGGCAGTCGCCCCCACTGCGGGGTCACGCTCCTCTGACTCTCAGGGCGTCCGGAAACGACGGCCGACTCGGCACCCTGCTAAGAGGCGGGCGAGGGGCAGTGTGTCGAGGGAGATTCGAAACCGGTACTTACCACTGCGAGGCGTTGCCTGACTTTTCCTCTGCGGGTTTCAGGAAGACCCTCTGTAGGTTATTGGACATTTTAGAGGGGTGGGAGGGGCCAGCACATCCAGGAAAGTGGGCAATGGGGGGCCGAGGTCCTCCAAAGGGAGAGAACCTGAGCGAGATTAGGTTGGGCTGGAGGTGTCCCGGAGCAACTCAGGTTCGATGCTGAAAGGAGGGCGACGGCAGGGTCTAGGGAGGGCGTATCCCTAGCCTTCGGAAAGACGCGACGCAGCCACCACAAACCGGAAGAATCCAAGCGGGTGACGACGCCGCTCGGGCCCTAGCCTCTGAGAGGAGCGGCCCGAGTCTCCGCCCCGGCGAGCCTACGACATCGCTTCAGAGCCATCCGGAGACAACACGGAAGGCGTGGCTTTAATGGCGCCGCCCCTAGGGGTGCCGGGTCAGTGGAGAAGACCGTGCGGGACAGGCCCGGCCGACCCCGCCCACCGCAGTAGCCAGCCGGGCAAAGCTCAGACTGGCTTCCGGGTTCGTCACGTCCGGTTGCCAAGGTGACTGGCTCGCTGAAGCACCGCCCTTATGATGGGATCCAATCGCAAGTGGCGTTTGCCCTCTCTTCTTCCGGATCAAATAACGAATCACAAAAGAATATTCTAAAGATTTCTACGCAAAATAAAATGTTTCCGGGGTCATTCGTAAATTTTCAGCCTTCTGTGTTAGCCGGTAGTGTAAGTTTTCCTTTCCCGCCAGTGCTTTAAAAGGGGTCGGAAGGCTCTTTTGGACTCTGTGCACTGGTGATGTGTGAACCTTTTAGACGCCTGCGTGTAGCCAGCGCTGTATTTCTTGCTGCTTTATAGGGTTTCTCGTTTAGTTTAGTTTAGTTTAGTTTGTTTGTTTGTTTTTTAACTTTTTCTTGAAGCTTTGGCTCTAGTTTTAACCTTTCCTCCACCCCACGCTCATCTCATTCCTCGGTCAAAATTACTACTCATGGCCATATAGTTAATTCGTTAATTCTTCAAAAGTTTATTCTCCACATAGTTGTTGTTGTTGTTTGGGTTTTTTGTTTGTTTGTTTTTGTTTTTGTTTTTGTTTTCCACCTTCATTTGGATTTCCAGAGAAATCCTTTCCGGAAATCTCTTGATTCCTGTTGTTGAATCACTTAGCTGAGAAACGTTTAGGTCTCTGGGTTAAAGGGTGGACATTCTAGTTCAGCTGGGACTAGAAGGAAGTTGTGGGAGAAGTAGTTTAGAATATGGTTTTATCAGGTATAGAAAATAAAAATGTAAACTGGCTCAAACGGACTGTTCAAATTTAGAAGGCTGGCATAAGGTGGCCGAATCAAAGCTTTACGTTTATCTTTCTAAAATGCTGTTTACTCATTCACCTAACTTCTTAATGAGTTAATAGTTATTAAAGTTAATAGTTATTAATGTCCTGGTACCTTAACAGAAAGCAATACTTTTTAATTGTTGTTCATCTTTGTTGAAGGTTAGTTTCAGCGATACACAATCCTGTATGTGAAACTGGCATTTATCTTTCAGTCGAATATTGCCCATACTAAAGAAGGAGCAGGGTGGTGACCCTTTTATACTGTCTTCATTTTGGTCATTCTCTGATCTGTGAAAGCAAATTACTTGAATAATTTGCCCATTCATAGCTTCTTCCATGTTTTTATTATTTATTTCTTACCTTTCGCATTCTCAGTTTTCCTGTCCATCACCTCTTCCTATAAATGAAACTCATTGTCACAGATTGATTTCCTTGGGAAGCAGACTTTTTCAATGCCTTTTTGCTGTGAAGGGAATTTATTAGGTATCAATATTTGGGGAAGGGAGTGAGGGGACGTGAAACTGGGAAGAGGGAGAAGCTAAGTTGTGATGCCCAGTTTCAACAAAGTATCCCACATAGACCTCTAACGTGATGTACTTTCAAAGTTTTCCCAGTAGGAATGCAGGCTTTGCAAGGTGTATGACCTTAGGCAAGGAGGATCTCTTTAGCCAAAGCAATTACTCAAGGAGGTTGACAGCTGAGACATGTCTGCTGGCAGCACTCCCAGCAACTGGTGGAATAAGACTTTATTCCTCAAGGGAGGTCCTAGAGCTACATCACGGCATCCACAGTACTCATTAAATCTCTCATTCAACTGTTCAAATTAATGCTGTTTGTCTCACATTTATTCAGATCTGTATTCAGCAGCACTTAATTATTCCTTCACTCTTTATCCATTTGGGAATGTACTTTCTCGGTTTTCATCCTACTTTTTTGTCTTCTCCTCAGTCTTTTTTGGAGGTTTATCCCTCCCTTCTCAGCCATTAAATGAGTTTCTTAAATATTTATCATTGATCCTTTTATGTTTTTTGAACTGTCATGTCTCCTCAGATGTTTTCAGGCATGCCCATCGCTTTAATTACCACGTCTACTCATTGCAATACTAACTAAATACTTATGTAATTCTATGCCAAATGCTATTCAAGTATTTTACGAATATTAACTCTTACTCAACAACTAGTAAAAATTACTACAGTTAAAGAAACTGATGCACAGAGAATAACATAACAGAATAAAGGGATGAGAGTAAGAACAAAAAGAAATTAGAGCATCTTGAAATATATATTTTGATAATAACAGATAGTGACAAATTTAAAGAACAACTGACAGAAATGAGTAGATTCATAAGTCAATACATGTAGAGGATGATTTTACACACATCTCTGAGAAATTAATAGTTGAAGCAGACAAAGAACTGGCATAGATAACAAATTCTAAACAATAAACCCAGTCAATCCAGTAGATACATAAATAACTCCATTCATTAGATAATTTACCATTTTCTTAATTAATTTGTTACTTAAGTAACCCATAACCCCAAGATCAAGATTCATATGTTCTTCTGATTGAGCCAGTAAGACACCTAGTTTACCATTATTTTTAAGCATATGTAGAATATGTATGAAAATAAGCTATATAATGGTAATGGTAATAAAGGAAACCCTGATAGTTTCAAAGAACCAATACTATACAGACTATGTTTTCTGGCTGCAAATTGATTAAATTAGAAGTTCAGATAATAAAGAATATCTTTGAGACATTTAGGAACTAAATAAGCTATTGCTAAATTACCTTTGAATTAAAGAAGAAATAATGGAAATTAAGTGACTTAAATACATTTGTCATAAAATAAGATTAAAGCAAATGAATTAAGCATTCAATTTAAAACATATTATAAAATATGGAGGACCTTAGGAGAAGGAAAGGGAAAGTAAATTGGGAGACATTGGAGGGGGAGATGAAGCATGAGAGACTGTGGACTCCGAGAAACAAACTGAGGGTTTTGGAGGGAAGGAGGGTGGAAGAATAGGTGAACTTGTTGGTGGGTATTAAGGAGGGCAGGGATTGCATAGAGCACTGGGTGTGGTGCATAAACAATGAATCTTGGAATGCAGAAAAAACAGTTAAAGAAAAGTATTAGAAAAACAAAACCAAAAGACACAAGAATAAGTGGAGTATAGAAGAAAAATTTTTCATTAAACTCACAAGACCAGAGCTTGTTCTTTGATAAGACCAATGAAAGAGATAAACTGTTGTGGGGCACCTGGGAGGCTCAGTCAGTTGAGAATCTGACTTAGTTTCAGCTCAGTTCGGAACCTCTGGGTCTCCATACCAAGCCCCACATCATGCTTTTCACTCAGTGCAGAATCCGCTTGGGATTTTTTTTTCTCCCTTTCCCTGTATCCCTCCCCCCTGAAGTAAATAAATAAAATCTCTAAAAAGAAAAGATAAACTTAGCAAGATTGGTCAAGCTCCCTCCCCAAAAAAGATACAAGTAAGCAAAAGACAGAATAAAAAGGGAAAATAACTAAATACAAGACAGATTTTTCTTTGAAATATTATGAACAGCAGTTATAATACAACACTTGCTGAATCCTGCTACAATGATGAGCTATCATTTGATGCTGGTTCCTTTATCTAAATTATAAAAGGGAAACATTTTAAGAAATGTTTCTGAGGGAGCTGAAGGCTGTTTTAAAGCAATGAATGTATGTGGCAAGGGAAGAAGATAGCTGCAGTTGGGTGGAGAACACTTAGAGAACATAGTGAAAGATCAGGTTGGAGAAAGGAAGTTTTAAATTATTAAAATTATTTCTGTTGCCTCCCACGTTGCTCCAGGGACAAAGAAACTGGCCCCATTTTCCTACCCCTCAGCATAAGAGCAAAGCAACCTGCAGTAAGCAGCACAGTAACAAAATTGGCTACCTAGCCTGCTTACACCAAATTCCACACCCCTGCACTCTCATAGTACTGTCCTTCTTCATCAAATTTGTCTAAGTCCTAGTGTGGCAAATCCCTTCCTCAGAAGACCAGCAGAAACTCCTGCCCACACCACTTCTCCCATCCAAACATTTCTGCAGGGCTTCAGTTCTAGTGGAAGTAATATCAGGTCTTGTTTAACAAGCAGACCAGAGCACACTAGGACAAGTTACCACATTATGGCAAAGGTCCAGACACTGCCCACTACAGACAAGGAGAACCTCTGCAGACTTGCCTGAAGGATAGTGCAGTCAAAAACACAACAGCAGAGCACACACAGCACAAAGAGACACCCCCTGAAGCAACAGATCCTAGACTATATGACCTCTTCTTCATAAAGCCATTACTCTCTGGAGCAGGAAACCTAATGGCAATTTCTAATAAACAGAAGAAGACATATTATTATGTAATAAGACTTACATAAAATGCCAGGGTGGAGGAATTCATGCCAAATGAAAGAATAAGATAGGCCAGAGACCTAAGTGAAACAGATATAAGTAACATGCTTGATCACGATTTTAAAGCAATAAGCATAAAGTTACTTACTGGGCTTGAGAAAAGAATGGAAGACTTCAGGAAGTCATCTGCCAAAGAGATAAAAGAGTTAAAAAACAAAACTAAGTTAGTCATTCATCTGTTGAAGGGCATCTTGGCTCTCTCCACATTTTGGCTATTGTGGACTTTGCTGCTATGAACATTGGGTTGCATAAGGCCCTTCTTTTCACTACATCTGTATCTTTGGGGTAAATAACCATTAGTGCATTGGCTGGGCCATAGGGTAGTTTTATTTTTAAATTTTTAAAAGATTTTATTTATTTATTTGACAGAGAGAGCACAAGTAGGCAGAGTGGCAGGGAAAGGGAGAAGCATGCCCTACACTGAGCAGGGAACCCAATGCATGGCTCGATCCCAGGGCCCTGGGATCATGACCTGAGCAGAAGGCAGAGGCTTAACCAACTGAGCCACCCAGGTGCCCCATATTTTTAATTTTTTGAGGAACTTCCACACTCTTTTGCAAAGTGGCTGCACCAATTTGCATTCTCACCAACAAGGTAAGAGTGTTCGCCTTTCTCCACATCCTCTCTGACATTTATTGTTTCCTGCCTTGCTAATTTTTGCCATTCAAACTGGTGTAAGGTGGTATCTCAATGTGGTTTTGATTCGAATTTCCCTAATGGCTAATGATGATGAACATTTTTTCATGTGTCTGTTTGCCATTTGTACATCTTCTTTGGAGAAGTGTCTGCTCATGGCATTGCTTTCTTAATTTGCCTTGCTGTTCATTGTTAGTGTATAGAAATGCAACTGATACATCAATTTTGTATCCTTTAACTTTACTAGATTTGTTGATTAGTTCTAATGGCTGTTTGGTGGGATCTTAGGGTTTACCATATATAAGATAATGTCATTTGCAAATGGAGGCAGTTTCACTTCTTCTTCCCTGACTTGGATGCCATTTACTTCCTTTTCCTTCTTTTTTTTTTTTAATTTATTTTTTATTTATTTTCGGCATAACAGTATTCATTATTTTTTCACCACACCCAGTGCTCCATGGAATCCGTGCCCTCTATAATACCCACCATCTGGTACCCCAACCTCCCACCCCGCCCCCCCACCAATTCAAAACCCTCAGATTGTTTTTTAGAGTCCATCGTCTCTCATGGTTCACCTCCCCTTCCAATTCCCCCCAACTCCCTTCTCCTCTCTAACTCCCCATGTCCTCCATGCTATTTGTTTTGCTCCACAAATAAGTGAAACCATATGATAATTGACTCTCTCTGCTTGACTCATTTCACTCAGCATAATCTCTTCCAGTCCCGTCCATGTTGCTACAAAAGTTGGGTATTCATTCTTTCTGATGGAGGCATAATACTCCATAGTGTATATGCACCACATCTTCCTTATCCATTCATCCGTTGAAGGGCATCTTGGTTCTTTCCACAGTTTGGTGACTGTGGCCATTGCTGCTATAAACATTGGGGTACAGATGGCCCTTCTTTTCACTACATCTGTATCTTTGGGGTAAATACCCAGTAGTGCAATTTCAGGGTCATAGGGAAGCTCTATTTCTAATTTCTTGAGGAATCTCCACACTGATCTCCAAAGAGGCTGCACCAACTTGCATTCCCACCAACAGTGTAAGAGGGTTCCCCTTTCTCCACATCCCCTCCAACACATGTTGTTTCCTGTCTTGTTAATTTTGGCCATTGTAACTGGTGTAAGGTGACATCTCAATGTGGTTTTAATTTGAATCTCCCTGATGGCTAGTGATGATGAACATTTCTTCATGTGTCTGATAGCCATTTCTATGTCTTCATTGGAGAAGTCTCTGTTCATATCTTCTGCCCATTTTTTTGATATGCTTGTCTGTTTTGTGTGTGTTGAGTTTGAGGAAATAATCCAAAAATTTGTATGGAACCAGAAGAGACCCCGAATTGCTAAGGAAATGTTGAAAAACAAAAATAAAACTGGGGGCATCACGTTACCTGATTTCAAGCTTTATTACAAAACTGTGATCACCAAGACAGCATGGTACTGGCATAAAAACAGACACATAGACCAGTGAAACAGAGTAGAGAGCCCAGATATGGACCCTCAACTCTATGGGCAAATAATCTTCAACAAAGCAGGAAAAAATATACAGTGAAAAAAAAGACAGTCTCTTCAATAAATGGTGCTGGGAAAACTGGGTAGCTATATGTAGAAGAATGAAACTTGACCATTCTCTTACACCGTACACAAAGATAAAATCGAAATGGATGAAAGTCCTCAATGTGAGGCAGGAATCCATCAGAATCCTAGAGCAAAACATAGGCAGTAATCTCTTCGATATCAGCCACAGCAACTTCTTTCAAGATATGTCTCCAAAGGCAAAGGAAACAAAAGCGAAAATAAACTTTTGGGACTTCATCAAAATCAAAAGCTTCTGCACAGCAAAGGAAACAGTCAACAAAACAAAGAGACAACCCACAGAATGGGAGAAGATATTTGCAAGTGACAGTACAGACAAAAGGTTGATATCCAGGATCTATAATGAACATTTATTTCCTTTTCTTGCCTAATCGTTCTGGCTAGAACTTCCAGTACTATGTTGAATATAAGTCTGGAGAGTGGGAATCCTTGTCTTGTTCCTGACCTTAGAGGAAAAGTTCTTTGCTTTTTACATTTGAGTTTTATGTTCACTGTAAGTTTTTCATTTATGGACTTTATTATGCTGATGTACATTTCTTCTATCCCTAATCTGTTGAAAATATATTTTAGTATGAAAGCAAGTTAAATTGGTAAAATAATTTTTCTGCATCTACTGAAATGATCAATGATTTTACCTTCATTCTGTTAATGTGGTATATCCCTTTTACCAATATGCTTATATTGAATCATCCTTGCATTCCAGGGATAAAACCCACTTTATTATAATGTAGGATCCTTTTAGCATGCATTTGAGTTTGGTTTGCTAGTATTGTAAAGGATTTTTATATCAGTATTCATCAAAAATATTGATCTGTAAATTTCTTTTCTTGTATCATTGTCTAGCTTTGGTATTAGATAATGTTGGTTTCACAAAACAAGTTGGAGAGTGTTCACTCCTCAACTTTCTGGAAAAGTTTGAAAAATGCTGTTGTCAATTCTTTTTTAAATCTTTGATAGATTTCACCAGAGAAGGCATCTTGCCCTGGACTTTTTCCTTATTGGGAAGGTTTTTTTTTATTTACTGATTCAATATACTTACTTCTAGAAGATGGTGGTAGAGTAAAGGGCATTTCATTTGGTCCTTTGAATGAGCTTGATATCTATCAAACCATTCTGAACACCAATGAAATCAGCCTGAGATGTAAGAAAATATATCTGGAACTCTACAAGCAAAAAAGCAACTGATTTTTGCAAGGTAGGAAGAGGGGAGTCATAAATCTGCAGGGAAATATCAGAAGATAAGTGAAGGAGGGAGGCAGCCTCAATAAGCTTGCTGCCAGAAAGTGATATAACACTGGAGCACAAGATTGGAACCTTTAGAAATCTGCTCCAGTGAGAGACATCCCTTTCTGAAAAGGGCTCAGGAAATTAAAAGTACAGAATTCTATGTGGGTCATTGTGGTCTCAAGATCCCAGGAGACAGAATGAATGAGGGTGCCTGAACTGATAGAGTGCCCAAGCAGTGGAGATGGGAAACTGTTTATGGTCAGTGAACCCAGTAGGGATTTCATCTTTGGTCGCTATAAACCATGAGCGGGGTTGGTAGGGAGACCACTCTTTGCCTGAGAACTTGGAAAAGGACCAGAACATGTGGGTCAGTTATCAATCCTGGGAGTGATGACATGGGTGTTCCCATACCTGGAAAATGGCTCTCAGGGAGGTAGCAGCCCTGGAAAGGACAATAGGGTGGCACTCAGCCAGGAACTGGGAATAGTGGAGCAAGGTGCACACATGAGCTCACACATGCTCACAGTCACAAAGACACAAAGCACAGTGACGCTCATGGCTCCCTGGTATTACCCCCCCCCCCACCTTGGGGAGGATTGCAGTGGGTATGAACCATGGGAGTCTGCAGACTTTGGCACACACAGAAGTGGATTCTGTCTGACTCAGAGGGTTTATTGAAGAGGTGACACTGCAATCTTGTGTCTCTGGGATGGAGATTTGGGTATGGTCATTTTTGCTCTGACCCTCTTTTAAGAGGTGCCGAAATTTGCCAGGGAAAAAAAGCCACATAGAGGACCAGCTTACATTAAGCCCAGCCCCCAAAAAGGGGTGGGGAAACTCCATTCAGACAAATACACCTCAGAAGCAGCACAGGAGGCCCCACCCCCAGAAGACAGACTAGAAGAACAGGTGAATGAAAAGCTTATGGATCCCAGGGGAAAATAGTATATTGAGTTCCAGGTGTTTCCTCATGTTAGTTTTATTGCATTTTGGGTTCGTGTGCTTTTCTGTGGTAGCTTCAGACCACTTCAAATTTTTTTCTAGGGTGCATTTTGCTTGGGTTGTGGTTGATATTTTGTACTCACTTCACTTACCTATCCTTCCCTGGACAGAATAACTAGAAAGAGGAACTCATAACAAAGGAAAGAAACAGAGGCAATGTTCTCTGCCACAGAGTTAATCAATATATAGATATATAAGTAAGATGTCAGAGATGGAGTTCAGGATAGCAATTATAAAGTTAATAGGTAGACTTGAAAATGCATAAATGAAAATACAGAATCTCTAAGGGCAGAAATGAGTTCTAAACAGGCTGAACTTAAAAATGCTATGAATGAGATGCAGGCTAAATTGGATGTTCTAACAGCTAGAGTTAATGAGGCAGAAGAGAGAATAAGTGATCTAGAGGACAAGCTGATAGAAAGGAAGTTGAGAAAAAGAAAGACAACTAATAACCCATGAAGAAAGTTTTCAAGGATTTAACGATGCCTTGAAACAAACCAATGTCTGAATTATCAGGATCACAGAGAGGGTAGATGGTGGGGGGTGGGGTGGGGTGCGGGGGGGGGGAGGTACTAGAAGGTAAATTTGAGTAACTTCTGGAATCTGGAGAAGAAGCAAAGATTCATGTCCAAGAGGCAGAAAGGATCCCTCCAAAAATCAATAAAAATAGATCAACACCCCAACATATAATAGTGAAGCTTGCAAATCTCAGAGGTGAAGAATATATACTGAGAAAAGCTAGGGAGAGGAGGTTCCTTATGTATCAAGGGACAAAAATCAGAATACCATCAGACCTACCCACAGAAAGCTGGCAGGTCAGAAAGGGCTGGCAAGACATATTCAGAGTACTAAATGAGAAGAACATGTAGCCAAGAGTACTTTATCCAGCAAGGTTATCATTCAGAATGGAAGGAGAGATAGAGAGTTTCTAGGACAGATGGAAACTGAAAGAATATGTGATCACCAAGCCAGCCATGCAAGAAATATTAAGGGGATACCATAAGAGAACAGAGAGCGCAAGAGTAACATAGACAATCTACAGAAAGATGGACTTTACAGGCAATACAATGACACTAAATTCATATCTTATAGTAGTTACTCTGAATGTAAATGGGCTAAATGCTCCAATCAAAAGACAGAGGGTTTCAGATTGGATAAAAAGGCAAGACTCATCCATATGCTGTCCACAAGAGACTCATTTTGAGACTAAAGATACCTCCAGATTGAAAGTGAGGGCATGGAGAACCATTTACCATGCTAGTGGACCTCAAAATGAAAGCTGGGGCAGCAATCCTCATATCAGACAATTTATATTTTAAAACAAAGACTATAGTAAGATATGAAGAGGGACACTACATCATACTTAAAGGGTCTATCCAGCAAGATGATCTAACAATTGTAAATATCTATGCCTCCAACATGGAAACAGCCAATGATATGAACCAATTAATAACCAAAATAAAGAAACCTACTACTAATAATACATTAATAGTAGGACACCTCAGCACTCCACTCAGAGCAATGGACAGATCATCTAAGCAGAACATCAAGAAAGAAAAAAGGGCTTTGAATGACACACTGGACCAGATGGACTTCGCAAATATAAACAGAACATTCCATTCTAAATCAACAGAATACTCAATCTTTTAGAGGGCACATGGAACTTTCTCCAGAATAGATCACACACTGGGTCACAAATCAGGTCTCAATTGAGGTACCAAAAGACTGTGATTATTCCCTGCATATTTTCAAATCACAATGCTATGAAACTGAAACTCAACCACAAGAAGAAATTTGAAAGGAACTCAAACACTTGGAGATTAAAAAACATCCCTCTAGGCGGAGAGACAAGATGGGGGGGGGGAGTAGGAGAGGGCACCATTTCAACCTGTATCCTAAAGTGAGCTGATTACCTACCAAAGAACTCTGATCACCCATGAAATCAGCCTGAGATTAGAATTATACACTTCTGGATCTCTGCTGGGGCAGAAGATGTCAGTGGGAAGGTAAAGCAGAGTGGGAACATGGGACTGATATTGGAAGATAAACAAAAGGGGGAGGGAGCCACTAGAAAAGACCCATTGGAAAGTAATACCCCAATACAAGAGTGTCCTGTGATTGGGGACCAGCATTAACTTGGAGTCTGGTTGAAAGCACTCAAAAAGAGCAAAGATCATAGGCAGAAATTGTGGGAATCAGGCGGTTAGGGACAGGGGCTTAAGTCCACCAACCCAGGAAAGCCACCTATGGTGCTGAGCCAGAGAGAGTGTGGCAAGGAAGCCAGGTCTTGGTCCCTGAGTCACCAGTGCACCTGACAGCATCTGGGTGGTGGGACCCGTGAGGGTGAGGGAGCCTCACCAGCCAGCAGAACCACAGCCTTTTGCACTCTCCACATGCACACCGTGCAACCAGAGTCTGAGTTGTGCCCTACACCGTCCCCTGAGAGAGCTGTGTGCTGGTGCCAGCTGGAGCTCTCTTGGACCCGGAGAGTCTGAGCATTCCCAGCCTGGGCCAGTGTGAAAATCGCAGTGCGCTATCATGCTTGGGACCTCTCTGAGGACTGGAGATGCCCAGATAGCTGCAGCTAGTATTTCTCATTTCCTGAGTACAAGCAGGAGTTCCTGTGACCCCAGAGACTGTGACTGGGAACGTGCTCTACCAGAAGCAGAGGGGGAGTTTATGTGCTCTGGAGCACCCAGAGGGAAACAGACTGGGACTTCTCTCTGAGAGGGAGGTCTGGGTGAAGTTTGCTTTCCTCTAAACCTCCAAAAACCATCAAAAGCTGCCAAGGGAAGAGAAACGAACAAACAAACAAACAAAACGTCCAGAGAGCAAAAGCCTGAAAAACCAGTTTCCTCAGAGTCCACCCCCTTAATGGGGGAAGGAGGACTTGACTCTAGAAAGACTCCCTGAAAACCCACGTGGCAGATGCCTCCCTCAGAAAGCCAACTGGGGGAAAAAAAAAAAAAGACAAGAGGACAACCACCACTACTTCACAGATACAACTTTTATTTTTAATTCATCCCTACTATTCTGGTTCTTTTCATTTAAAAAAAATATATATATATATACTTTTTAACCTATTTACCATCACAATGAGATGTCCAGTACATCAAATTCCATAATAACCTTTTAACCTGAACTTTTTGATACATATAACTGTGTTTTCCTTTGCTTTTCTATTTTTAATTTTTTTAATTCTATCTTATTTTACTTTAATTTATTTTTTTAATAGTCATATAGAGATAAGCTTCAAGGTAATCCCCTTTCCCCAGTCAATGCTACCCCTATAGGCAAACCATTTTAATCACCCTTTATCTTAGGAAAGTTGAGTCCTTTAACAGAGATATCAAGATACATCTAGGAAGAATCAAAATAAACTTCCTCGCCCACACAGAGTTTATAGCCACTCTCCCATCTTTTTCTTCTGCCAGTGTTTCTGTGTATTTGTTTTTGTCTTGGTAGTATATAAATCTTATACTTGGGGTTCTTTTTCAAGAAGTTCCTTTTTTTGTTTTTATTTATTTTTCTCTTGTCATCTACTTTTGTCGGTCTTTTTGTTTGTCTGTTTTCGTTTGTATACTTCATAAATCTTACCTTGGGGCCCATTTGGGCTGGGCCTTCTTTTTTATTTTATCTTTCTTTTTTTTCCCTGTATCTCTCTCTCTTTTATTTTCTTTTTTCTTTCTTTTGGGTGGGGATTCTTGATTACTCAGAAGCGTTCCAGGATGCACCTTGCCTGCACCACAGTCAATACATTCAGCTACACTTCCATTCAGCCATCTCTCACCAAAATGACTAGGAGAAGGAATGCCCAACAGAAGAAAAATTTAGAGACTGGGCCTTCTGCATCAGAGCTATTGGATACGGAATAGACAACATGTCAAAAAAGGAATTCAGGCTAACAATTATCCAGGCAATAGCTAGGTTGCAGAAAGCCGTTGATGACAAAATGGAATTGATTAGGGCAGAAGTGAAAGCCACCAAGGATGATGTTCACAATGTTCTGAATGAGTTCTAATCTAATCTAAATTCTCTAAAAGCTAGGGTAACTGAGGCAGAAGATAGAATTAGTGATCTGGAGGACAAACAGAGAAAAAAGATCAGGAGGAAGCCTGGAATAAACAGCTTAGAAGCCACAAAAACAGAATTAGAGAAATAAATGATGCCATGAAATGTTCCAATGTCAGAATTATTGGAATCCCTGAGGGGGAGGAGAAAGAAAGAAAACTAGAAGATATAGTTGGACAAATTCTCCATGAAAATTTTTCCAATCTCGAAAATGGAACTAGCGTTCATGTACTAGAGGCAGAAAGGTCTCCCCCCAATATCATAGAATCTAGAAAGACCTCAAGACACCTGATAGTGAAAATGATGAATCTTAATTGTGGACAGGAGCTCCTCAAAGCAGCTAGGGCAAAGAAATTCCTTATGTCCAGAGGAAAGCCCATCAGACTTTAACATCAGACCTGTCCACAGAAACCTGGCAAGCCAGAAAGGGCTGACAAGACATATTCAGGGCACTAAATGAGAAGAACATGCACCCAAGAATACTTTATCCAACAAGACTGACATTCAAAATGGATGGAGTGATAAAGAGCTTCCAAGACCAGCAAGGTTTAAAAGAGTATGCAACCATCAACCCGACACTGCAGGAAATATTAAGGGGGGTTTCTATAAAAGAGGAAAAATCCTAAGAATATCATTGAACAGAAATATATGGAGACAATCTATAGAAACAAAGACTTCACAGGTAACACGATCTCAGTAAAAACGTATCTCCCAATAATCACTTTCAACGTGAATGGCCTAAATGCACCCATAAAATGACACAGGGTTGCAGATTGGGTAAAATGACAGGACCCACCCATACATTGTCTACAAGAGACCCATTTAGAACCTAAGGATACATCCAGACTGAAAGTGAAGGGATGGAGAAGCATTTTTCATGCCAATGGGCCTCAAAAGAAGGCTGGGGTAGCAATTCTCATATCTGATAAATTAGATTTTAAACTAAATACTATAGTCAGAAATACAGAAGGATGCTACTTAATTCTTAAAGGGACTATCCACCAAGAAGATCTAACAATTGTAAATATTTATGCCCCCATATGGGAGCAGACAATTACATAAGAAAACTGTTAATCAAGATAAAGAGTCATATTGATATGAATACATTATTAGTAGGAGATCTTAACATGCCACCCTCAGTAATAGACAGATCATCCAAGCAGAAAATCAATAAAGAAACAAGAGCATTGAATGATACATTGGACCAGATGGACCTCATAGATATATACAGAACACTCCACCCTAAAACAACAGAATACTCATTCTTCTTGAGTGCACATGGAACCTTCTCCAGAGTAGACCACATTCTGGGTCACAAATCAGAGCTCAACCAGTACCAAAAGATTGAGATTATTCCCTGCATATTCTCAGGTCACAATGCCTTGAAACTGGAGCTCAACCACAAGGAAAAGTTCCGAAGGAACGCAAACACCTGGAAGCTAAAGACCACCTTGCTTAAGAATGCTTGGATCAACCAGGTGATCAAAGAACTTAAACAATTCATGGAAACCAATAAGAGTGAAGACACTCCAGTCCAAAACCTATGGGATACAGCAAAGGTGGTCCTAAGGGGGAAATACATAGCCATCCAAATCTCCCTCAAAAAAACTAAAGAATCCAGAATACACCAGCTGTCTCTACACCTTAAAGAACTGGAGAATCAACAACAAATTAAGCCAACTCCACACACAAGAAGGGAAATAATCAAGATTAGAGCATAGATCAATGAGATAGAAACTAGAGATTCAGTAGAATGCATCAATGAAACTAGAAGTTGGTTTTTTGAAAGAATCAACAAGATCAATAAACCATTGGACAAACTAATCCAAAAGAAATTAGAGAAGGTCCAAATTAATAAAATTATGAATGAAAAGGGAGAGATCACAACTAACACCAAGGAAATAGAAACAATCATCAGAAATTATTATCAACAGTTATATGCCAATAAGTTAAGCAACCTAGATAAAATGGATGCCTTCCTGGAAAACTATAAACTTCCAAAATTGAACCAGGAAGAAATCGACAACCTGAATAGACTGATATCTAGTAACGAGATTGAAGCAGTGATCAAAAACCTCCCAAAAAACAAGAGCTCAGGGGGCACCTGGGTCGCTCAGTGGGTTAAAGGCTCTGCCTTCGGGTCAGGTCATGATCCCATGGCTTTGGGATTGAGCCCCGCATCGGGCTCTCTGCTTGGCAGGGAGCCTGCTTCCTCCTCTCTCTCTGCCTGCCTCTCTGCCTACTTGTGATCGCTCTGTGAAATAAAAAAATAAAATAAAATCTTAAAAACAACAGCAACAACAACAACAACAACAACAAAAAAAACAGAGCTCAGGACCTGATGGGTTCCCTGGGGAATTCTACCAAACTTACAAAGAAGAAATAACACATATTCTCCTGAAGCTGTTTCAAAAAACTGAAGCAGAAGGAAAACTTCCAACTCTTTTTATGAAGCCAACATTACCCTGATCAACCAGGCAAAGACCCGACCAAAAAGGAGAATTTCAGACCAATATCACTGATGAATATAGATGCTAAGATTCCCAACAAGATCCTAGCAAATAGGATACAACAACACATTAAAAAGATTATCCACCATGACCAGGTGGGATCGTTCCTGGTTGTAAGGATGGTTCAACATTTGCAAATCTCTCATTGAACAAATCAATAAGAGAAGAGAGAAGAACCACATAGTCCTCTCAATTGATGCAGAAAAAGCATTGACAAAATACAGCATCTGTTCCTGATTAAAACATTTCAAAGTATAGGGATAGAGGGAACATTTCTAAATTTCATAAAATCTATATATGAAAAACCCACAGCAAATATCATCCTCAATGGGAAAAAGCTCACAGCCTTCCCGTTGAGATAAGGAACACGACAAGGATGCCCACTCTCACCATTCTTGCTCAACAAGTATTAAAAGTCCTAGCAATAGCAACCAGACAACAAAGAGAAATAAAAGGTATCCAAATTGGCAATGAAGAAGTCAAACTCTCTCTCTCTTTGCAGATGACATGATACGTTATATGGAAAATCCAAAAGACTCCACCCCCAAACTACTAGAACTCATACAGCAATTCAGTAATGTGGCAGGATACAAAGTCAATGTACAGAAGTCAGTTGCTTTCTTATACACTAAAAATGATAATACAGAGAGGGAAATGAGAGAGTCGATTCCATTTACTATAGCACCAAGAACCATAAGGTACCTGGGCATAAACCTAACCAAAGAGATAAAGGATCTGTACTCGAGGAACTACAGAACACTCATGAAAAAAATCAAAGAAGAGGGGCGTCTGGGTGGCTCAGTGGGTTAAAATCTTTGCCTTTGGCTCAGGTCATGATCCCAGGATCTTGGGATCGAGCCCCACATTGGGATCTCTGCTCAGCAGGGAGTCTGCTTTCTCCTCCTCTCTCTCTCTGCCTGCCTCTCTGCCCACCTGTGATTTCTGTCAAATAAATAAAATCTTTAAAAAAAAAATAGAAGAAGACACAAAAAGATCAAAGACCATTCCATGCTCTTGGATTGGAAGAATAAACATTGTTAAAATGTCTATACTGCCTAGAGCAATCTATACTTTTAATTCC
>NC_081570.1:95122949-95181518 GCF_022355385.1 Mustela nigripes
GGAAGAGATTATGCTGAGTGAAATCAGTCAAGCAGAGAGAGTCAATTATCATATGATTTCACTTATTTGTGGAGCATAACAAATAACATGGAGGACAAGGGGAGATGGAGAGGAGAAGGGAGTTGAGGGAAATTGGAAGGGAAGGTGAATCATGAGAGACTATGGACTCTGAAAAACAATCTGAGGGTTTTGAAGGGGCAGGGGGGCGGGAGATTGGGGGAACCAGGTGGTGGGTATTATAGAGGCACGGATTGCATGGAGCACTGGGTGTGGTGCAAAAATAATGAACACTGTTATGCTTAAAATTAAAAAAAATCTATGGACAGAAACCAGTTGCATCTCTATACACTAACAATGTGAATGTAGAAAGAGAAATTAAGAAATCAATTCCATTTGGTGCATTTCCCCAAATGCACCAAAGCCCATAAAATACCTAGGAATAAACCTAACCATAAAGGTAAAATATCTGTACTCTATAACTACAGAACACTTATGAAAGAAATTGAGGAAGACACAAAGAGGTGGAAAAACATTCCATGCTTATGGATTGGAAGAATAAACATCGTTAAAATGCCTATGCTGCCCAGAGCAATCAACATATTCAGTGCAATCCCTATCAAAATACCACCAGAGAGCTGGAACAAACAATCCTAAAATATGTATGGAACCAGAAAAGACTCCAAGTCACCAGGGGAATGTTGAAAGAGAAAATCAAAGCTGGGATGTCACAATGCCTGCTATAAGGCAAACTATAGTACTTGAAGCTATACTACTAAGCTGTGATCACCAAGACAGCATGGTACCAGCACAAAAACAGACACATAAATCAATGGAACAGAATAGATTGCCCAGAAATTGACCCTCAACTCTGTGGTCAACTAATCTTTAACAAAACAGGAAAGACTATCCGATGGGGGGGGGGGCAGTCTCTTCAATAAACAGGGCTGGGAAAATTGGACAGCCACAAGCAGAAGAATGACACTGGACCATTCTCCTATACATACACAAATATAAACTCTAAAAGGATGAAATACCTCCAGGTGAGACAGGAATTCATCAAAATCCTAGAGGAGAACACAGGCGTAACCTCTTTGACCTTGACTGCAGCCACTTCTTGTAAGGTATGTCTCTAAAGGCAAGGGAAATAAAAGTGAAAGTCAGTTTTTGGGATTTCATCAAGATAAAAATCTTCTGCACAGCAAAGGAAGCACTCAGAAAAACTAAGAGGCAACCCACAGAATGGGAGGAGACGTTTGCAAATGACACTATAGATAAAGGGCTAGTATCCAAGATTTATAAAGAACTTCTCAGTCTCAACACCCAAAAAACAAATAATCCAGTCACAGAGTGGGCAAAAGACCTGACAGACAATTCTCCAAAGAAGACATGCAAATGGGTAACAGATACATGAAAAAATGCTCCACATCATTTGCCATTAGGGAAATCCGAATCAAAACCACAAGGAGATCCCACATTACACCAGTGAGGATGGCTAAAATTAACAAGACAGGAAACAACAAGTGTTAACAAGGATGTAGAGAAAGGGGAACACTCTTACACTGTTGGTGGGAATGCAAGCTGGTATAGACACCCTGGAAAACAGTATGGAGGTTCATCAGGATGTTAAAAATAGAACTACCCTATGACCCTGCACTTGCATTACTGGATATTTTCCCCAAAGATACAGATATAGTGAAAAGAAGGGCCACATGCACCCCCATGTTCATTGCAGCAATGTCCACATGAGCCAAACTGTGGAAGGAGTTGAGATGTCCTTTAACTGATGAATGAATAAGATATGGTTCATATATACAATGGAATGTTACTCAGCCACCAGAAAGGATGAAAACCTACCATTTGCAATGACATTGATGGAACTGGATGGGGGGAGATTATGCTAAGTGAAATAAGTCTATCAGAGAAAGGCAATTATCAGATGGCTTCACTCATATGTAGAACATAAACAGTAGCACGGAGAAGGGAGGGAAAACTGAATGGGAAGAAATCAGAGAGAGAGAGACAAACCATGAGCAACTTTGGATTCTGGGAAACAAACTGAGAGTTGGAGAAAGGAGGGGGTGGAGGGATGTAAATGGGTGATGTGCATTAAGGGGAACATGTGATCTGATAAGCACTGGGTATTAGGCAGCTAATGAGTCATTGAACAATACACCAAAAACTAACGATTTACTACTTGTTGGCTAATTGAAATATATATATTTCATTATATTTTAAACCAAATACATATATGTATGTGTATTTCTTATTAGTGTGTTTGGATTTTCCATTTTTCATAATTCTTTTTTTAATTAAATTTATTTATTTTCAGCATAACAGTATTCATTATTTTTTCACCACACCCAGTGCTCTATGCAATCCGTGCCCTCTCTAATACCCACCACCTGGTACCCCAACCCCCCGCCCCGCCACTTCAAACCCCCCAGATTGTTTTTCAGAGTCCGTAGTCTCTCATGATTCACCTCCCCTTCAAATTTACCCCAACCCCCTTCTCCTCTCTAACACCCCTTGTCCTCCATGATATTTGTTATGCTCCACAAATAAGTGAAACCATATGATAACTGACTCTCTCTGCTTGACTTATTTCACTCAGCATAATCTCTTCCAGTCCCGTTCATGTTGCTACAAAAGTTGGGTGTTCATCCCTTCTGATGGAGGCATAATACTCCATAGTGTATATGGACCACATCTTCCTTATCCATTCATCCGTTGAAGGGCATCTTGGTTCTTTCCATAGTTTGGCAACTGTGGCCATTGCTGCTATAAACATTGGGGTACAGATGGCCCTTTTTTTCATGACATCTTTATCTTTGGGGTAAATACCCAGGAGTGCAATTGCAGGGTCATAGGGAAGTTCTATTTTTAATTTCTTGAGGAATCTCCACACTGTTCTCCAAAGTGGCTGCACCAACTTGCATTCCCACCAACAGTGTAAGAGGGTTTCCCTTTCTCCACATCCTCTCCAACACAAGTTGTTTCCTGTTTTGTTAATTTTGGCCATTTTTCATAATTCAATCTTGGTAAGTTGTATATATTTGGGAATTTATCCATTTCTTCTAGGTTACCCAATTTTTTGGCATATAATTGTTCATAATATCTCTCATGATCCTTTTGATTGTTGTGGAATCAGTTGCAATGTCTCCTCTTTTATTTATAATTTTATTTTAGTCATTTCTCTTTATTCTTTAGCATAGCTAAATGTTTGTCAGTTTGGGTATTTTTTTTAAACTCTATTTTTTTTATATCTTCTATTTTCTTTGTGTTCTATTTCATTTATTTCTGCTCTAATCTTTATCTCCTTCCTTCTGCTACCTTTTGGCTAGTTTTCTTAGTGAAAATCAACTCCCTAAAGTTTTGTTTGTCTAAGAAACTCTATCTCTCTTTTATTTCTGAAGGACAACTTTGTTAGGTAAAGTATTCTTGGTTGGCTTTCCCTCCCCTTTCAACCTTTGAATATTTTAGCCTACTTTTTCCTGGTCTGTAAGATTTCTGCTGCAAAATCTGCTGATAGCCTTATGGATGTTCTCTTGTAAGTGATGATTTTTTTCTCTTGCTGCTTTCAAAATTCTCACTCTATCTTTGATTTTGAGAGTTGATTATGATGTGTCTTGGATAAAATCTCTTCGGGTTGAGTCTGTTTGGGGATCTTTGAAATTGATGTACTTGAATGTCAATATATCTCCCTGGATTTGGGAAGTTTTCAGACATTACTTTTTAAATAAGCCTTCTGAGAAACCTCATACTGTTTTCCAGAGTGGCTGTACCAACTTGTCTTTCCACCAACAGTGTAAGAGGGTTCTCCTTTCTCCACATCCTCACCAACATTTGTTGTTTCCTGTTTTGTTAATTTTTGCATCAACATGGATGGAACTGGAGGTGATTATGTTAAGTGAAATAAGTCAAACAGAAAAAGACAATTATCATATGGTTTACTAATATGTGGAACATAAGCAATAGCACAGAAGACAATATGTGAAGGGAAGGAAATCCAAAGGGGGAGAAATCAGAGAGGGAGATGAATCATGAGAAACTACGGACCATGAGAAACAATCTGGGAGTTTCAGAGGGGAAGTAGATGCGGGAAGGGCATAGAAGAGTGATGGATATTGAGGAGGGCACATGCTGTGATGAGCACTGGGTGTTATACTTAAATAAATAAATCACTAAACACTGCATCAAGGACTAATTATAATAATACATTTGTTAACTGAACTAACTTTAAGATTTCTTTCCCCTTCTCTCTCTGTCTCTGTCTTTCTCTCTCTTTGATTCCTAGGATTCCCATAGTGAATATATTTGTTCTTGTGATGGTGTCCCAGAATCTCATATACTTTCTTCCTTTTTAATTCTTTTTCTTTGACTAGATAATTTAAAGAGATCCATCTTTACCTTCACAGATTTTTCTGTTTGATCAAGTCTACTGTTGAAGCTTTCTATTAATTTTTTCATTGCACTCTATATTCTTTGGCTCCAGTATATTTTTGTGGTTATTTCTTTTAAAAAGTATTTCTATCTCTTTGTTGAACTTCTCACTTTGTTCATATATTATATTCCTAAATTGTTGAGCTGTTTATTTGTGTTTATTTGATAATCCCTGGTCTTCCTTTAAATAATTATTCTGAATTCCTTTTCAGGTAACTGGTAGATCTCCATTTCTTTTGGGTCAGTTACTGGATAATTATTTTATTTCTTTAGTGGTAACATATTTATTTACTTCTTCATTTTTCTAGGGGGTTTATGTTGATCTCTGTACATTTGAGGTAGAAATCATCTATTCAGTAGGGAAAACCTTTCACATGCGACTTCCCTGTGGTTGTGAGGGTAGTGGTTGGTGGGGTGCATTATCTTTGATTCCAAGGAAAGTACAGCGGTGTAGTATTTATACAGCTCCATTATGGGTAGTCAATATCAAGAAGACTGTGAGGGTCCTCAGTGGCTAATGTTATGGGTGTCTTTGGTGATAGTGGCACCTAGGGATGTTGTGATACTTGGTGGCTAAGGCTGCTGGGGTTCTCTTTTTCTTTTATGTCCATGGGAGGAAATTCTAGCCCAGAATATTCTTCTGGCATCAAGTCTAGAGCAATGGCCTCCAGTGCAGCAGCCAAACTGTGCATAGGAACATGCATAACTACCATGTTGATTGAGGTCTGGGTCACAGTCACACTTGCTATTGTGATGGCATTGGTGTTTGAGGCAGAGGCATGTGCAGGTCATTCATGGAACTGTGGTCTGAGTATTTGGGGCTTGCTGTAATGGGCCCCAGGAGAAGGGAGGCAGAATCTAGCAGGGCATGGGCCCAGGGACTAAAAGGTGCAGTTGTGGCCTGGGCTTAGGGGACAAGATGCAGAATTAGTGAATCTCTGGTGGTGGAAGGTCACAATCATCACTTATCCCTTAGGGAGCAGAGTACAGAGTAGCAATAGTGCAGCTATGGCCACAACTTAGGTGCTAGTTGGTGGGGTGCAGAGTAGTGACAGTGCAGCCCTGGTAATGGTGGGTCAAATCCCTGCCTCAGAACCCAAGGGATGAGACACAGCACAGCAGCAGCACCAGCCCCGGGGAAGAGATGCATCAACAGAGACCTTGGGCAACTACATCAGCTATTTAATGTTGGTAAAGTCTATTGGGTTCTTGGTAGCAATGCTATAGATGTCCCATGTAATGATAGAGATTTTTCCCTTTTTCCTCGTGGGGTGAGTCCCCCTAAGTGTCTCCTCCTTGGTGTTAAGCTTCTTTGGACTGCTGTATGGGGTAATGCAGGTATAATCCTTTCTCTTTTCTATGCAGCCATCCTCAGTTTTTGTGCTCCACAGGTTTCTGTTGCTCCTTTACTGTAGTGCTGAGCTTTCAAAGAGCTGTTTTTGTTGGTTTGTTGTTTACTTATTGTTTTTGTGAGGAAGACAAATATCAGGATTTCCAAGTCCATCATCATGCTGATTTCATCACCCAACTTTAAGTTTCCTTAGGTTTAACTGAGGATTTGGTCTTATAAAACAATCATAGGCCACTCTTAGGCCTACTCAGAGGCTATGAGACAGTCACCGGAGCTTGCCATGTGTTGCTCTGTGTTTACTGCAAATTAAAACTTACAGCAGTCCCTGCTGTAGTTTACACAGCAACTTTGGTCCTATTTTCTCTGATTCCACCCCCCCCTCCCACCCCAAGTAAGAACTCAGTTTCAAAGAAATGGAAATTAACTTAATGGGTAAAATGTGGAAGCCTCTCTGGCTTAAAAACCTGATGATCCTCAGAAACGATGCAAATCCAACCTTCTAGGGTTCTCACAGGGAAATTGCCAGTTATAAGTCCCACAATAAGGAGCCCCAGAAAATATGGCTTCTCATGAGGTATTTATGGCTCTCCAGGTCCATACTTAATTTATCAATCAAGGTTATTTTAACCATGGTAATTGTCACTTAATAACATTTTATTGATTTTATTTTATAACACCTTTATTTATTTCAAGAACTAGGAAGCTAACAGAAAGCAAAGTTCTCATTCAGAAAAGGAGATAATTTGACACTTTTTAAACTCTCTACCTCTTATTTTTCTTAATACCTTTTCTTAATACCTTTAAAATAGGAAAAGACAAGCTATCACATTTTATAATCAACAGAACTTTTATTAATGAGACTTCCTAATCAATGTTCAAATATCCCTTAACAAGTTGGACTTTTCTTTAGCTAATGAGTTTTTAAATGCCTACAGGTGTTTGTATCCTGGGAATCTAGTGTAAGTTTACATCAAATAACATATTACAATGTTTAATAAACCACATAATAGTTTAATTTTTACTCTTTTCAGTAAAAGAATTTTTTTTTCATATACCATCAGCATATTAGGGGTTTTATCCAGACTGAAAACCATCTTATTTCAGTCACTCAAAAATAAAGTTTTGTTCATAGTCTCTTGGCTTAAAGTTTTTAAAAACTTGGTCACTTGAAATCATTTAAGAAATATTTGCATTCCAGGGAAACGGGTTCAGAATGGCAGCACTAAAAGGACGTGAACTCACCTCTTCCCACAGACACAACATGGATGGACCTTGAGGATATTATGCTAAGTGAAATAAATCAACTGGAGAAAGACAAATACCCCATGACTTCACAAATATATGGCATATAAAAAAAAAGAAGAAAAATAATACAAAAACAAACTCATAGATACAGAAAACTGATTGATGATTCCCAGATGGGAACTGGGTTGAAAGTGGGTGCAATGGGTAAAGGAGGTCAAACTTATGGTATCAGATGGTAACAAGACTTTTTGTGGTGATCACTTTGTAGTTCATAAAGATGTCAAATCATAATGTACACCTGAAAATTATGTTATGTTATATGCCAATTTTAATTCAATAAAAAAAGTTTACATTCCCATCAGTTGCTAGTAGATGATAACAGAGGACATTAAATCATGACCCCATAGAGAATCATACTAGATGAACATACACTGGCTGACTTTGTTGAAATATTTCCAGCCTGTCTGGGTGTGATATTAAGCTAGAAGTCAATGACAAAAGATAGCTTTTAATTATGCTCCCCAAATCAATATTACACTATATGTTAACTCCTAGAATTTAAATAAAAACTTGAAAAAAAAAAGATAGTGGATTGCTTAAGGAAATATAAAAGCACAGAAAAATACCAATTCAAAGGGATACATGCACTTTGATGTTTATAGCCGCGTTATCTACAATAGCCAAATTATGGAAATAGCCCAAGTGTCCACTGACTGATGAATGGATAAAGAAGTTATGGTGAATATATATACAATGGACTATTATGGAGTCATAAAAAAGAATGAAATCTTGAAATCTTCCATGACATGGATAAAGCCAGAGAGTATTATGCTAAATAAAATAATTCAGTCAGAGAAAGACAATTACCATATGATTCCATTTATTTATTTTTCAGATAAAACAACAAATAAACAGAGGGGAAACATGAGAGAAGTAAACCAGGAAACAGACTCTTTTTAAAAGATTTTATTTATTTATTTGATAGAGATCACAAGTAGGCAGAGAGGCAGGCAGAGAGAGAGAGAGGAGGAAGCAGGCTTCCCGCTGAGCAGAGAGCCTGATGCAGGACTTGATTCCAGGACCCTGGGATCATGACCTGAGCCGAAGGCAGAGGCTTTAACACACCGTCCCACCCGGGTGCCCCAAGAAACAGACTCTTCACTACAGATAGCAAATAGATGGTTGCCAGTGGAGCAAGGAAGCAGGTTATAGTCAGTGAGCCCAGGAAGGGACTCACAGCTCAAGCCACCATAAACCTCCAGCCAAGCCATTCAATAATCACTCTTCTCTTGAACAGCCTGAAAAAATCTAGAACCTGCACACATAACCATTCAAAAACTTGTAGAGTGGTAGTGGCCCAGAAAGGGCTTATAGCAGCATCTAGACCTGGTTCAGGAACTTCAGGTCTATGCCTGAGACCACAGCTGCTTGTGGTTTTAGAATAGCAAAGGGCAGTGGCACTCCCAGGCTCCTGGGACTACCTCTGAGATAGTAGTTTTGAGCATGCAAGGCAGAAGTCTGCGATTTTCAGGAGTGCAAATAGAAGTGGATACTGTTTGTCCTGGAGAGTTTATTAAAGAGGGTGGACTGTGAATTTTCTGTTCTGGACCAGAGGTTTGGTTATGGCCATTTTTGCTCTGATCCTCTGAAGAAGCACAGAAATCTCCCAGGGAAAAAGGGACATACAGAGGACCAGCATCCACTGAGCATATCCTCCTGAGGGGGCATGGGGCAACTCCGCAAGTGGAGTTACCTGAGAAACAGCGCGGCAGACCCCTTCCCCAGAAGACAGGCTGGAAAAACAAGTGAACGACAATCCTATGGATCCTATAATACTGTAAAATCCCAATGCCGGGAGAAAATTGTATATTGAGCTCTAGGCAGGGCCTCATGACTTGTTTATTTTTCAGATAAAATTCTCCTTTTCTTTTTTTCTTACACTTTCTCTCTCTCTCTCTTTTTTTAACCTCCTCATTTCAACAAGATGTTTATTTTTTAATTTAATTTTATTTTTTCAGTGTTCCAAGATTCACTGTTTATGCACCACACCTGGTGCTCAACTAGATGTTTATTATAGCAACTTGTATCTCACAGTAGCTTTTTAACTTGAATTTTTCACACCTATATTTTTTATGGATATATGCTTTATTTTAGCCCTTTTCCCACTCTATTCTATTTTACCTTAATATATATACAATTTTATATTCATTGTAATTTTGGGACATAGTGTTCTCTAGCACACAAGCCAAAATACATCCAAAACAACTGAAATACCCTGACTTTTCCAGACTGAGAGATTATAGTCCTCCTCACCATACCCCCCCCCCTTAAATTTGTTTTTTAAATTTTATTCTTGTGTTTCATGTTGGCTTTGTTTTTTTGGCAGTGGCTTCTGACCACTTCAGATTCTGCTAGTGTGCATCTTGCTTTGATTGTGCTTGATATTTTGGGCTCTGCTTATTCACTCAACCATTCCTCGATAGAATGAGGAGGAGGAGGAACACTCAACAAAGAAAAGAACAAAAGACTAAGTCCTTTGCCACAGAACAAATGGGTATGGATATAAACAAGAGATTAGAGATAGAATTCAGGATAGCAATCATAAAGTCAATAGCTAGGCTTGAAAAAAGCATTAGTGACAATATAGAAACTCAAAGAGTAGAATTAGATCTAATCAGGCCAAACTAAAAAATGCAATGAATGAGATGCAGTCTAAACAGCATACCTAACAGCCAGGGTAAATAAGGCAGAAGAGAGAATTGGTGATCTAGAATATAAGCTGATGGAAAGGTATGAAGTTGAGGAGGAAAAAGATAGGCTGCTAGTAACACATGAAAAAAGGATTGGAGATATTAATGATGCCATGAAACATTCCAATGTCAGAATTATTGGGAACCTCAAGAGGGTGGAAAGAGGACTAGAAAGTATATTTGAGCAAATCATTGGTGAGAACGTCCCTAATCAGGGGAAGGAAACAAAAATTTGAGTCCAAGAGACAAAGAGGACCCCTCCAAAAATCAATAAAAATAGATCAACACCCCAACATATAATAGTGAAGCTTGCAAATTTTACACACAAATAAACTATCCTGAGAATACCAGGGAGAGGGATTTTCCTACATAGAGAGAGAGGAAAATCAGAATATTATCAGACCTGGCCACAGAAATCTGGCAAGCCAATAATAAACAATTATTAGAAATTAGTAAGGGCTGGCAAGACACATTCAGGGTATTAAATGAGAACATGCAGCCAAGAATACTTTATCCAGCAAGACTGTCATTCAGAATGGAAGGAGAGATAAAGAATCTTCACCACAGGCAAAAACCGAAAGATTATTTGACCATCAGGCCAGCCTTGCAAGAAATACTAAGGGAGATACTGTCAGAGAACAGAGAGCCCAAGAGTAACACAGACAAGAAAGAAACAGAGAAAATCTACAGAAACAGGGACTACAGGCAATTCAATGGCACCAAATTCATATCTTTCAATAGTTACTCTGAATGTAAATGGGATTAATGTTCCCATGAAAATACACAGGGTTTCAGATTGGATAAAAAAGCAGGACCCATCCATATGCTATCTACAAGAGACTCATTTTGAAACTAAAGACATCTTCAGATTGAAAGTGAGGGCATGGGGAACCATTTACCATGCGAGTGGACCTCAAAATGAAAGCTGGGAGCAGCAATCCTCATATCAGACAAATTATATTTTAAAACAAAGACTGTAGTAAGAGATGAAGAGGGACACTACATCATACTTAAAGGGTCTATCCAGCAAGATGATCTAACAATTGTAAATATCTATGCCTCCAACATGGGAACAGTCAATGATATGAACCAATTAATAACCAAAATAAAGAAACCTACTACTAATAATATATTAATAGTAGGACACCTCATCACTCCACTCAGAACAATGGACAGATCATCTAAGCAGTTGATCAACAAAAAAGCAAGACCTTTGAATGACATATAGGACTAGGTGGACTTTGTAGATATATATAGAACATTCCATCTTAAAACAAAAGAATACTCATTCTTTTCAAGTGCACATGGAACTTTCTCCAGAATTGATCACATACTGGGTCACAAATCAGGTCTCAATTGATACCAAGAGACTGGGATTATTCCCTGCATATTTCCAGATCACAGTGCTTTGGTACTGGAACTCAACCACAAGAATAAATTTGGAAGGGACTCAAACACTTGGAAGTTAAAGAGCATCCTGATAAAGAATGATCAGGCCAGCCAGGAAATTAAAGAAGAACCTAAAAATTTCATGTAAACTAATGAGAATGAAAACACATCAGTCTAAAACCTATGGGATATGGAAAAGGTGGTCCTAGGAGGGAAATACATAGCCATCCATGCCTCTTTCAAAAAAGTAGAAAAATTCCAAGTGCACAAGCTAATGTTACACCAAATGAGCTGGAGAATGTACAGTAAAAATACCTAAATGCAGCAGGAGAAGAGAAATAAAGATTAGAGCAGAAATCAATGAAATAGAACCCAGAACAATAGATCAGATCAACAAAACTAGAAGCTGGTTTTTTGAAAGAATTAATAAGAGCAATAAACCTCTGGCCAGACTTATCTAAAACAAAAAGGAAATCAAAGTCATGAATGAAAGGGGAGAGATCATGACTAGCACCAAGGAAATAGAAACAATTATTAGAAATTATTGCCAGCAACTATATGCCAACAAATTAAGCAATCTGGAAGAAATGGATGTATCCCTGGAAACTTATAAGCAACCAAAAATTAAACAGGAAGAGGTAGAAAACCTGAACATACCAATAACCAGCAAGGAAATTGAAGCAGTAACCAAAAACTTCCCCAAAAACAAGAGTCCAGGACCAGACAGTTTCCCAAGGGAATTCTGTCAAACATTTAAAGAGGAAAGTATACCTATTCAGGTGAAGCTGTTTCAAAAAAAAAAAAAAAAAGAAAAAAAGAAAAAAGAAATGGAAGAAAAACTTCCAAACTCATTCTATGAGGCCAGCATTACCTTGATCCCAAAACCAGGCAAAGACCCCATCAAAAAGGAGAATTACAGACCAATATCCCTGATGAACACGGAGGCCAAAATACTCATCAAGATCCTAGCCAATAGGATCTGGCCATAAATTAAAAGGATTATTCACCATGACCAGGTGGGATTTATTCCTGGGATGCAAGGGTGTTATAACATTTGCAAATCAATCGACATGATAAAACACATTAATAAAAGAAAAGACAAGAACCATATGATCATCTTAATTGATTTAGAAAAAGCATTTGACAAAATAAAGCATTCTTTCTTGATTAAGACTCCTCAAAATACAGGGATAGAGGGAACATACCTCCAAATCATAAAAGTCACCTATGAAAAGGCCACAGTGAATGTCATTATCAATGGGGAAAAACAGAGCTTTTCCTTTAAGGTCAGGAAGAGAACAGGAAGGCCCACTCTCGCCACTATTGTTCAACATAGTAGTAGAAGTCCTAGACTCAGCAATCAGACAACAAAAAGAAATAAGAGGCATTCAAATTGGTGAATAAGATGACATGATACTTTATGTGGAAAACCCAAAAGAATCCACCCCCACATTGCTAGAACTCATACAGCAATTTAGCAACATGGCAGGATACAAAATCAATGGACAGAAATCAGTTGCATCTCTATACACTAACAATGTGAATGAAGAAAGAGAAATTAAGAAATTTATTCCATTTACAAATGCGCAAAACCCAAAGATACCTAGGAATAAACCTAACCAAAGAGGTAAAATATCTGTATCCTGTAAACTACAGAACACTTATGAAAGAAATTGAGGAAGACACAAAGAGATAGAAAAACATTCCAAGCTTATGGGTTGGAAGAATAAACATCGTTAAAATGTCTATGCTGCCTAGACCAATCTACACATTCAATGCAGTCCCTATCAAAATACCACCAGTATTTTTCAGAGAGCTGCAACAAACAATTCTAAAATATGTATGGAACCTGAAATGACCCCGAATCACCAGGGGAATGTTGAAAGAGAAGAATAAAGCTGGGACATCACAATGCCTGACTTCAAGCTATACTACTAAGCTGTGATCATCAAGACAGCATGGTACTGGCACAAAAACAGACACATAGATCAATGGAACAGAATAGAGAGCCCAGAAATGGACTCTCAACTCTGTGGTCACCTAAATTTCAACAAAACAGGAAAGAATATCCAATGGGGGAAAAAAAAAACAATCTCTTCAATACATGGCTCTGAGGAAACTGGACAGCCACAATATCTCAATGGGAGATAGGAATCCATCAAAATCCTAGAGAAGAACAAAGACAGTATTTCTTTGACCTCGGATGCAACAAATTCTTGCAAAACACATTTCTAAAGGCAAGAGAAATAAAAGTAAAAATGAACTTTGGGGACTTCATCAGGATAAGAAATTTCTGCATGGTGAAGGATACAATCAACAAAACTAAAAGGCAACCTATGGAATGGGAGAATATATTTGCAAATGACACTACAGATAAAGGGCTATTATCTATGATCTATAAAGAATTCCTCAAATTCAACATCCAGAAAGCAAATAATCCAGTCACAAAATGGGCAGAAGACCTGAACAGACACTTCTCCAAAGAAGATATACAAATGGGTAACAGACACATGAAAAAAAAAAAAAAGTTCAACATTGCTACCCATTGGGGAAATACAAATCAAAACCACACTGAGATACCACCTTATACCAGTTAGAATGGCTAAAATTAATAAGACAGGAAACAATAAATTTTGGTGAGGATGTGGAGAAAGGGGAACCCTCTTATACTGTTGGTGAGAATTCATGCTGGTACAGCCACTCTGGAAAATAGTATGGAGGTTCCTCAAGAAGTTAAAAATAGAGCTACCCTATGACCCAGCAATTGCACTACTAGGTATTTATTCCAAAGATACAGATGTAGTGAAAAGAAGGGGCACGTGCATCCCAATGTTCATAGCAGCAATGTCCACAATAGCCAAACTGTGAAAAGAACCAAGATGCCCTTCAATAGACAAATGGATAAAGAAGATGTGGTTCATATATACATTAGACTATTACTAAACCCATTAGAAAAGATGAATACCTCCCATTTGCACTGACACGGATGGAACTGGAGGGGATTATGCTAAGTGAATTAAGTCAAGCAGAGAAAGACAATTATCATATAGTTTCATTCATATGTGGAACATAAGGAATAGAGCAGAGGACCAAAGAGGAATGGGAAGAAACCAGAGGGAGACAAAACATGAAAGACTCTGGATTCCAGGAAACAAACTGAAGATTACAGAAAGGAGGTGGGTGGGGGAATGGGGTAACTGGGTGTTGAGTGTTAAGGAGGACATGTATTGTGATGAGCACTGGGTATTATATGCAACTAATGAAGCACTGAACCCTACATCAAAAACTAATGATGTACTATATTTTCGCTTACTGAACAGAATTAAAAATTAACATTAAAAAATGAAAAAAATAAGCTATCCACTTGGGGGAGCAAAAAGTTAAAAAAGTGAAAAGTGAAGAAAGTCTATATGACTTACAGACATTGTTAAGGGAAACTGCATTATTGGATTCCCATGAGGGGAAGAGAAGAAGAAAGGAACAAAAAGCTTAATTAAAGAAGTAATATCTCAGGTGGTGGGTATTAAGAAGGGCACATATTTCATGGAGCACTGTGTATGGTGCATAAGCAATGAATCTTGTAACACTGGAAAAATTAATTAAATTGAATTAAATTAAATTAAAAATAGAATGCACTTTTAACAAAAAAAGAAAAGAAAAGAAGAAAGAAAGAAAGAGAGAGAGAGAGAAAGTATAGGCGAGAATCTTCCAAACTTGGGGAGAGATTTGGACATCCAAGTTCATCTAGTTTCTAGGTCCCCAAATTCAGAGAGCTCTTCTCCAACACACGTTGTAATACAACTGCCAAAAATCAAAGACAAAGGGAATTTGAAGACAGCATGACAAAAAGAAGATTGTCACTTACAAGGAAACTCCCATAAAGCTACTAGTGGAGTAGTCATCACAAACCACACAAGCCATAAGAGAATAGAGTGATATATTCAAAGTGCTAAATAAATAAATAAATAAATAAGAATAAGTAAATAGTAATTAAACTGCTAACAAATAATATTTTATTTAGCAAAGATGTTATTCAGGAGTAAAGGAAAATAAAGGTTACCCAGAAAAAAGTTAAGGGAATTCATCACCACTACATCTGCAATACAGGAAATGCTGAAAGAAGTTCATAAAGCTGAAATGAAAGGATGCTACCAGTAACATATAAACTTGAAAATATAAAACACACTGGTATGGATAAGTATATGGTCAAATTTGGAATCCTTCAATTGGTGGTATGGTGATATGGTATAATATAGTGATATGTTAATCACTTTTGTGTAAAGACTAAAGTAAAAAAGTATTAAAATAGCTATAGCTAGGGGCCGCCTGGGTGGCTCAGTTTATTAAGAAATTGCCTTCGGCTCAGGTCATGATGCCGGAGGCCCGGGATTGAGACCCACATCGGGCTCCCAGCTCCATGGGGAGTGCTTCTCCCTCTGACCATCTCCCCTTTCATTCTCTCTCTCAGTATCTCTCTCTCTCTGAAATAAATAAAAAAATAGCTATAGCTATAATAATTTTCAATGGATACACAATATAAGAAAATGCAAACTAACACCAAAAGCAAAAAAGTTGGGGAGAGAGAAAAGGGTAGAGTTTTTGTATATTATTGAAGTTAACTTGTTATCAACTTAAACTGTTATAACTATAAATGTTTTATGTAAGTCTCAAGGTAACCACAAAGGAAAAATGCATTATATATACACACAAGATAAAGAGAAGGCAGCTGAAGGATACCACCATGAAAATAATCATTTCACATAGAAAGAAAACAGTGCAGGACAAAAGGAACAAAAGAACTAAAAATAGCCAGACAACAGTAAGTTGTCATTAGGAAGATCTTAACTATCAATAACTGTTTTAAGTGTAAATGGGTGAAATTCTCCAATCAAAGAGTGACTCAATGGATTTAAAAACCAAGACCCAACAATATGCTGAAAACAAGAGAGTCATGTCACTTTAAGGACATGATAGGCTCAAAATGAATGGAAACAATATTCCATGTAAATGCAAACCAAAACAGCAGAAGTTCTACTTTTATCAGACAAAATAAATTTTAAACCATAATCCATAACAAGAGACAAGGTAGCTCCTTAATAATGATAAAGAAGTCAATTCACCAAGAGAATATATCAATTGTAAATATATATGGACCCTATATCAGAGAATCTCAATATATTAAACAACAACTAATATATTTGAAGAAAGAAAGAAATAATAATATATGAATAGTAGTACCTTTTTTAAAAAAGATTTTATTTATTTATTTGAGAGAGAGAGAGTATGAGAAGGGGGAGGGTTAGAGGGAGAAGCAGACTCCCTGCCAAGCAGGGAGCTCGATGTGGGACTCGATCCCGGGACTCCAGGATCATGACCTGAGCCAAAGGCAGTCGCTTAACCAACTGAGCCACCCAGGCGCTCTAGTAGTACTTTCAATAACGGATAGATCATCCAGATGGAATATGAATAAGGAAATGTTAGATCTTAACTATATTTTTTTTCTTTCAAGATTTTATTTAAATTTAAGTTGCTTAAATTATAGTGTAGTAATAGTTTCAGGAGTAGAATTTAGTGAATCATCACTTGTATATAACACTCAGTGCTCATTACAACAAGTGCACTCCTTAATGCCCATCACCCATTTACTCCCTTCCCCCCAACCACCCTTCCAGCAACCCTCAGTTTGTTCCCTATAGTTAAGAGATTTTTATGGTTTCCTCCCTCTCTACTTTTCTCTGATTTTATTTTTCCTTCCCTTTCCCTATGTTCCTCTATTATGTTTCTTAAATTCCATATGAATGAAATCCTAATGATATTTGTCTTTCTATAGCTGACTTATTTTGTTTAATATGATACACTCTAGTTCCACGCACATCATTGCAAATGGCAAGATTTCATTTTGTTTTTTTGATGGCTTAGGAATATTCCATTGTAGATATAGACAGTCTGGACCTAATAGATATAAGCAGAGCATTCCATCCAACAGCAGCAGAATACATATTCCTTTAGATCATATGTTTCGTCAAAAAACAAGTTTTAGAAAATTATGTTTATAGCAGCAATGGCCATGGTCACCAAACTGTGGAAAGAACCAAGATGCCCTTCAATGGATGAATGGATAAGGAAGATGTGGTCCATATACACTATGGAGTATTATGCCTCCATCAGAAAGGATGAATACCCAACTTTTGTAGCAACATGGATGGGACTGGAAGAGATTATGCTTAGTGAAATGAGTCAAGCAGAGATAGTCAATTATCATATGGTTTCACTTATTTGTGGAACATAACAAAAAGCATGGAGGACATGGGGAGTTAGAGAGAAGGGGATTGGGGTAAATTGGAAGGGGAGGTGAATCATGAGAGACTATGGACTCTGAAAAACAATCTGAGGGGTTTGAATTTGGGGGGAGGTGGGAGGTCAGGGTACCAGGTGATGGGTAGTATAGAGGGCACGGATTACATGGAGCACTGGGTGTGGTGAAAAAATAATGATACTGTTATGCTGAAAATAAATAAATGAAAAAAAGAAAATTAATAAATATTATCTCTTCTGACCACAATGTAAAATTTTCACAAATTGTGGAAATTAATCAACACACTCCTGAACAATTGATCAAAGAAGAAATCAAAAGTGAAACCAAACAGTATACTGAGGAAAGAAAAAAGAAAACACAACATACTAAAACATAAGGCATGGAGCAAAAGCACTTATAAGGGGAAATTTAAAATGATAAATGCTTACATATAAAAATGATCTCAAATAAACAATCCAACTTTATACTGCAAGGAACTAGAAAAAGAGCAAACTAAACCGAAAACTATAAGAAGGAAGGAAATAACAAAGCTGTGAGAAGAAATAAATGACATAGAGAAAAGAAAATATAAATGCTCAATAAAATAAAGGATTGTTTCTTTCAAAAGATAAACAAAAATAACAAACCTTTCACTAGACTTAACAAGAAAAAAGATGACTCAAATAAGATTTTAAATGAAAGGGGATAATAAATACCACAGAAATACAAAGGATGCTAATAGATTATTAAGAACAAATAAATATTAAGAAACTACTTCAAAGATACAGATGTAGTGAAAAGAAGGGTCATATATATCCAATGTTCATAGCAGAAATGTCTACAATTGCTAAACTATAGAAAGAGCCAAGGTGCCCTTCAACAGATGAATGGATAAAGATGTGATCCATATATACAATGGAATATTACTCAGCCATCAGAATGGATGAATACCCAAACTTTTGTATCACCATGGATGGGACTGGAGGAGATTATGCTGAGTGAAATAAGTCAAGCAGAGAAAGTCAATTATCATATGTTTTCACTTACTTGTGGAACATAAGGAAACATGGAGGACATTAGGAAAAGGAAAGGAAAAGTGAATTGTGGGAAATTGGAGGAGGATAGAAATCATGAGAGACTGTGGACTCTTAGGAAACAAACTGAGGGTTTTAGAGGGGAGGAGGGTGGAGGGATGTGTGAGCCAGTTGTGGATATTAAAGAGGGCATGTATTGCATGGAGCACTGGATGTGGTACATAAATAATGAATCTTGGAACACTGAAAAAATAAATAATAAAATAAAATAAAATAAAATAAAATAAAATAAAATAAAAATAAATTGGACAACCTAGAAGAAATGGATAAATTTCTAGAAACATACAACCTACCAAGACTGAATCATGAGGAAACAGAAAACATGAACTGACCAATAAGAATTAGAAGGCTGAATCAGTAATCAAAATCATCCCAACAAAGAAAAACCCAAGATAAGATGGTTTCCCTGGTAATGTATCAAATATTCAAAGAAGAATTAACAACAATTCTCAAACTTTTCTGAAACTTGAGAAGGAGAACTCACTCCTAAATTTATTTTACAAGGCCAGTACTACTCTGATATGAAAGATAAGGACACCCTCCCAATCCCATCTTGGAGGGAGACAAACCATAAGTGACTCTTAATCTCACAAAACAAACTGAGGGTTGCTGGGGGGAGGGGGTTTGGGAGAACGGGGTGGGATTATGGACATTGGGGAGGGTATGTGCTTTGGTGAGTGCTGTGAAGTGTGTAAACCTGGTAATTCACAGACCTGTACCCCTGGGGATAAAAATATATGTTTATAAAAAATAAAAAACTTAAACAAACAAACAAACAAACAAACAAACAAAGATAAGGACACTACAATACATACATACATACATACATACATACATACATACTTACATACATACATAGATACATATCAACTCAGATATTGGTCTCATAGTTCAAACCCAGCATTGGGCTCCATGCTGTGTGTGGAGCCTACCTAAAAAAATTAGCAAACTGATTTCAACAGCACATCAAAAGGTTCAGACACCACGATTAAGTGGGATTAATTCCTGGAATGCAAGTGTGGTTCAACATATGCAAACCCAATTAATGTGAGATAGGACATAAGTAGAATAAAAGATAAAAATCACGTGATTACCTCAGTAGATCCAGAAAAAGCATTTGATAAAACGCAACACCATTTAATGATTAAAGAATGCTAAACAAATTAGGTATAGAAGAAACATACCTTAACAATAGTTATATATAATGAACGCACAGCTAACATTATACTCAAAAGTTTAACGCAGAAAGCTTTTCCTCTAAGATCAGGAATAAGACAAAGATGCATACTTTCATTATCTCTGTTTAACATAACATCTGAAGTCCTAGCCAGAGCAGCAATCAGGAAGAGGAGGAGGAGGAGAAATAAAAGGCACTGAAATCATAAAAAAAATAAAGACAAAAACTGTCTTTGTTTATAGGTAATATGCTCATATACATAGAAAATTCTACAGACTACCAAAAACCTTTTACTTTTTAATTATTTTTTTAAAAAATATTTTATTTATTATCAGAGAGAGAGAGAGAGCACAAACAGGGGAAGCAGCAGGCAGAAGGAGAAGCAGGTTTCCCGCTGAGCAGGGAGTCTGATGTGGGACTCAATCCCAGCACCCTGGGATCATCATTAAACCAAAGACAGGTGCTTAATTGACTGAGCCATCCAGGCAACCTAAAACTTTCATTTTTCATTTATTTTTTATTTTTAAAATTTCTTTTCAATGTTTGAGAATTCATTGTTTACGCACCACACCCAGTGCTCCATGCAATACATGCCCTCCATAATACGCATCACCAGGCTCACCCAACCTCCCACCCCTTCCTCTCCAAAACACTCAGTTAGTTCCTCAGAGTCCACAGTTTCTAATGGTTTATCTCCCCCTCCAATTTCCCCCAACTCCCTTCTCTCTCCATCTCCCCATGTCCTCCGTGTTATTCCTTATGCTCCACAAATAAGTGAAACTAAATGATAATTGACTCTCTCTGCTTGACTTATTTCACTCGGCATAATCTCTTCCAGTCCCATCCACGTTGATACAAAAGGTGGGTATTCATCCTTTCTGATGGAGGCATAATACTCCACAGTGTATATGGACTGCATCTTCCTTATTCATTCGTCCATTGAAGGGCATCTTGGTTCTTTCCATAGTTTGGTGACTATGGCCATTGCTGCTATGAACGTTGGGGTACAGATGGCCCTTCATTTCACTACATCTATATCTTTGGGGTAAATACCCAGTAGTGCAATTGCAGGGTCGGGGAAGCTCTATTTTTAATTTTTTGAGGAATCTCCACCCTGTTTTCCAAAGTGGCTGCACCAACTTGCATTCCCGCCAACAGTGTAAGAGGGTTCCCCCTTCTTCACAACCTCTCCAACACTTGTTTACTGTCATGTTAGTTTTGGTCATTCTAACTGGTGTAAGGTGGTATATCAGTGTGGTTTTGATCTGAATCTCCCTGATGGCTAGAGGTGATGAACATTTTTTTTTCATGTGTCTGTTAGTTATTTGTATGTCTTCCTTGGAGAAGTGTCTGTTCATGTCTTCTGTCCATTTTCTGACATGATTATCTGTTTTTTGTGTTGGGTTTGAGGAGTTCTTTATAGGTCTTGAATATCAGCTTTGTTCATACTGTCATTTGCAAATACCTTCTCCCATTCCATGGGTTGCCTCTTTGTTTTGTTGACTGTTTCCTTTGCTGTGCAGAAGCTTTTGATCTTGATGGAGTCCCAGAAATTCATTTTCTCTTTTGTTTCCTTTTCCTTTGGGGACATATTTTGAAAGAAGTTGCTGTGGCTGATGTCAAAGAGGTTACGCCTATGTTCTCCTCTAGGATTCTGATGGATTCCTTCCTCACATTATGGTCTTTTATCCACTTTGAGTTTATCTTTGTGCATGGTGTAAGCAAATGGTTGAGTTTCATTCTTCGACACATAGCTGTCCAATTTTCCCAGCACCAATTATTGAAGAGACTGTCTTTTTTCCACTGTATATTTTTTCCAGCTTTATCAAAGATTAGTTGGCCATAAAGTTGAGGGTCCATGTCTGGGCTCTCTACTCTGTTTCACTGGTCTATGTGTCTGTTTTTATGCCAGTACCATGCTATCTTGGTGATCACAGCTTTGTAGTAAAGCTTGAAATCAGGCAACATGAAGCCCCCTGTTTTATTTTTCTTTTTCAACATTTTCTTAGCAATTCGGAGTCTCTTATGATACCATACAAATTTTAGGATTGTTTGCTCCAGCTTTTTAAAAAATGATGGTGAATTTTGATCAGAATGGCATTGAAAGTATAGATTGCTCTTGGCAGTATAGACATTTTAACAATGTTTGTCCTTCCGGTCCATGAGCATGGAATGGTCTTCCATCTTTTTGTGTTTTCAGTTTCTTTCATGAGTGTTCTGTAGTTCCTGAGTACAGATCCTTTACCTCTTTGATTAGGTTTATTCCCAGGTATATTATGGTTCTTGGTGCTATAGTAAATGGAATTGATTCTCTAAATTCTCTTTCTGTATTTCATTTTTAGTGTATAAGAAAGCAACAGATTTCTGTACATTGATTTTGTATCCTGCCTCATTACTGAATTGCTGAATGAGTTCTAGTAGTTCGGGGGTGGAGTCTTTTGCATTTTCCATATAAAGTGTCATGTCATCTGCAAAGAGAGAGAGTTTGACTTCTTCTTTGCCAATTTGGATACCTTTTATTTCTCCTTGTTGTCTGATTGCTGTTGCTAGGATTTCTAATACTATGTTGAGCAAGAGTGGTGAGAGTGGGAATCCTTGTGTTCCTGATCTCAAAGGGAAGGCTGTCAGCTTTTCCCCATTGAGGATGATTATCCTGATCCCCAAACCAGGCAAAGACCCCACCAAAAAGGAGAATTTCAGACCAATATCCCTGATGAACATGGATGCCAAGACTCTTAACAATATCCTAGCTAATAGAATCCAATAGTACATTAAAAAGATTGCCCACCATGACCAGGTGGGATTTACCCCTGGGTTGCAAGGGTGGTTCAACATTTGCAAAGCAATCAATGTGATAGAACAAATCAATAAGAGAAGAGAGAAAAACCACATGGTCCTCTCAATTGATGCAGAAAAAGCATTTGACAAGATACAGTAGCCATTTCTGATTAAAATGCTTCAAAGTATAAATAGATGGAACATTTCTCAACTTCATAAAATCTTAATCTATGAAAAACCCAGCACGAAAACATTAAAAAAAAAAGATTTTATATATCCATTTGGGAGAGATAAAGAGAGCACAAGTGGAGGGAATGGTAGAGGGAAAGGGGGAGGGACAAACAGACTCCCCACTAAGCAGGGAGTCCAACATGGGGCTTGATACCAGGATTCTGAGATTATAACCTGAACCAAAGGCAGATGCTCAATCCACTGAGCCATCCAGGAGCCCCAATTCCCCCATCTTTTAGAACAAATCAAAAAAGTCAGTAATGTTGTAGGATACAAAATTAACCTAGAGAAATCACTCTATACACTAACAACAAAATACCTGAAAAATAAATTAATAAAGCAATATCATTTACAATAGCATCAAAACAATAAAATAATTAGGAATAAATTTAACCAAGGAAGTGAAATATCTGTGCACAGAAAACTATAAGATATTGATAAAGGAAATTAAAGACAACACAAATACTTGGAAATATATTCCATGTTTGTGAATAAAGAGCTAATAGTGTTTAAATGTCCATACTACCTAAAGCCATCCATAGATTCAATGCAAGTTCTACCAAAATTCTAGTGGCCTTTTTTCATAGAAATAGAAAAAAATCATCCTAAAATCTGTAGGGAATCACAGAAGACTGAAAAACCAAAGCAATCCCAAGAAAGAACAAAGCTGGAGTCAGCATACTTCATCACTTGAAATTATGGTACAAAGCTATAGTGATCTAAACAGTATACTCACATTTTAAAAAGCATGATTATATCAAACTAAGAAATTTCTTCACAACAAAGGAAACAACAAAAAAAATGAAAAGGCAATCTATTGAATGGGAAAAAATATCTGCAAATCATCTGTCTGTTAAGTGGCTAGTAGCCATAACATATAAAGAACTTCTACAACTCAATAGCAGGAACAAACACTCTGATTTAAAAATGGGCAGAGGACCTTAATAGACATTATCCAAAAAAAGACATAGAAATGGTCAACAAGTACATGAAAAGATGCTCAACATTACTAATCATCAGGGAAATACAAATAAAATCCATGAGATATCACTTCTTACTTGTTAGAATGGCTATTACTAAAAACCGATTGCATGGTGCACTGAGTGTGGTGAAAAAATAATGAATACTGTTTTTCTGAAAATAAATAATTTAATTTTTAAAAAAAGATAAGAGATAATAACCATTGAGAGGATATGGAGGAAAGGGACTCTCTGTACACTGTTGGTGGGAATGTAAATTGGTACAGCCACTATGCAAAACACTATGGAGATTCCTCATTTAAAAATGGCAACTATATGATCCAGCAATTCCACATATAGGTACACATCTACAGGAAATGAAATCAGGATCTCAAAGAGATAGCAACAGTCTAATATTCAATAGCACTACTCACAAAAACCATGACATGGAAATATCCAAAGATCTCTTTCCAACAACACACATGGACCTGGAGGACATTATGCTAAGTTAAATAAGCTGTACAGAGAAAGACTAATATTTCATCATCTCACCTATATGTGGAATCTTAAAAAAAAAAACAAATTCATAGAAACAGTAGAATGGTGGTTATCAGAACTGGGTAGTAGGGGAAATGGGGAAAGTTGGGCAAACAGTACAAACTTTCTGTTTTAAGACACATAAGTTTTGGGAATCTAATGTACAGCATGGTGATTATAGTTAACAATACTGCCTTATATACTTGAAAATTGCTGACAAAGCAGATGTTAAATGTCCTCACATTTAGAAAGAAATAGTGTTCGATTAACACATTGTATACCTTAAACTTATACAGTGTTATATATCAATCATGCCTCAAAAAATTTGGGGTAGGGAAGAAGAAATGATCAAAGGAATCACATTGTTTATCACAGAGCATTTATCAAAGTGTGCTTTCAGAGCTCAGAGGCAATAAGTTGATAACTAATATGGGGGGTAATAACTCAATAAATGTGGGAAATTTTTGGCTATTATTTATTAAGATATTTGTTTCTTTCATTGTTTCCCTTCCTTTGTATCCCACAGATCTCTGAAATGTCTTGTTTTTAAATTTTCTTTCTCTGAACATCAATTTGTTTTTTAATTAATTTTTCAAATTTTTTATTTTATTTTTTCAGTGTTCTAAGATTCATTGTTTATGCACCACACCCAGTGCTTTATGCAATATGTGCCCTCCTTAATACTCATCAGTGTGCCAACCCATTCTCCCAACCCTCTCTCATCTAAAACCCTCAGTTTGTTTCTCAGAGTGCACAGTCTCTCATGGTTTATCTCCCCTTGATTCCCCCCTTCATTTTCCCCTTACTATAAGAAGTGGAAAAGGGCTACACCTTTGAAACTGCATGAAAATCTCCTCAGCAAATATCCAAGTTTATCACGTGTAAGTTTTACTTTGCACATACCCTAGGACACAATTCAATAATCTTTCTGCCACTATATAACAAGGGTCCCCTTTTCTGCAGTTTCCAATTATAAGTTCCTCATTTTCATCTCAGACCTCATTGGCAGCAACTTTAACACTCACATTTCTACCAACAGTCTCCTCAAGATGATTTAGGTATTTCCCAAGATGAAATATATATATTTTTTATCGTGCTCTTCATTTTCTTCTAACTCCTAATTAACAAAGTCATTAACAATCATATTTCTACTATGGATGTTGTACTATAGACAAAATCAGGAGATAGATAACACACATTAAGTTAAAAAAGAAAGTTTAACATAAAAAATTATTAACTACAGTAAAAGAATAAAGACAGTTACAGGAAATTCTATATGGTACTCTTCAAGCTGAGGAACAGTACCCAAGGAAGGACAAATATAAAGATATTTATGTCATTCAAAAGATTATAGTTCAGCCCATTTGATAGGAGCAAAGTTTTTCAGTTTAACAACACTGCTCAAGGCAATTTAGGCTTTTTCTAACATGCTCCTCAAAATTCTTGCATCCTCTGCCCTTTGCTCTACTCCCAAAGCCACCTCCGCATGTTCAGGTATTTGTTACAGCAATGTTCCACTTCCTGGTACCAAAACTTGTATTACTTTTCTATTGCTGAGTTGCTGGCTCAGTCAGTATGGCATTCAACTCATGCTACTCTTGGGGTCATGAGTTCAAACCCCATGTTGGGTAAAGAGCTTACTTTTTTTTTTTTTTTGTATTTTTTAAATTTATTTTTTATTTATTTTCAGCATAACAGTATTCATTATTTTTGCACCACACCCAGTGCTCCATGCAATCCGTGCCCTCTATAATACCCACCATCTAATACCCCAACCTCCCACCCCCCCTCCCCTTCAAATCCCTCAGATTGTTTTTCAGAGTCCATAGTCTCTCATGGTTTACCTCCCCTTCCAATTTCCTACAACTGCCTTCTCCTCTCTAACTCCCCATGTCCTCCATGCTATTTGTTATGCTCCACAAATAAGTGAAGCTTACTTTAAGAAAAGTAGTTTTCTATTGCTGCTATAACAAATTACTGCTGTAACAAGCTTATTAAAATAATGCAAATCTGTAATCTCACAGTTCTGGAAGTAAGAAGTCTGAAATGGATTTTATTAGCAAAAACCAAGGTACCAGCATGGCCATGCTTAATCTAGAGGCTCTATAAGAGGATCTATTTTCTCACCTTTTTCAGCTCCTAGAGACAGCCTGCGTTCCTGGGCTTGTAGTCCCTTCCTCCATTTTCAAAGCCAGCAGCATACCATCTTCAAAGCTCTCTCCTTGACTCTAACTCTCCTGTCTCCCTCTTTCACTTCTAAGAACTCCCATAATTATATTAGGCCCACCCAGATAATCCAGGAAAATTTTCTCCAAGATATTTAATTTAACCTCATTTGAAAAGTGTCTTTTTTACACATAAGATAAAATATTCTAAACGTGGACATCTTTGAGGGGACATTATTCTGTCTATAATACTCTATATTTCTGTTAGAAACAGTTTCCATTTGATTATAGAGTTTCCATTACTTGTTGAAACTACCCATCTTTTCATTCTTTTTGTCCAATATTTCCTTATACTGTCTATAAATTTGTAGTATGCATTTTAAATTATTTGTCTACTGATTTTAATACTGGATTACCTATGGGTCTATTTTTATTACTTGTTTTTCCCTTGATTATAAGTCACTTTTGTATTGCTTCATTAGTCTTACAATTTTTGGTTATTTTTTGCATGATATTTTGTATAACAGAACAATAGAGGATAAAGTAGTCTATAATTTTCCTCAGAAAAGGTTTATATTTTCCTCTTTCAAGTAACCAGAATAATGGCTGATCAGGAATTAACTTTGGTTCGTTCTGGTTCATAACTTTGGTTAGTTTCAGTTTACCTCTGGTTTCAAATGTTTTGAGAGTAGGATAAGTTCCTCTAACAGCACTTTGGTATCTACCCACATTGACATTTCAAGTCTTTCTCAACTTCTACCTGTGATTCCAAGTCCTGCACTATCACGTACTTAGAAAAAAATCTTGGAAATAAATAGTCCAGGAGGATTAGCTATGTCATGGGGGCTCTTCCAGATTTTAATACATTATAAGCATACATACAACTGTTAAAAGTTTCTATGTGAGCAATTCCTTTGCCTATAGGATGCTCTCTCCTTTTCCTGACCATATTCCTAGATGTTGCAAATTCCCCCCAAGAATGGAAGTTAGCACTGCCTTCCACTCATATAGGAAGATAATGATCCACTCTGCAATTTAGTTAATTTAGACTTCATCATGATGACAACACTTCAATAGGTTTAAGAAAAATATTATTTCATTTATCTGGCAATTTCTTGCTGATACAGAAGGGTTATTGGTCTTCTATGTTATGCATCCTATCTGGAAGCAGAATTGTCTTAATGGTGACATTTGTTAACAGAAATACTTAATTTTAATGGAGTCAATTTATAATATTTTTCACTTATGATTATCATGTTTTTGTATCCTATTAAAGTATTTCACTATTTAGAACTAAACTCCATTTGGGTTGACAGTTAGATGTTATATTAGTTTTCCACCACTGCATAACAATTACAACAAATTCAGCAGCTTAAAAAAACACAAATTTAATATCACAGATTCTCTGGTCAGGAGTTTGGAAATGGGTTAGCTGGGTCCTTTCTCAGTGTCTTACCAGATGGAAAACAATGATTCACCTAGGACTGGGATCTTATCTGAGACTTGGAAGTGCTCTTCCAAGTTCATTGGTTGCTTAACATAATTGATTTTACTGCAGACCCTCAGTCCTTAATGCCCTCAGGTCCTAGGGACCACCCACAGATTTTAGTCACAAGGAACTCACAGTTTTAGTTTAATTAAGTAACAGTTAATTGAGATAGAAGTCACATACTCGTCAAAATTGTGCAATTTGTGTTTTTTTTAAAGATTTTATTTATTTATTTTCAGAGAGAGAGAGAGAGAGAAGAAGGAGAGTTAAAAGCAGGCTCCACACTAAAAAACCCAAAAGATTCCACTCCAAATCTTCTAGAACTTATACAGGAATTCAGTAAAGTGTCAGGATATAAAATCAAGACCCAGAAATCAGCTGCATTTCTAAACACCAGCAAGACAGGAGAAAGAGAAATTAAGGAGTCAATCCCATTTACAATTGCTCCCCAAAACATAAGAATAACCATAGGAATAAACCTAACCAAAAATAATGAATACTGTTACACTGAAAAGAAATAAAAAATTTTAAAAAATAAAGTTGTTGATCTGAATTAAAAAAAAAAAAAGAACCTCGTCAAAAAGAACCCTGAGTGTAAGATTTATATACTATCAGGACAAACCTAGAGCAATCTATACTTTTAATGCTATTCCGATCAAAATTCCACTGGTATTCTTCAAAGAGCTGGAGCAAATAATCCTAAAATTTGTATGGAATCAGAAGAGACCCCGAATCTCTAAGGAAATGTTGAAAAACAAAAATAAAACGGGGGCGGGGGGATCACGTTACCTGATTTCAAGCTTTACTACAAAGCTGTGATCACCAAGACAGCATGGTACTGGCATAAAAACAGACACATAGACCAGTGGAACAGAGTAGAGAGCCCAGATATGGGCCCTCAACTCTATGGTCAAATAATCTTCGACAAAACAGGAAAAAATATACAGTGGAAAAAAGACAGTCTCTTCAATAAATGGGGCTGGGAAAACTGGGCAGCTATATGTAGAAGAATGAAACTCGACCATTCTCTTACACCGTGCACAAAGATAAACTCAAAATGGATAAAAGACCTCAATATGAGACAGGAATCCATCAGAATCCCAGAGAACATAGGCAGTAATCTCTTTGATATCAGCCACAGCAACTTCTTTCAAGATATGTCTCCAAAGGCAAAGGAAACAAAAGTGAAGATGAACTTTTGGGACTTCATCAAAATCAAAAGCTTCTGCACAGCAAAGGAAACAGTCAACAAAACAAAGAGGCAACCCACTAAATGAAAGAAGATATTTGCAAATGACAGTACAGACAAAAGGTTGATATCCAGGATCTATAATGAACTCATCAAACTCAACACACACAAAACAGACAATAATATCAAAAAACAGGCAGAAGATATGGACAGACACTTCTCCAATAAAGACATACAAATGGCTATCAGACACATGAAAAAATGTTCATCATCACTAGCCATCAGGGAGTTGCAAATTAAAACTACATTGAGATATCACCTTACACCAATTAGAATGGCCAAAATTAGCAAGACAGGAAACAACATGTGTTGGAGAGGATGTGGAGAAAGGGGAACCCTCTTACACTGTTGGTGGGAATGCAAGTTGGTGCAGCCTCTTTGGAGAACAGTGTGGAGATTCCTCAAGAAATTAAAAATAGAACTTCCCTATGACCCTGCCATTACACTCCTGGGTATTTACCCCAAAGATACAGATGTAGTGAAAAGAAGGGCCATCTGTACCCCAATGTTTATAGCAGCAATGGCCACAGTCGCCAAACTGTGGAAAGAACCAAGATGCCCTTCAATGGATGAATGGATAAGGAAGATGTGGTCCATATACACTATGGAGTATTGTGCCTCCATCAGAAAGGACGAATACCCAACTTTTGTAGCAACATGGATGGGACTGGAAGAGATTATGCTAAGTGAAATAAGTCAAGCAGAGAGAGTAAATTATCATATGGTTTCACTTATTTGTGGAACATAACAAAAAGCATGGAGGACATGGGGAGTTAGAGAGAAGGGGGTTGGGGTAAATTGGAAGGGGAGGTGAATCATGAGAGACTATGGACTCTGAAAAACAATCTGAGGGGTTTGAAGTGGCAGGGGGGGGTGGGAGATCGGGGTACCAGGTGGTGGGTACTATAGAGGGCACGGATTGCATGGAGCACTGGGTGTGGTGAAAAAATAATGATACTGTTATGCTGAAAATAAATAAATTTTTTAAAAAATTAAAAAAAGAGAAAGATACAAAAGAGAAAGCACTGAAAAAAAAAAAGAAATACATTATAAAGCATCAAAAAAAAAAAAAAAACCCTAACCGGGAGGCAAATAATCTGTACTCAGAATACTATAAAGTACTCATGAAAAAAATTAAGCAAGACACAAAGAAATGGAAAAATGTTCCATGCTCATGGATAGGAAGAACAAATACTGTGAAAATGTCTATGCTACCTAAAGCAATCTATACATTTAATGCAATCCCTATCAAAATACCATCCTTTTTTTTTTTTTTCAAAGAAATGGAACAAATAATCCTAAAATTTTTATGGAACCAGAAAAAAACCTCAAATAGCCAGAGGAATGTTGAAAAAGAAAGCCAAAGTTGGTGGCATCACAATTCCAGACTTCAAGCTCTATTACAAAGCTGTCATCATCAAGACAGTATGGTACTGGCACAAAAACAAACACATAGATCAGTGGAACAGAATACAAAGCCCAGAAATACACCCTCAACTCTACGGTTAACTAGTCTTTGATGAAGTAGGAAAGAATGTCCAATGGGAAAAAGACAGTCTCTTCAACAAATGGTTTTGGGAAAATTGGACAGTCACATGCAGAGAAATGAAACTGGACCATTTCCTTACACCACATACAAAAATAGACTCCAAATGGATGAAAGACCTCAATGTGAGAAAGGAATCCATCAAAATCCTTGAGGAGAACACAGGCAGCAACCTCTTCGACCTCAGCCACAGCAACTTCTTCCTAGGAACATCACCAAAGGCAAGGGAAGCAGGGGCAAAAATGAACTATTGGGACTCATCAAGATCAAAAGCTTTTGCACAGCAAAGGAAACAGCCACGAAAACCAAAAGACATCTGACAGAATAGGAGAAGATATTTGCAAACAACATATCAGATAAAGGGCTAGCATCCAAAATCTATAAAGAACTTATCAAACTCAACACCCAAAGAACAAATAATCCAATCAAGAAATGGGAAGAGGACATGAACAGACATTTCTGCAAAGAAAACATCCAGATGGCCAACAGACACATGAAAAAATGCTCTATAACTCAGCATCAGGGAAATACAAATCAAAACCACAATGAGATACCACCTCACTCCAGTCAGAATGGCTAAAATTAACAAGTCAGGAAATGACAGATGCTGGCTAGGATGCAGAGAAAGGGGAATCCTCCTACACTGCTGGTGGGAATGCAGGCTGGTGCAGCCTCTCTGGAAAACAACATGGAGGTTCCTCAAAATGTTGAAAATAGAGCTACTCTATGACCCAGCAAACACACTACTGAGTATTTACCCTAAAGATACAAATGTAGTGATCTGAAGGATCACATGCACCTGAATGTGTGTAGCAGCGATGTCCACAATAGCCAAACTATGGAAAGAACCTAGATGTCCATTGACATCTAGATGAATGGATAAGGAAGATGTGATATATATATATACATATATATGTATATATATATATAATATATACACACACAATGGAATACTATGCAGCCATCAAAAGAAATGATGGGACACCTGCGTGGCTCAGTGGGTTAAAGCCTCTGCCTTCGGCTCAGGTCATGATCTCAGGGTCCTGGGATCGGGCCCCACATTGGGCTTTCTGCTCAGCAGGGAGCCTGCTTCCCCATCTCTCTCTGCCTGCCTCTCTACCTACTTCTAATCTCTGTCTGTCAAATAAATAAATAAAATCTTAAAAAAAGAAAAAGAAATGAAATCTTGCCACATGACAATGTGGATGGAACTAGAGGTTATTGTGCTGAGCAAAATAAGTCAATCAGAGAAAGACAATTATCATATGATCTCCCTGACATAAAGAAGTTGAGAGGCAAAGTGGGAGGTCTGGAGGGTAGGGAAGGAAAAAATGAAACAACATGGGATTGGGAGGGAGACATACCATAAGAGATTCTTAATCTCAAAAAACAAACTGAGGGCTGCTGGGGGATAGGGAGAGGGTGGTTGGGTTATGGACATTGGGGAAGGTTGCTATGGTGAGTTCTGTGAACTGTGTAAACCTGGTGATTCACAGACCTGTACCCCTGGGGCTAATAATACATTATATGTTAATTTAAAAAAGTTTTTTTTTAAAAGCAGGCTCCACCTTGAGCAAGGAGGCCGATGCAGGACTTGATCCCAGGACCCTGGCATCATGACCTGAGCCAAAGGCAGACACTTAACTGACTTAGTCACCCAGGAATCCCATCACATGCAATTTGTGGTCTTTAATATAGTTACAATGTCATACAGCTAGCACTACTATCTAATTTTAGAATATTTACATCATTCCAAAAAGAAATCCATATCCAATAAGCTGTTACTCCCTACTTCCCCCTTCCCCAAGCTCATAGCAAGCACTAATTTACTTTTGGTTGCTACAGATTTGCCTGATCTGGATACCTCATTTAATGGAATCATACAGTATGTAGTCTTTTATGACACACTTACTTAGCATAATGTTTTCAATTTTCATCCATATTGTAGGATGTATCAGTACTTCATCCTTGATTATTGACAAATACTATTCAATTGTATGGATATACATTACAAATTTTCAAGAAAACATACATTTTCATTTATCTTGGGTATATTCCTAGGAGTACATTGGTGTCACATGATAACTCTATGTATAAAACTTCTAGAAATTGCCATATGTTTTCCAACAGCACTGTACCACTTTATTTTATTTATTTTTTATTTTTACTTAATTCTATTTATTTATTTATTTATTTATTTATTCAAACTTTGCTTAGTTAGCGTACAGTGCAATATTGGTTTCTGGAGTAGAATTCAGTGATTCATCACATCACTGTACCATTTCAAATTAAAATCAGCAATGTGTGAGGTTTCCAATTTTTTCACATTCTTGCTAACACCTATGTAGTCTTTTATTTTAGTCATTCTAGGGGATGTAATATGATATCTCATTGTGGTTTGATTTGCATTACATTAATTACTAATTATTTGTGTGTATTTTCTTGTGTGTACTGGTTATTTGTGTACATTCTTTGGAAAATATTTTCACATACCTGTGAAAATCACAGGTCCATTTATTAATTGGGTTATTTGCCTTTGTATTGCTAAATGTAAGAATTACCTACATATTCTGGAGAAATTCCCTTATCAGGTATATATTCTGCAAATATTTCCTCATTTTCTGGATTGCATTTTCATGTTCTTTTTTCCTTTTTCAAGTTTTTATTTAAATCTCACTTAATTAACATACACTGTATTATTAGTTTATGTGTAGAATTTGATTTGTCACTTACATATGGCACCTACTGTTCATCACAAGTACCCTCTTTAACATACATCACAAATTTAAACCATCCTCTCATCCATCTCACTTCCAGCAACACAGTTTGTTCTCTATAGTTAAAAGTCTGTTTTCTGTTTACCTCTTTCTTTTTTGTTCCTCTATATTCATCTGTATGGTTTCTTAAATTCCACATATGAGTGAAATCATATGGCACGTATCTTTCTCTGTCTGACTGACTTATTTCACTTAGCATAACACTCCCTAGCTCCATCCACATCATTGTAGATGGCAATATTTCATTTCTTTTTATGGCTGAGTAATAATCATATAATAAAATCACATCTTCCTTATCCATTCATCAGTTAATAGACATGAGCTATTTCAATAGTTTGGCTATTGTTGTTAGTGCTACTATAAACATCAGGGTGCATGTATCCCTTTGAATCTGTATTTTTTAATTCATTGGGTAAATACCTAGTAGTGCAGTTGCTGGGTCATAAGGTAGTTCTATTTTGAACTTCTTGAGGAACCTCCATACTGTTTTCCAGAGTGGCTATACCAGTTTGCATTCCCACCAAAAGTGTAAGAGGGTTCCCTTTTCTCCAAATCCTTGCCAACACCCGATGTTTCTTATGTTGTTAAAGTTAGCCATTTTGACAGGTGTGATATAGTATCTCATTGAGGTTTTGATTCTTATTTCCTTGATGATAAGTGATGTTGAGCATGTTTTCATGTGTCTATTACCCATCTGGATGTCTTCTTTGGAAAAATGTCTATTCATGTCCTCTGCCCATTTGTTTACTGAATTATTTGGTGTGTGTGTGGGGGGGGGTGTGTGTGTGTGCATGTGCACGCGCGTTGAGGTTGATAAATTATTTATAGATTTTAGGATACTAACCATTTGTCAGATATGCCGTTTGCAAATATCTTCTCCCATCCTGAAAGTAGCCTTTTAGTTTTGATGATTGTTTCCTTTGCTGTGCAGAAACTTTTTATCCTGAAGAAGTCCCACAATTTCCTTTTTGCCTTTGTTTCCCTTGTCTCTGGCAACGTGTCTAAAAACGTTGTTCCAGTCCAGACCAAAGAGGTTGCTGCTTGTGTTCTCCTCTAGGATTATTATAGTTTCTTGTCTCACAGTTAGGCTTTCTTCCATTTTAAATTTATTTTTGTGTATGGTGTAAGAAAGTGGCCCAGTTTCATTATTATGCATGTGTCTGTCCAATTTTCTGAACACCATTTATTGAAGAGACTTTTTTCCATCGGATATTCTTTACTGCTTTGTTGAAGATTAGTTGACCATAGAGTTATGGGTCCATTTCTGAGTTTTCTATTCTGTTCCATTGATATATGTGTCTCTTTTTGTGCCAGTAAATACTGTCTTGATGACTACAGGTATGTAATATAGCCTGCAGTCTGCAATCTTGAAGCCTCCAGCTTTGCTTTTCTTTTTCAAGATTACTTTGGCTATTCAGGGTCTTTAGTGGTCCCATATAAATGTTAGGACTCTTTGTTCTAGGTCTGTGAAAAATGCTGGTGGTATTTTGATAGGGATTGCATTAAATGTATAGATTGCTTTGGGTAGTTTAGACATTTTAATATTTGTTCTTCCAATCCATGGGTATGAAATGTTTTTCCATTTCTTTGTGTCATCTTCAATTTCTTTCATAAGTGTCTTACAGTTTTCAGAGTATAGATCTTTTACCTCTCTGGTTAAGTTTTTATTCCCAGGTATCTTGTAGGTTTTTGGTGAAATTGTAAATGGGATCAATTCCTTGATTTCTCTTTCTGCTGCCTTATTATTGACATATAAATGCAATAGATTTCTGTATGTTGATTTTATATCCTGCATATTTGATAAACACATGTATCAGTTCTAGCAATTTTTTGGTGGAGTCTTTAGTGTTTTCTAAATAGAGTATCCTGCCATCTGCAAATAGTGAAAGTTTGACTTCTTTCTTGCTGATTTGAATACCTTTTATTTCTTTCTGTTGTCTTACTGCTGATGCTAAGACTTGTAGTACTATGTTAAATAGTAATGGTGAGAGTGGACGTCCCTGTCTTTTTCCTGACCATAGAGGAATATCTCCATTTTTCCTTATTGAGGATATTAGTCATAAGTCATTCATATATGATATTGAGACATGTTCCATCTATTCCAAAGTTCCATTCCTACTTTGTTGAGGGTTTTTAGTATTTTGTCAAATGCTCTTTCTGCATCTATTTAGAGGATTATATTGCTCTTATACTTTCTTTTATTAATGTGGTATACCACACTAATTTGTGAATACTGAACCAACACTGCACCCCAGGAATAAATCCCACATGACCATGGTGAATAGTTCTTTTAATGTACTTTTGGGTTCAATTTGCTAGTATTTTGTTGAGAATTTATGCACCTGTATTCATCAGGAATATTGGCCTATAATTCTTTTTTTTCAGTGGGATCTTTGTCCGGTTTTGGAATCAAGTTAATAGTGGCCTCATAGAATAAGCTTGGAAGTTTTCATTCCATTTCTATTTGGAGGGACAGTTTCATTTAAATTGGTATTAACTCCTCTTTAAACATCTTTTCTTTGCTGTGTTCTTGGTGCCTGGAACAGATAGTAACTAATGTAATAGATGCTAAATCAATATTTATTAAATAGCTGGAAGAATGAATATTGAAATTTGGGGAAAAAAATAAACATCTTGTTGAATTCCCCCTGGGAAGCCAAGGGCCCTGGACTTTTGTTTGTTGAGAGATTTTTTATTGCTGATTCGATTTCTTTGCTAGTTTTGGGTCTGTTCAAGTTATCTGTTTCTTCCTGTTTCAGTTGTGGTAGTTGATATGTTTCTAAGACTATTCGGTTCTTCTAGATTGCCCAATGACTTGTCATACAGTTTTTCATAATATTCTCTTATAATTGTGTTTCTGTGGTGTTGGTTGTAATCACTCATCTTTCACTTGTGATTTTATTTATTTGAGTCCTTTCTCTTTTCTTTCAATAAGTCTGGTTAAGGGTTTATCATTTTTATTAATACTTTCAAAGAACTAGTTCTTAGTTTTGTCGATCTGTTCTATTGTGGGTTTGTTGTTGTTGTTGTTGTTTCTATATCATTTTTTCCTGCTCTAACCTTTATTATTTCCCTTCTTCTGCTGCCTTTAGGCTTTATTTGTTGTTATTTTTCTAGCTCCTTAAAGTGTAAGGTTAGGTTCTGTATTTGAGACTTTTCTTGCTTCTTGAGATAGGCCTGCATTGCTATATACTTCCCTCTTATGACAGCATTTGCTGCATCCCAAAGATTTTGGACTATTGTGTTTTCATTTTCATTTGCTTCCATGTATTTTTTATTTCTTTGATTTCCTGGTTAATCCATTCATTCTTTACTAGGATGTTTTTTAACCTCCAAATATTTGTGGTGTTTTGAATTTCTTCTTGTGGTTGACTTCAACTTTCATACAATTGTGGTCTGAAAATACACATGGTATGATCTCAATCTCTTTGTACTTGTTGAGTGCTGATTTTTGACCCAGTATGTGATCTATTCTGGACAACATTCCATATGCACTTGAAAAGAATGTGTGTTTTGCTATTTTAGGATGACATTTTCTGAATAAGTCAGTAAAGTGCATCTGGTTCCAGTGTGTTTTTTGATTTTTGACTTAGATGATCTGTCCTTTGCTGTAAGTGGGGTGTTGAAGTCCCCTACTATCTTTTATCACCAGTGAGGTTTTTTTTATGTGTGCTATTAATTGATTTATATATTTGGGTGTTAGAGAAATAAATATCTACAATTGTTAGATCTTGATGGGCAGATCCCTTAATCATTGTGATTAGTTTTATCTAACCTATTAGTATATTTCTTTAAATCAAACAAACAGGGTTTGATTTAAAATCTAGTTTGTCTGATATAATTCTTATTACTCTGGCTTTCTCTTGGTGTTCATAACATGATAGAAGATTTTCCATTCCTTTACTTTCAATCTGCAGATATCTTAAGGTCTAAAATGAGTCTCTTGTAGGCAGTATATAGATCAGTCTTGTTTTTGTCTTTTTTAATCCATTCTGATGCCCTATACCTTTTGACTGAACCATTTAGCCCATTTGCATTTAGAAAGATTATTAATAGATATGAATTTAGTTCCATTGTGTTACCCATAAAGCTGGTGTTTCTGATGATGTTTTCTATTCCTTTCCAGTCTTTCTTAATTTGGGTCTTTTCTTCCCACTCAAAGAGTCCTCTTTAATATTTCTTGCAGGGCTGGTTTAATGGTCATGAACTCCTTTAGTTTTTGTTTGTCTTGGAAACACTATTTGTCCTTCTATTATGAATGACAGCCTTGGTGGATAAAACATTCTTGGCTACATATTTTTCCCATTCAGCACCCTTAATATATCATTCCACCCTCTTCTGGTCTGCCAAATTTCTGTGGACAGATCTGCTGTGAATATAATCTGTCTTCCCTGATCAGTTAAGTCCTTTTTTTTTTTTTTTTTTTTTTTGCCCCTTGCTGCTTTCAGGATTCTTTCCTTATCTGTATATATTGAGAATTTGACTATGATATATCTTGATGTTGGCTGGCTTTTGTTGAATTTCATGGGATTTATCTGTGCTTCTTGGATTTGGATATCTGTATCCTTCCCCAGGTTATGGAAGTTTCCAGCTATAATTTGCTCAAGTAAACCTTCTGCTCCTTTTACTTTCTTTTCTTCTTCTGGGACTCCTATGATGTGAATGTTATTACACTTAAAGAGTTGCTCAATTCCCTAAGTCTACATTTTTGATCTGGTACCTATCTTTCCCTCTTTTTTCAGTTTCATTATTTTCCATAATTTTATCTTCTATGTCACCAATTCATTCCTCTGCCTGATGCATCCTCATTGTCATGGTATCCATTCAGGTTTGCATATTGTTTAGGGCATTTTTTTATTTCAACTTGACTAGTTTTTAACCTTTTATCTCTGCAGTAAGGGATTCTCTAGTGTCCTCTATGCTATTTTCCCAGCTAATATCCTTATAATTGTTGTGTTAAATTCTATTTCAGACATCTTACTTACATCTGTGTTGATTAAGTCCCTGACCATTACCTCTTCCTATCCTTTCTGTTGGGTGAATTCCTCCATCTTGTCATTTTATCTGGGTCACTGTGTTTTTGCTAATAAAGCCTGTTATATTCCTACTCCTAATAGTAATGGCTATATTAAGAAGTCTAAAAAATAAAAATAAGGGGAGGGTAGACCCTATGTGTGTTTTGGTGTGCCCTCTACACTGTTGTGGGGAATGCAAGTTGGTACAGCCGCTTTGGATAATAGTGTGGAGGTTCCTAAAACAATTAAAAATAGAGACACCCTATGACCATGCAATTGCACTGTCGCTCTCGCCAGCAAGAACGACCAGGAGACCTCAGGGAAGCAACCTTTATTTCTGCGTAGCTGTTGGGATCTCTCCCTCCCCGCCCGTGCATGTCTATATATACCAAGGTTGCACAACCAATCACTCGCAGCCACATAGATACAAAATCCTAAGTTCCACCTACTGGCTCGCATCCAGCCGCCATCTTAATGGCCTGTTTACTTTCCGGCACCGAAAAAGTCGGCGCCCCCCCGCCCCCCCGGGCCCCGCGGGGGCAGCCCCCCCCCCCCCCCCGGTGGCCACCCATTGTTGGCAACAGCTTGAGGCAGCGGCAGCGGAGGCAACGAGCGAGAAGCATCACTGCGCATGCGCTTCAAGCCGCTTGGGCACCGACATTGCACTACTGGGTACTTATCCCAAAGATACAGATGTAGTGAAAAGAAGGGCCATATATATCTCAGTGTTTATAGAAGCAATGTCCACAATTGCCAAACTGTAGAAAGAGCCAAGATGCCCTTTGATGGACGAATGGGTAAAGAATATGTGGTCCATATATACCATGGAATATTACTCAGCCATCAGGAAGGATGAATACCGAACTTTTGGATCAACATGGATGGAACTAGAGATTATGCTGAGTGAAATAAGTCAAGCAGAGAAAGTCAATTATCATGTGGTTTCACTTAATTGTGGAGCATAAGGAATAACATGGAGGACATAAGGAGAAGGAAGGGAAAAGTGAATTGGGGGAAATTGGAGGGGGAGAGGAAAGATGAGAGACTGTGGATACTGAGATACAAACAGGGTTATGGAAGGGAGGGAGCTGGAGGGATGGGTGAGCCTGGTGGTGGGTAATAATGAGGGCACATATTGCATGAGCACTGGGTGTGGTGCATAAACAATAAATCTTGGAACATGACAAAAAATTAAATTAAGATGTTAAAAAAAGCTACATAGTAATAATAATAAATATTAAACAAAAGGATGCTAGATCCTATTTACCCTAGAGCTTAAGTTTTCCAAAATTTTATGATCAGTAGACTTGGTGCATGCATGAGGTTTGTGTTGGTTTTCTGGAGGTGGGGACTACTGTGCTGATTCTTAGGGGGACTTGCCTTAAAGGAGATGCCCTTGAAGTATGAAGGGGAATGTGGCTTGGTGTAAACAGCTCATACCTCCACTGGGTGGTGCTGTTTTGCTCACTGAGGTAGGTCCCTATTGATGGGCAGTGGGGAACGTGTTGCAGTGCTCTCTCCTCCACAGAGTGGGAAGTTCACTCTTGCCACTCTTCAGGAAGCCCTCACAGAAGAGCAAGCTATCAACCCTTTTGTATCCCCAGCTTTTTCCAGACCCCTTCCCTCACCATGCCTGGATCTGAGCTCTCCGATTGCCAGAAGGTACAGTACTTCTGTGTTTTACCTCAGGCACATGCCTGGGTTTGAAAATTCCAAATTTTAGAGATCTGAATGACAAGTACCTGCACTGTTCCTCTGGGGGAGGGTCTTGTCACACTTTTGCTGTTTGCTGGAAATTGAACATGTGACCGTGCATCAGTTCAGAGTTTATGGTAAAGCACAGACAAAACCTGGAACCAAGGTTTGCTACCCTCAGCCAGCATCTCTGTTCCTATGCCAGTGAATAGTTCAGCATGTTGGCACCCGCCAGGTCTTTTTGTCCCTGAGACGCTGTGCCACCTCTCCCAAATGCACTCCAAAAAGAGGAACTGTTTCTTCCCATATGACTCTGGGGACCCTGAGCCTACACTGTCTACTCCAGGGCATCTGCCCTTCTTCCCCAGTGGAATGTCACTAAGCCCACCAGCCATGAACCTGGTGATGGTATGGACTTCCAAAACTTCAGATTTTGGTCTCTACCATTTATAAAAGCTTCCAGTGACTCACCCCTCACCTTTTCCCGGTCAAGGGTTTTGGGAAAGAGTTCGTTCTATGAGATACCCTCATCTCTATGAGATGCCCTCCTCACTCTTTCTCTCTTGCTCTTCTTTCCGTGGTCAGGGCTTCCTACCCTTCACAGCACCTGTAGTTCTTTTCTCCCTCAAATAAACTCTCTGCAGCTCCTACATTCCATGATGTGGCTGCCTTTCTAGCCCTAGTTGTGCAGTCTTGCTCTCTCAGTCCCCAGATTTTCTGTGTGTTCAGAATAATTTGATATCAACTAGCTGTGTTTGAAGGATGAGGCAAGCTCCATGTCCCCCTACTCTGCCACCATCTTAACTTCCCTCCCCCTGCATTTTCATGTTAATGGTATTCCTTGATGCACAAAAGTTTTTACGTATTATGAGGTTCATTTTATTATCTATATGTCCTTTGTTCCTGTGCTTTTGGTGTTGTATTTAATAAGTAATTGCCTTTTCCAAGTTTGCAAGACTTCTAAGTTTCATTCTAAGTGTTTAGAATTTTAACCCTTATAGTCTATTATTTATATGAGTTCATTTATGTATCTGGTGTGAGATAGGGGTCCAAATTTATTCTTCTGCATGTTAACATTCAGTTGCCCCATGACAATTTTTGGAAGGCTATTCTTTCTCTATTGAATTGTCATGGCACCCTTGCCAAAAATCAATTGATCATAGGGTGCCTGAATGGTGCAACTGGTTAAGAATCTGACTGTTGGTTTTGGCCCAGGGTGTAATCTCAGGGTCATGAGACTGAGCCCCATGTTAGACTCCATGCTCAGTGAGGAGTCTGCTTGAGATTCTTTCTCCTTCTGCCTCTGTCCCTCCTGCTAGTGTTCTCTTTCTAAAATAAATAAATCTTTTAAAAAATCAATTGACCTTAAGTTTAATAAACTCTTTCTAAACTTCCAATTCTTTCCATTGATCTATAGGTCTTATCCCAATACCATACTATCTTGATTGCTGAATCTTTGTGTTAAGTTTTAATATTGAGAAATTTAAGTTCTCCAATTTTGTGCATCTCTTAAAAGACTGTTTTGGCTATGATGAGTTCCCTACAATTCCTTATGAATTTTACAATCAGTGTGTCAGTTTGTACAAAGAAGGCACCCAGAATTCTGATAAGGACTGAATTTAATCCATAGATCAATTTTGGAGACTATTGCCATCTTAACAATATTACACTTTCCAATCAATAAACATGGAATATTTATTCATTTACTTAGATTTTCTTTTATTTCTTTCAACATTGTTTGCACTTTTTGGAGTGTAAATTTTGCACTACTTTAAAACATTTATCTCTAAGTATTTTAATCTTTGTAATGCTATCATAAAGAGGAGTGTTTCTTTTTTTAATTTATTTTTTATTTTCAGCATAACAGTATTCATTATTTTTGCACCACACCCAGTGCTCCATGCAATCCGTGCCCTCTATAATACCCACCACCTGGTACCCCAACCTCCCACCCCCCTGCCACTTCAAACCCCTCAGATTGTTTTTCAGAGTCCATAGTCTCTCATGGTTAACCTCCCCTTCCAATTTCCTGCCACTGCCTTCTCCTCTCTAACTCCCCATGTCCTCCATGCTATTTGTTATGCTCCACAAATAAGTGAAACCATATGATAATTGACTCTCTTTGCTTGACTTATTTCACTCAGCATAATCTCTTCCAGTCCCGTCCATGTTGCTACAAAAGTTGGGTATTCATCCTTTCTGATGGAGGCATAATACTCCATAGTGTATATGGACCACATTTTCCTTATCCATTCATCCGTTGAAGGGCATCTTGGTTCTTTCCACAGTTTGGTGACCGTGGCCATTGCTGCTATAAACATTGGGGTACAGATGGCCCTTCTTTTCACTACATCTGTATCTTTGGGGTAAATACCCAGGAGTGTAATGGCAGGGTCATAGGGAAGTTCTATTTTTAATTTCTTGAGAAATCTCCACACTGTTCTCCAAAGAGGCTGCACCAACTTGCATTCCCACCAACAGTGTAAGAGGGTTCATAAAGGGGAGTGTTTCTTAATATTATTTTTATTTTGTTTATTGCAAGAATACAGAAATGCTACTGATTACTTCATACTTTGTATCCTGAATAATTGTTGAATTCATATGTTAGCTTTAATAAATTTTTGTGTCTGTACATATTCCTTGGGATTACCTATATTCAAAATCATGTGACCTGTCAATGTAGATTTTACTTCATCCTTTCTAAGCTGGATGACTTTTATTTATTTCTTGCCTAGATGACTTGACTAGAACCTCTGGTACAGCGTTGAATAAGTGTTGAGATCAAATAAACTTACCTTGTCCCTGATTTTATAGGAAGAAGCAGACTTTCACCATCAAATATAAGGTTGGCTATGAGATTTTTATATATGCTATTTAATAGGTTAAGGCATTTCTCTACTATTCCTAGTTTGCTTTGCTATGTTGAATTTTGTCAAATGATTTTTATGCATCTGTTGACACAATTATTTTTTGTACTTTGTTCCTTAATATGATTTATAACATTGGTTTATTTTTTATGTTAAACTACTCCTACATTCCTAAAATAAATCTCACTTGGACATGGTGTATAATCCATTTTTATATGCTGCTGAATTTGGCTTGCTAGTATTTTATTGAAGATTTGTGTCTTTCTATCTACAGAGATACTGGTCTTCTCTTTCTTATAATGCCTTTGCCTGGTTTGGTATAGGGATAATATTGGCCTCATATACTCAGTGGGTTGATAGGGGTTTGTGAAGGGTTGATATTCATTCTTTGATTGTCTGGTAGAATTCAGCAGTTAAGCCATATGAGACTGGGCATTTCTTCATAGGAAGTTTTAAAATTAGTTACTCAATATCTGTATTTTTTAAAGATTTTATTTATTTATTTGACAGAGATAACAAGTAGGCAGAGAGGCAGACAGAGAGAGAGGGGGAAGCAGGCTCCCCACCGAGCACAGAACCTAATGCAGGACTCAATCCCAGGACCCTGAGATCATGACCTGAGCCAAAGGCAGAAGCTTTAACCCACTGAGCCACTCAGGTGCCCCTCAATGTCTTTATTTTTATATATGTATTAATGTTTTCCATTTTTATGAGTTTTGGTAGATTGTATATTTCAAGTAATTTGTCAATTTCCTTTAAGTTATTTAATTTGTTGGTATAGAGTTGTTCATAGTATTCTGTAACGTAAGAAATAATATTCCCAGGCAACACCCTCAGGTCCCCTCCCCCCTTGGGAGCTTTGTACTATCACTTTGCTCTTGCTCAATAAACCTTGCTTAGAAGCTCACCAAAAAGAAAAAAAAAAAAAAAGAAATGATGTTCACTTCCTCAATCCTGATTTTAGAAATTTGAACCTTCTTATTTTTCTTCTTGCTTAGTTTAGTTAAATTTTCTGTTTTTTTTTTTTAATTGAAGAGTCTAGCTCTAAGCCAAAAATCTTACATGTGATCTTTTAGAAGGAACTATAGGCAATTACAAGGCTTGGTCTAGTAGAAGTCATGAGAAGAAGCTACCCTACCCATACCAGATTTGATGCACAGCAAGTTCATCGCAGTTTTCTGCAATGGGAGAGTTCCTGTCAATGGCTCATCCCCTTACCCAACCCTAGACCATCTAGGTTCCTACACATGCCTAAATTCCTAGCCCAAGTACCTCCATTTGGTGGCTTCCTTATCAGAAGCCTTGGCAGAAGCAGTTTTATTCACTTTGACTAGCTACCTTTCTACTTCTAACCTTTTCTCTCTCCTACCAACTGGCCAACAGGTTCATAAGGATGCTGGAGAAGGCTTTTGTTCAGGATTGCTAAGCAGTGAAACAATTCTTTCAATCTGTGCAGTATGTTATCTAACTTTCACACAGTGCCATTTCATGGAGGGTGGGTACTGAATGCTAAGGAGCCAGTACATCTCTTTCTTGTTTCCACTATTGCAGTAAGTCAATGCAAGCATAATTGTTACTTTCATTTTGGCATTTCTTGTCATTTCCCCAGCTGCCATACTGAGGCTAATTCCTGGGCAAGTTTGATCATGAGGTTGAGTCCCTTGTCTTTTGCCCACTCCCGTCCACTCATTTTGGAGACTCTATCTCAAACATAGTGGGCTGAAAATACTGAGGCTGGGGATCCATACCAGAAGTGGCAAGCCATAGGACTTCAGATTACTGCATGGGTGTCAATCAGAGAGAAACTTGTTATTGTCTTCACCATCAGATCCAGGGTCTAGGCTCAGAGATATTGCCTTGGGGGAGAAATAGACTATACAACAGATAGAACCTAATCAATCTCTCCTTGAAGGATCTGTAACAGGGTATGAAAAAGATTACACTTAAGAGCCCTCTCAAAAACAGTTGATGTTGTGATGAAAAGATTTGGGGGGAAATTTTATGGATTTAGTGACTATATGGCCTAGCCTGTAAGGCAGTTAGTTCATAAGATACAACTGGAGAATAGGATAGGGATAGGAGTCCTACTGGGTCTGAATAAATACCCAACACTGACCTCATAAAGTAGCCCATCAGAGGAAGTACACTTTGATTATATTAATTTGTACACAAACTTTTATTCCTGCATTGTTGTAAATAATGGAACAAATGGGGTAATTAGTGGAAATTTAACAGCTGTGTGTGAACGTACAATATCAAGCCCCAGAGATGAGGGACCAGTATCCAGAGTTGCTACAATACCAAGTCCAACAAATTACAAGCTGTGCAAAGAAATAGGAAAAGATGACTCATACCTCAGGAAAAATGGAGGAAAAAAGGGAAAGACTTTTGAAAAATAGATATTGAACTTAAAAGTGGAAAATTTTAAAGTAGCTATGATAAATGTGCAAAAGAATTAAAGGAATTTTGTTTAAAGGAAGGTATGATAACAATATCAAGTCAAATGGTAAATGTCAATAAAGAGATACAGATTTTAAAAAGAACCAATGTATTGCATGGAGCACTGGGTATTATACACAAACAATGAATCTTGAAACATTACATCAAAAACTAATGATGTACTGTATGGTGACTAACATAACTTAAAAATAATAATAATAATAATAACCAATGAAGGTTTTGATGGTAAGACTTACAATAAGTGAAAACTTAAAAATGTACTAGAGGACCCAACTGTAGATTAAAACAGTAGAGATTAAGCAAGCTAAAGAATGGAGATTAAAAGGAATGAATAAAAATAAAGACTGCATCAAAGGAATGTAGGACACCCTTTAATGCACCAACATATGTACAATGGGAATACCAGCAGAAAAGGAGAGAGAAAAAAAGAAAAGATATAACTGTAGGTAATTCCCTGAATTTACCAAAAACAATAGCCTACACATCCAGCAAGCTGGACATTCTCCAGAATAGCTCACATACTAGGTCACAAATTAGGCCTAACAAGTACAAAAAGACTAAGATCATACCATGTATATTTTCAGACCACAGCACTATGAAACTTGAAGTCAATCACAAGAAAAAAATTGGAAAGACCACAAATACATGGAGGTTAAGCAACATGCTACTAAACAATGAATGGGTCAGCAGGAAATCAAAGAAGAAATTAAAAAGCATGAAACATTATTTGTTCCATTTCTTTGAAAAAGATGGATGGTACTTTGATAGGAATTGCATTAAATGTGTAGATTGCTTTAGGTAGCATAGACATTTTCACAATATTTATTCTTCCAATCCAGGAGCATGGAACATTTTTCCATTTCTTTGTGTCTTCCTCAATTTCTTTCATGAGTACTTTATAGTTTTCTGAGTATAGATTCTGTGTCTCTTTGGTTAGGTTTATTCCTAGGTATCTTATGGTTTTGGGTGCAATTGTAAATGGGATTGACTCCTTAATTTCCCTTTCTTCTGTCTTGCTGTTGGTGTAGAGAAATGCAACTGATTTCTGTGCATTGATTTTATATCTTGACACTTTACTGAATTCCTGTATAAGTTCTAGCAGTTTTGGAGTGGAGTCTTTTGGGTTTTCCACATATAGTATCATATCATCTGCGAAGAGTGATAATTTAACTTCTTCTTTGCCGATTTGGATGCTTTTAATTTCCTTTTGTTGTCTGATTGCTGAAGCTAGGACCTCTAGTACTATGTTGAATAGCAGTGGTGATAATGGACATCCCTGCCGTGTTCCTGACCTTAGTGGAAAAGCTTTCAGTTTTTCTCCATTGAGAATGATATTTGTGGTGGGTTTTTCATAGATGGCTTTGATGATATTGAGGTATGTGCCCTCTATCCCTACACTTTGAAGAGTTTTGATCAGGAAGGGATGCTGTACTTTGTCAAATGCTTTTTCAGCATCTATTGAGAGTATCATATGGTTCTTGTTCTTTCTTTTATTGATTTGTTGTATCACATTGACTGATTTGCGGATGTTGAACCAACCTTGCAGCCCTGGAATAAATCCCACTTGGTCGTGGTGAATAATCTTTTTAATGTACTGTTGAATCCTATTGGCTAGTATTTTGTTGAGTATTTTCGCATCTGTGTTCATCAGGGATATTGGTCTATAGCTCTCTTTTTTGGTGGGATCCTTGTCTGGTTTTGGGATCAAGGTGATGCTGGCCTCATAAAATGAGTTTGGAAGTTTTCCTTCCATTTCTATTTTTTGGAATAGTTTCAGGAGAATAGGAATTAGTTCTTCTTTAAATGTTTGGTAGAATTCCCCCGGGAAGCCGTCTGGCCCTGGGCTTTTGTTTGTTTGGAGATTTTTAATGACTGTTTCAATCTCCTTACTGGTTATGGGTCTGTTCAGGCTTTCTATTTCTTCCTGGTTCAGTTGTGGTAGTTTATATGTTTCTAGGAATGCATCCATTTCTTCCAGATTGTCAAATTTATTGCTGTAGAGTTGCTCATAGTATGTTCTTATAATAGTTTGTATTTCTTTGGTGTTAGTTGTGATCTCTCCTCTTTCATTCATATGTGCTTTGGTGAGTGCTGTGAAGTGTGTAAACCTGGTGATTCACAGACCTGTACCCCTGGGGATAAAAATATATGTTTATAAAAAATAAAAAATTATTTAAAAAAAAAAGCATGAAACAACTGAAAACGAACACATGGCAGTCTAAAATCTTTGGGATGCAGCAAGAGTGGTCTTAAGAGGGGAGTGTATAGCAATACAGGCCAACTGCATAATGCAAGGAAAATCTCAAATAAGCAACTTAACATGTAAAGGAGCTAGAAAAAGAACAACAAATGAAGCTTAAGCTCAGCAGAACAGAAATAATAAGTTTAGCTATAGAAATGAAAAACAAAAAATAACCAAAACCCCCCAGTAGAACAGATCAATATTCTTTGAAAAAAATTAATAAAATTGATAGACTCCTAGCTAGATTTAGCAGAAAGAAGAGAAAGGACCTAAATAAATAAAATCACAAAAAGACCTAAATAAATAAAATAGAAAACTAATATCTCTGAATATTACTATAAGAGAGGAGAAATAACAACCAACACCACAGAAATACAATTATGAGAATATTATGAATAATTATACACAAACTAATTGGACAACCAGGAAGAAATTGATGAATTCCTGGAAACATATACATTGTTAAAACTCAAACAGGAAGAAATAGAAAACTTGAATAGACAAATAATCAGTAAATAAATTGAATTAATAATCAAAATATCTCCCAGAAAAACAAAAGTGAAGGGCCAGATGGCTTCACAGGAGAATTCTACCTAACATTAAAGGAAGAATTAATACCTATTTTTCTCAAACTTTCAAAAAGATAAAAACTGAGGGAAAGCTACCAAATTCATCCTATGAAGTCTCTGTAACTCTTATCCCCAAACCAGACAAAGACTTCAATAAATTCCAAATAAACAATGCTGAGACCCACAATTAGGCACATCATGGTAAAAAGGCTGAAAGCGAAAGACGATAAAAAATTTTGGAATCAAAAAATATATGTTTATAAAAAATATTAAAAAATTTTGGAATCAGCAAGACAAAAACAACTTGTCACTGACAAAGGAAACAATTATCAGCTGACTTCTCAGCAGATATAATGGAGGTCACAAGCAGTAGATAACATATTTAATTGTTTAAAGGGAAAAAAAACTGTTAAGCAAAATCCTATAGCTATCAAATCTATTATTAAAAAATGAAGGCAAAATATAGACTTTCCCAGAATAACAAAATCAGTGAATTTGTTCCTACATGACCCATTAATAACAAATAGTAAAGGAACTTTTCAGGCTAAAAGCAAATGACCCCAGATATGAATTTGAATACACGCACAAACGGTCAAAATATCAGCAAAAAATAATTATGTATAACATATAGAAATATATTTACAATAAACTTAAAACAAAAACACAAAGGAGGTGAATGAGAGGAAAGCCCTAATGGCTAATAAAACTGTAACAAATGGCAAAGTAATAATTATAATCATACATTGTTGTGCTTGTAATATTAATAGATATAAAATGTATTTTAACAATATCACAAAAATAAAGAAAGGAATAGGGTTATATAGGAATATATATTACTTTGCTAAGGCTACTATAACAAAGTATCAGAGAGTAAGTGGCTTAAACAATGGAAATCTATTTTCTCACTGTTGGGAAGGCTAGATGTTTGAGATCAAGGTATTCATGGAGTTAATTTTTCTGAGGCTTCTCTGTTTGGCTTGCATATGGGCCTTCCAGCTGTATCTTCACATGGTCATTGCTCTGTATTGTCTGTTTCCTAATATCCTCTTCTTATAAGAACACCAGGAAAAAAAAAAAAAGAACACCAGGAATATTGGATTAGGGTGCACCATAGTGGGTCAGAGATAGGGAGCTCTTGAAAGTCCCTATCTTTATTGGATTATTGGATTAGGGTGCACCATAGTGGGTCAGAGATAGGAACCTCTTGAAAGTCCCTATCTCCAAATACATCACCTTCTGAGGTATCAGGACATCAATGTATGAATGGGGGTGGAGGGACACAATTCAACTCCTAACAAGGACTAATATCTCTGAATATTACTATAATTAAGCCAGAATAAGTCTCAAATTATAACTATTAAGTTATAACTATTAAGTTATCATGTATATGACAAGGCCTAGAGCAACCGCAAAGAGAATAACTTAAAAAATATAGTAAAGTGGGCATCTGGATGGCCCAGTTGATTAAGCATCTGCCTTCAGCTAAGGTCATGATCCCCAGGTCCTGGGATTGAGCCTTGCATCAGGCTCCTTACTCAGTGGGGAGTCTGCTTCTCCCTTTCCCTCTGCTGATCCCCTTGCTAGTGCTCTGTCTCTCTAATAAATAAAATCTTTAAAATATACATATAGAGTGAAAAATTATTGAGATATTAAATTGCTATATTAGAAGATACTCACACAATGCAAAAATATTAAAAATGCAAAAAAAGAGAAACACATGACATGAGATGTATGGAAACCAAAAGTAAGATGGCTGACATAAATCCAACTATCCTGTCACGGCTGGCAAAACAAATTGACCAGGAATGTGAGAGTAAGAAAATGGTGAAAGGAAATTAAGAGACAAAGAGATGGGGGCAGGAGGAACACTGAGGAGGATATCTAAAAGTGCCGATTTTATTCCACATCTTACAGCCATTTATAAGGCAGACCACAATAGGAGGAGTAATTCATCAGTATCTAATCAGATGACTGCAAGTTCCTATAACAAGTTTACATTAACTACAAGCAAATCTCGTGATGCCAGCTAGTCATAGCTAATGCCATTAGCTACTATTGATGCAAGACAACCAACCAGGGAGTGGGTTATGGGAAGTACAGGAACAACAAGGACCAGCTAAGAATTCATGACCCTGACCACATTGTTCCCTTCTGTAGGGAGAGCATGTGGGAAGTCACGTAGGTGAGTGCACGACACATAGCACAGACCCTTTCTCAGTGTTACTCAACTTTCCCATCCTTAACCCCTTGTCAAGGCGTCTGGACTTTAAAGGAGACACAAGTCAGGGCCTGGTTTGGTCCTCAACTCCAACCATGCCGTGGCCTCCAACACTAACCCAATAATATGAATAAAATAAATAATACAATCAAAAGGCAGATTTTCAAAGTGGATAAATAAACATGGTCCAACTTTATGTTGTTTAAAGAGAAGCATTTTAGATACAAAGACACAAGAGACTGAAAGTAAAAAGGGTGAAAATGATATATTATGCAATCACAGGAAAGCTGTAATGTTTATTCTAAATATAAGTTAAAACAGACCTTAACACAAAACCAAATTATCAAGAGGGAAATTTTATAATTACAATGGAGTCAATCCATCAGGAAGATATTTTACTTTTAAAAAATATTTTATTTATTTATTTGACGCACAGAGAAATCACAAGTAGGCAGAGAGGCAGACAGAGAGGAGGAGGAATCAGGGTTCCTGCTGAGCAGAGAACCTGATGCATGGCTTGATCCCAGGACCGTGAGATCACAACCTGAGCCAAGGGCAGAGGCTTAACCCACTGAGCCACCCAGGTGCCCCAGGAAGATACTTTAAAAATATAAACATCCATATACCAAATCACAGAACACCAAAATATATAAAGCAAAAAAAGAAAGGGAGAATACACACAAACAGTAATAGTTGGAGACTTCAATAACCCACTTTCAATAATGAAAAAACTAAGTTGATAAGAAAGATGGTAGAGCAGGATGAGCCTAAGCTCAGTTCACTCCACAGATACAACTAGATAACACTCACATGAGTGTAAATTACCCAGAAAACCACCTGAAGACTGGCAGAACAAACTCTATAGCTAAATGTAGAAATGAGGCAACACTGAAAAAGTTGGGAAGGGTGAAGATCCAGGAAGGAGCTAAATGGACCATCAGGACTATTTGCAGGAGGGAGGGACCCATTGCAGAGAGGGAAGAGAAACAGACTGTCACACTGGGGAACTCACATGGGAAAGATGAATTGCCATAACATTTGGCTTTGAAAACCAGAGGGATGGGGGTGCCTAGGTGGCTCAGTGGGTTGAAGCCTCTGCCTTTGGCTCAGGTCATGATTCCAGGGTGCTGGGATTAAGCCCCACATCGGGCTCTCTGTTCAGCGGGAAGCCTGCTTTTCTCTCTCTCTCTCTCTTTCTCTCTCTCTGCCTGCTTGTGATCTCTATCAAATAAATAAATAAAATCTTTAAAAAAAAAAAGAAAGAAAGAAAAAACCAGAGGGATGGAATTTCATGACTTCTTAAACCAGCAGGACTTAAAACCAGGAATTTCAAAAATTAGCAGTCTCAGCTCTGGGACAGCTGGTAGGGGTGAGAGGAAACTGAGCCCCTGCCCTTAAAGAGACAGCACAACAAACAGCCCCCAGAGATACAGCATAGAAGTGGCAGTTTGAAAAATCCTGGCGTATATAGGAGGGAAGCATGTTCTAGAGGGACAAAGATCATTGGAAGACTCCTCCAGAACAAACGACCTGGCAGGTGCCATTTCCTACTCCCACCCCTGCCTCTCAACATAAACACACAACCACCTGCAAAAACCAGTGTGGTGATGACATGCATTACAAAATTGATAATATCAGGGATATTGGTCTGTAATTCTCCTTTTTGATGGAGTCTTTGTCTGGTTTAGTGATAAAGGTAATGCTGGCCCCATAGTATCAGTTTGGAAGTTTTCCTTCCATTTCTTTTTTTTTGGAACAGTTTCAGGAGAATAGATATTAACTCTTCTTTAAATGTTTGGTAGAATTCCCCTGGGAAGCTGCCTGGCCATGGGCTCTTTTGGGAAGATTTTTGATGACTGCTTCAATTTTCTTACTGGTTATGGGTTTGTTCAGGTTTTCTATTTTCTTTCTGGTTCAGTTTTGGTAGCTAATATGTCTCTGGGAATGCATCTATTTCTTCCAGATTGTCAAATTTGCTGGCATATAGTTATCATAATATGTTCTTAAGATTATTTGTATTTCTTTAGTGCTAGTTGTGATCTCTCCTCTTTCACTCATTTTATTAATTTGGGTCCTTTCTTTTTTTCTTTTTGATATGTCTGGCCAGGAGTTTATCAATCTTATTAATTCTTTCAAAGAACCAGCTCCTACTTTTGTTGATCTGTTCTACTGTTCTTTTGGCTTCTATTTCATTGATTTATGCTCTGATCTTTATTATTTCTCTTCTCTTGCTTCATTTAGGCTTTCTTTCCTGTTCTTTCTCCAGCTCCTTTAGGTGTAGGGTTAGCTTGTGTACTCAAGACCTCTCTTGCTTCTTGAGAAAGGCTTGTATTGCTATGTATCTTCTTCTCAGGACTGCCTTTGCTGCATCCCAAATTTAAAGACTTGTGTTTTCATTTTCATTTGTTCCCATGAATTTTTTAAATTCTTTAATTTCCTGGTTGATCCATTCATTCTTTTTTTTTTAAGATTTTATTTATTTATTTGACAGAGAGACAGATTATAAGTATGCAGAGAGGCAGGCAGAGAGAGAGAGAGGAGGAAACAGGCTCCCCGCTGAGCAGAGAGCTGGATGTGGGGCTCGATCCCAGGACCTTGGGATCATGATCTGAGCTGAAGGCAGAGGCTTTGAACCACTGAGCCACCCAGGCGCCCCGACCCATTCATTCTTTAGTAGGATGCTCTTTAGCCTCCATCTATTTGAGTTCTTTGCAACTTTCCCCTTTGGCTGAGTTCTAGTTTCAAAGCATTGTGGCCTGAAAATATGCAGTGAATGATCCCAATCTTTGGTAATAGCTGAGACCTGATTTGTAACCCAGGATGTGATCTATTCTGGAGAATGTCCCATGTGTGCTAGAGAAGAATGTGAATTCTGTTGTTTTGGAACGGAATGTTTTGAATATACCAGTGATGCCCATCTGGTCCACTGTGTCATTTAAAACCTTTATTTCCTTCTTGATCTTTTGCTTACATCTGTCCATTTCAGTGAGGGGGTGTTAAAGTCCCCTACTGTTATTGTATTATTGTCAATGTGTTTGATTTTGTTATTAATTGGTTTATATAATTGGCTACTCCCATGTTAGGGGCATAGATATTTAAAACTATTAGACCTTCTTCTTGGACAGACCCCTTATGTATGATATAGTGCCCTTCCTCATCTCTTATTGCTGTCTTTGGCTTAAAATCTAATTTGTCTGATATAAGGATTGCCACCTCAGCTTTCTTTTGATGTCCATTAGCATGGTAAATTGTTTTTCACCCCCTCACTTTATTTTTTTTATAATTAAAAAAAATTTTATAAACATATAATGTATTATTACCCCCAGGGGTACAGGTCTGTGAATCACCAGGTTTATACTCTTCACAGCACTCACCATAGCACATACCTTCCTCGATGTCCAGAACCCTACTACCCTCTCTCTACCCCCCTCCTCCTGGCAACCCTCAGTTTGTTTTGTGAGATTAAGAGTCTCTTATGGTTTGTCTCCCTCCCGATCCCATCTTGTTTCATTTATTCTTTTCCTACCGCCCAAACCCCCCAGGTTGCATCTCCACTTCCTCATATCAGGGAGATCATATGATAGTTGCCTTTTTCCAATTGACTTATTTCACTAAGTATAATATCCTCTAGTTCCATCCACGTTGTCGCAAATGGCACCCCCTCACTTTAAATCTGGAGGTGTCTTTGGGTCTAAAATGAGTCTCTTCAAACAATGAGAGACTGTGGACTCTGAAAAACAATCTGAGGATTTGGGAGGGGTGGGGAATGGGAGGCTGGATGAGCCTGGTGGTGAGTATTATGGAGGCACGTATGGCATGGAGCACTGGGTGTGGTGCATAAACAATGAATTCTGGAACACTGAAAAGAAATTTAAAAAATAAATAAATACATAAATATAATGAGTCTCTTGCAGAGAGTATTATCAATGCATCTTGTTTTTATAATCCAGTCTGATACCCTTTGTCTTTTGATTGGGGCATTTAACCCATTTACATTCAGGGAAACTACTGAAAGATATTAATTTAGTGGCATTGTATTGCTTGTAATGTAACTGTTACTGTATATTGTCTCTGCTCCTTTCTGGTCTGTTACTTTTAGGCTCTCTCTTTGCTTAGAGGACCCCTTTCAATATTTCCTGTAGGGTTGGTTTGGTGTTTGTAAATTCTTTTAGTTTTTGTCCTGGAAGGTTTTTATTTCTCCTTCTATTTTCAATGAAGCCTAGTATGGGCATAGTATTCTTGGCTGCATACTTTTCTCATTTAGAGCTCTGAATATATCATGCCAGTTGTTTCTAGCCTGTCAAGTCTCTGTGGATAGGTCTGGTTCCAATCTAGTATTTCTACCATTGTAGGTTGTAGACCTCTTTTTACAGACTGCTTTCAGGATTTTATCTTTGTCTCTGAGACTTGTAAGTTTTAGTATTAGATGACAGGGTGTTGACCTATTTTTATTGACTTTGAGGGGGTGTCTCTGTTCCTCCTGGATTTTATTGCTGGTTTCCTTCCCAAAATTAGGTAAGTTCTCCACTATCATTTGCTCTAATATACCTTCTGCTAACCTCCTTTCTTCTTTTGAGATTCCAATTAGTCTAATATTGTTTCATTTTATGGTATCATTTATCTCTTGAATTCTTCCCTCATGGTCAGTAGTTGTTTATCTCTCTTTCTCAGCTTCTTTATTCTCCATTATTTGGTCTTCTATATCACTAATTCTCTCTCTGCCTCATTTATCCTAGCAGTAAGAGCCTACGTTTTTATTGCACCTCATTAATAGCTTTTTTATTTCAATTGTTAGATTTTAGTTCTTTTATTTCTTCAGAAAGGGATTCATTCTCTAGTATCTTCTATGCTTTTTTCAAGACCAGCTAGTATCTTTATAATCATCATTCTGAACTTTAGTTCTGACATCTTACTAATATTCATATTGATTAGGTCCCAGCAGTTGGTACTGCCTCTTGTTCATCTTTTTTGAGATGAGTTTTTCAGCTTTGTCATTTTGTCTAGAGAAGAACAGATGAATGGGAGAACAAAATGCTAAAAGGGTAACAATGACCCCAGAAAAATATACACTAAACAAATCAGAAGAGACACAAAAATGGGTAAAAAAGAAAAAATATATATATATATATTATATATATAATATATATATATATACTATCTATCTATATTCAGGCTGATGAATAGAAAGGAGCCTCAGACTTGATTTTGGATGTCTCTTGGTCTGTCAGAAGAAATTGCCTCCCAAATTTTTAAAGAAAGAAAGAAAGAAAAAAAAATATATATATATATACACAGACACACACACATACACAAAAATAAGGGTGAATATGATGAACTGATGGAATACAACTGAAAGATGAAAATTAAAAAGATTTTTAAAAAGGAATTGATAAAAAGTTGGTTGAGAAAGAAAGAAAAAAAATTTTTTTAAAAAGGAGAGAATGTGATCAAGCAGGAGGCTAGAACAAAGTCATACACTAGATTAAGGGTATATTTTGGTCTGTTAGTAGAAGGTATATCCCAGAATTTTAAAGAAAGAAAAATATATATGCAAAAATAAGGTTAAATACAATGAAGGGATATACTATAACTATAAAAATAAAAATTTAAAAAAGATTTTAAAAAGGTATTGATAAGATGTTGGTTCAAATAGGAAAGAGGAAAAAATTTAAAAACAGGAAAAAAAATAAAGAAAACTTTAAAAATTTATATTTGCAAGACTAAAGAATCATGGGGGGAAATCCATGAATTCTATGTGCTGTATTCCCCTAGTGGTGGAGTTTTGCAGTTGTCACTGATTGATAAACTTGTCCTTGGCCAGATGTTCTTGCTGATCTTCTGGGGGAGGGCCTGTTGCAGTGATTCTCAAATGTCTTTGCCCGAGGTGGAATTGCACCACCCTTGTCAGGGACCAGGTTAAGCAATCTGCTCAGGTTTGCTCTCCATAGCTTTTGTTCCCTGAAAGCTTTCTGTACCAGTTTGGAGGATGGGAATGAAGATAGTGGCCTCCCAGTCTTCTGCCCAGAGGAGCCACGAGCTTGGGGCCCCACTCTTCAATATACCCTAAGAGAAAAGCAGTCAATCACTCCTATCTCCTCGTCTCTGGCACACTCTCTGCCCACCTAGCCTGTGACCAAGCATTTCTATCTCTGGCACATGTCCCCAAACCCAGCAGATTCCCACAGCACACTCCCATGCTGCTTCTCCCAGTGGTGGAGGAGGGTCTCCCCAGATCTATCACTGGTGGGGTCCCTGCTCAAAGAGTAGTGGCCTGACTGTGCCAGGGATCACAGCTTATGGCAACCCTGAACTGAAAGCCCCCTCCTCAGCTCTGTCTTTGCAGCCAGCATCCCTTCTCTGATAACTGGGAGCTCTGCCACACTCAGGCACCCCTGGTATTTCTGTGACCCTGCAGGTCCTGAGATCACAGTCCCGACAAGGGTTTCACCCCCCGCTTAGCCTCGGAAATGACATCCCTCACTGGAGCAGACTTCTAAAAGTTCTGATTTTGTGCCTCACTGCTCTACCACTCGCTGAGAGCTGGGCCCTCCCCACAAAGTCTGTCTTGCCATATATCACCTTGGATTCACTTCTCCGCACATCTTACCATGCATAAAGTGGTCACTTTTCCATTCATAGAGTTGCTGTAATTCTTTTCTTCAATCTCCTGTTGAGTTTGCAGGTGTTTGGAATGGCTTGATAACTACCTAGCTGAATTCCTGGGACCTGATGATATTTAAGTCTCCTACTCCTCTGCCATCTTGCTCCTCCCCCTCAAAGACACAATAAAGTATTACAAACAGTCTTACTTCACATTACATACATTACATCTGGAAAACTTATTTATCTTTTTTTTTTTAGGGTTGTGATATTGGTATTGAAGTCTTTTTAGTATATGATTATCTTTTTTTTTAATTTTATTTTTTATTTATTTTCAGTATAACAGCATTCATTATTTTTGCACCACACCCAGTGCTCTATGCAATCCGTGCCCTCTATAATACCCACCACCTGGTACCTCAGTCTCCCAGCCCCCACCCCTTGAAAACCCTCAGATTGTTTTTCAGAGTCCATAGTCTCTCATGATTCACCTCCCCTACCAATTTCCCCGAACTCCCTTCTCCTCTCTTTCTCCCCATGTCCTCCATGCTATTTGTTGTGCTCCACAAATAAGTGAAACCATATGATAATTGACTCTCTCTGCTTGACTGATTTCACTCAGCATAATCTCTTCCAGTCCCATCCATGTTGCTACAAAAGTTGGGTGTTCATCCTTTCTGATGGAGGCATAATGTGTATATGGACCATAGTGTATATGGACCACATCTTCCTTATCCATCTGTCCATTGAAGGGCATCTTGGTTCTTTCCACAGTTTGGCAACCATGGCCATTGCTGGTATAAACATTGGGGTACAGATGGCCCTTCTTTACACAACATCTGTATCTTTGGGGTAAATGCCCAATAGTGCAATTGCAGGGTCATAGGGAAGTTCTATTTTTAATTTCTTGAGGAATCTCCACACTGTTCTCCAAAGAGGCTGCACCAACTTGCATTCCCACCAACAGTGGAAGAGGATTCCCCTTTCTCCACATCCTCTCCAACACATGTTGTTTCCTGTCTTGCTAATTTTGGCCATTCTAACTGGTATAAGGTGGTATCTCAATGTGGTTTTAATTTGAATTTCCCTGAGGGCTAGTGATGATGAACAGTTTTTCATGTGTCTGTTGGTCATTTGTATGTCTTCATTGGAGAAGTGTCTGTTCATATCTTTTGCCCATTTTTTGATATGATTGTCTGTTTTGTGTGTGTTGAGTTTGATGAGTTCATTATAGATCCTGGATATCAACCTTTTGTCTGTACTGTCATTTGCAAATATCTTCTCCCATTCTGTGGGTTGCCTCTTTGTTTTCTTGACTGTTTCCTTTGCTGTGCAGAAGCTTTTGATCTTGATGAAGTCCCAAAAGTTCATCTTCACTTTTGTTTCCTTTGCCTTTGGAGACATATCTTGAAAGACGTTGCTGTGGCTGAT
>NC_081570.1:95181618-95338369 GCF_022355385.1 Mustela nigripes
CATTTGCAAATATCTTCTCCCATTCTGTGGGTTGCCTCTTTGTTTTCTTGACTGTTTCCTTTGCTGTGCAGAAGCTTTTGATCTTGATGAAGTCCCAAAAGTTCATCTTCACTTTTGTTTCCTTTGCCTTTGGAGACATATCTTGAAAGAAGTTGCTGTGGCTGATGTCAAAGAGGTTACTGCCTATGTTCTCCTCTAGGATTCTGATGGGTTCCTGTCTCACATTGAGGTCTTTTATCCATTTTGAGTTTATCTTTGTGTACGGTGTAAGAGAATGGTCCAGTTTCATTCTACATGTAGCTGCCCAGTTTTCCCAGCACCATTTATTGAAGAGACTGTCTTTTTTCCAGTGTATATTTTTTCCTGTTTTGTTGAAGATTATTTGACCATAGAGTTGAGGGTCCATATCTGTCTACTCTGTTTCACTGGTCTATATGTCTGTTTCTATGCCAGATCCATGCTGTCTTGGTGATCACAGCTTTGTAGTAAAGCTTGAAATCAGGTAACATGATGCCCCCCATTTTATTTTTGTTTGTCAGCATTTCCTTAGCAATTCGGGGTCTCTTCTGATTCCATACAAATTTTTGGATTATTTGCTCCAGCTCTTTGAAGAATACTGGTGGAATTTTGATTGGAATAGCATTAAAAGTATAGATTGCTCTAGGCAGTATAGACATTTTAACAGTTTATTCTTCTGATCCAAGAGCATGGAATGGTCTTCCATATTTTTGTGTCTTTTAATTTTAAATAATTTTAAAAATTTAAAAAATAGGGGCGCCTGGGTGGCTCAGTGGGCTAAGCCTCTGCCTTCAGCTCAGGTCATGATTTCAGGGTCCTGGGATCAAGCCCTGCATTGGGCTCTCTGCTCAGTGGGGAGCCTGCTTCCCCTCTCTCTCTGCCTGCCTTTCTGCCTACTTGTGATCTGTCTCTCTGTCAAATAAATAAATAAAATCTTTTAAAAAGTAGTTTTCAATCAACAGTAATTTAGAATTACCCACTTATATATACATTCTTTCTGTTTATTCTTTAATTTCTAATAAAAGAATATTTCATTTATTTTATTATTTAAATTTTGTTAGTGAACATTGTTGGGCTGGCAGAAAGAAAGGGCTACTCAAGATGGTGAAAGTCCCGGCCACAAAACCTGAGCTCGGACAGGAGAACAAAGACCCAAGAAGGAATCTGAAAACCCTCCTGCCCTGGGCCCCCGTGGACCAATGGAACCCTGACAAGCAGGAATCTGAGACCCTCACCCCAGGCTCCAGTGGACCAATGGGACCCTGAGGAGCAGGCGAAATATCCAAATAAGGGAAACTTGCCAAAAGACCCCTGAACTCCCCTCGAGGCTCCTTAAAAGCCCCCTTCTCCCTGCCTTGGGCACGACTTCTGCCACTCTGCTTTCCAGAGTTGCAGAACCTCGCCTGAGGGTGCCCACCTCCTGCCGGCGCAACTTTCCTGGCTCCCCTTCTCCTGAGCCCTGAAACTTCACTGGAGAGTGTTTTTAATAAATCTTGCCTTGCACCCACTTTGCCTGATGTTGTGTTTATCTTGCCGGAAAACTTTACATTTGGTGCCGAAGCCCGGGAAGGAAATTGAGCCCCCACCCCAGTGGGGAGGCTCTCTCCTTTCCCTAACCAGACTCGGACCTGCCTTTCTGAACACCACTTCCAAAGCCGTGGTGAGTTTCCCCTGATTCCATGCCTCCTTCCAGAAAGCCCTGCCTTAATTGCCACTGCACCAGGGCAGACCCCGTCGGTCACCAGGTGACCTCCGTGACTCCCAGAGGCTGGGAGACGTCCTAACCTATATGCCAGTCGACATAGTTTTCCCACAACCCAGTGGTGGATGAAGAGACGCCTTTCTCCAGCCCTCGGGTTGCCCGGCAATGAATCATGGGGACCTCCCAATCCAAATTCGACTCTAAAACATCCCTGGGGTGCCTGCTGGCCAATCTTAAAACCCTGGAACTGGACCAGGACCTGTGAAGGGATGTCTCATACATTATTGTACCATCGCTTGGCCACAATACCAATTAGACAATCAGTCCCAGTGGCCTCCGGAAGGCACATTTGACTATCAGATTCTCATGGACCTAGGCAACGTCGGCAGACACCAAGGCAGATGGGCCAAGGTCTCTTATACTCAGGATTTCTGAACCAGCGCCCTCGTCCTCTCCAGCCTGCCCTCCCATCTCCACCTGCACAGGGCTCAAAAACCCTCCCCTGATTTAGTCTGCTCCCTAAGGGAGGCTGCTGGAGTTGAGGGAGTTGTTCAAATTCATGCGCCCTTCTCTCTACAAGATCTTTCCCAAATTGAGAAACGTTTGGGCTCCTTTTCGGCCAATCCTGATAACTAAATCAAAGAATTCCAATGTCTGGCCCAAGCCTACGACCTTACCTGGCGTGATTTACATGTGGTCCAGACCACCACCGTCACCACAGGGGAGAGGGAACGCATCCAGGCTGCTGCCCGGGAGCACGCAGATCAGGTCCATCTCACTGATGCTGTCATGCCAGTTGGAGCCCAGGTGGTCCCAGCTGTAGAACCAGGTTGGGATTATCAGGATGGCCAAGATGACCGCCGGCGCCAGGACCTCATGGTCCAATGTCTCATAACCAGCATGTGGGCAGCCTCTAATAAGGCCGTTAATTACGACAAGATTACAGAGATTGTCCAGGCCCCTGACAAAAACCCCGCCATGTTTCTTAACCAACCGAGGCTTTAACCCAGTACACTCGCTTGGACCCCACCTCTCCTGCAGGGGCCAACGTACTGGCTACTCATTTTATCTCTCAATCGGCACCAGATATATGGAGAAAGTTAAAAAAAGGCTGAGGAGGGCCCTCAGACCCCCATTTCTGACTTGGTGAAAATGGCATGTAAGGTCTTTAATTCCTGTGAGAATGCGGCTGAGCTTAAACGACAAGCCAGATTCCAGGTAAAGGTTCAGTTGCAGACCCAAGCCTTGGTAGCAGCCCTGCAGCCAGCCGGCTCCAGGAGACAATAGAGAGGGGCAACCAATTGCACCCCCCCCGGGGGCTGTTTCAAATGCAGGGCTGAGGGACATTGGGCTCGCCAGTGCCCCAATCCAAAGCCGCCAACTCGGCCTTGCCCTCAATGCCATTTGATGGGCCACTGGAAATCCGACTGCCCTAACCTCGGGGTATCTTCGGCGCCTCAAAGTGGGGGAGCCCCTGAGACAGTAAGTTCGGCCTTTCAACTGCTTGGATTGGAGGACGACTGATGAAGCCCAGACTCGGCCACTCCTCTCACCCAGGTTGAGCCCAGGGTCATGCTCCAGGTAGCGGGTAAGTCCATCTCCTTTCTACTGGACATGGGGACTAACTACTCTGTTCTGCCTTCCTATTCAGGACTTACTCAAACCTCACCAATTACTGTTATGGGGATCCATGGGACCTCCTCCAATCCTAGGGTGACCCTTCCCTTACCTGTAGCCTGGATGGGTTCCTCTTCTCCCACTCGTTCCTAGTGATTCCTTCCTGCCAGGTCCCTCTACTGGGGAGGGACATTCTCCAGAAACTGAGGGCAACTATCTGCCTCTCCCTTTCCTCCCCTCCCTCCACATCAACCCGTCTCATCCTACACCTCTCCACTCCCTTGACCCCCACTCCAGTAGTAGATCCTTGGGTATGGGACACCTCAGAGCCCATCATCGCTTCCCACCTTACCCCGGTTAAAGTACAGCTTAAGGATAACTCCAAGTTTCCCTCTCGAGCTCAGTTTCCTGTTTCTTTAGCCCACCGTCAGGGCCTGAAACCTATCATAGAACGGCTTAAACGTCAGGGACTCCTGATCCCCATCAGTTCCCCCTGTAACACCCCTATCCTTCCAGTACGCAAGCCCTCAGTGGCTTATCGACTGGTACAAGACCTTAGGCTTATCAACGAGGCTGTGGTCCCCCTCCACCCAGTCATTCCTAACCCCTACACCCTATTGTCTCGTGCTCCCCCAAACACCTCTCACTTTACAGTACTGGACCTAAAGGACGCCTTTTTCACTGTCCCCTTGCACCCTGATTCCTATTTTCTTTTTGCCTTCACCTGGGAGGATCCCAGCACACATGGTTCTGGACAACTAACTTGGACTGTCCTAGCCCAGGGCTTCAGGGACAGCCCCCACATTTTTGGCCAGGCCTTGACTACAGACTTACAGCAGTGCGTCCTTAAGGCCAGTACTCTACTACAATATGTGGATGACCTCCTCCTCTGTAGCCCCTCCCTCTCGGTCTCCCAGGATGACACCTCCGCCCTACTTAACTTCCTGGGGGCCAAGGCATATCGAGTCACCCCCTCTAAGGCCCAATTGTGTGCCCATTCAGTTACCTATATGGGCCTATTTCTGACTCCCACTTCTAGGTCTCTTACCGGGGACTGCATACGACTCCTCCAAGAACTCCAACCTCCCCAAACAGCGGATGAAATACTCTCTTTTCTTGGATTGGTTGGGGTCTTCAGACATTGGATTCCAAATTTCTCTATCCTGGCCCATCCTCTGTACCAGGCAGCTAAAGAAACCCCCCCAGGGTCCCCTAACTGATCCCACTTCGATCTACCACTCATTCTCTAAACTAAGGGACCGCCCTACCACCGGGCCAGTTTTAGCCCTACCCAATCTCTCTAAACCATTCCCTCTCTACACTGATGAGCGCTCCAGCTCAGCCACCGGCCTCCTAACACAACTAACTGGTGGGGCCTATGCATAGGGCTATAGTCTACCTGTCCAAGCAACTGGATGTCACTGCCCAGGGATGGCAGCCCTGCCTCAGGGCCCTAGTGGCAGCCGCTTCTCTTACAAAAGAGGCCCTCAAACTGACCTTAGGGCAGCCCATCACGGTCTACTCTCCCCACCGACTCATGGACCTCCTTAGCCACCGATCCCTGGCCCATCTGACTCCTTCTCGTCTCCAGCTATTCCATCTGCTATTCCTAGAAAACCCGCATATATCTCTCTCTACCTCCCCCCACTTAAACCCCACAACTTTACTGCCTATTCCCTCACCCACCCCGGAGCCCGTTAATTCCTGCCTACAACTTATAGAGGACCTCACTCCTCTCCATCCCGGTTTCTCTGATCAATCATTATCCAACCCTGACTGCATACTCTTCATGGACAGCAGTTCCCTCCTGGCCTCAGATGGCCAAAGATATGCTGCTTATGCTGTGGTCACCATGGATGCGGTATTAGAGACGGCTCTCCTCCCAATCAGAACCACCTCCCAGAAGGCTGAACTCGTAGCTCTCACCAGGGCATTACACTTGTTGAAGGGACAACGAGTCATCATTTACATTGACTCAAAATATGCCTACCTCATAACTCACATACACTCTACTCTTTGGCAAGAACAGGGGTTCCTAATGAACAAGGGCACCCCTATAGCTAATAGACCCCTCATCGCCAAGTAACTTGAGGCCCTTAGTCTGCCCGCTGAAGTAGCAGTTGTTCACTGTCGAGGCCACCAAACAGCCAAGAATATGGTCTCCCTAGGTAACAACAGGGAAGACTCAGTGGCCAGACAAACAGCCCTAAATACCCCTGCATCTCCTATCCTCTTTCTTAACACCACTCACCAGCCTTCCTACTCTACAAAGGAAACACAAGCCCTCCAGGCACAGGGAGGAAAGATTGGAGATAAGGTGTGGATGGATCTACATTCAGGACAGGATTGCCCTGCCAGGCAATCTGGCACACACCTTAACTACTGACATCCACCGATCCCTCCATATTGGCCCAAAGGCTCTCCACCAATTTCTTCAGCCATTGTTCTATCATCCTTCCTTATCTAAGGTAATCGAAGTTGTCCACAGGGCTTATAAAACCTGTTCAGCTGTGAATTCTTAAGGAGGAATCCACAGACCAGGGCCTAACCATCAGCTCCGAGGTCATCAGCCGGGGGAAGACTGGCAACTGGACTTCACTCACATGCCATAAAACCTTTTGCTACCTATTAACCTTGGTTGATACATTCATAGGCTGGATCGAGGCATACCCCACAGCCCGGGAAACAGTGGACGTGGTGGCTACAATACTCATCGAGCACATCATCCCGAGGTCTGGATTGCCCCGGACCCTCCAGACAACGGACCCGCCTTCATCTCCAGTGTAACCCAACAGGTTGCTGAGAGCCTCAACATAACCTGGAAACTTCACATTCCATACCACCCACAGTCATCGGGTAAGGTAGAAAAGGCCAACGGGCTGCTCAAAGCCCAACTCACCAAACTTACCCTAGAGACCCGCATTTTCTGGCCCACACTTCTGCCCCTGGCTCACCAGACTCTGGGCTATGCCCCTCGGGCCTTCCGGCTTAAGCCCATTCGAATTACTATACAGCTGGCCATTTCTTATAAATCATAGCCTTCTGGCCATTTCCCTGCCTCTTTTATCCTATCTACCTTACCTCACTCTCCTTGAGCTCTCTTAAGGGCCCACGCCAACACTGTCATCCCAGCACCAAGCCACCATGCTTTCAAAGGGGATATACGAGATCTATCTCCTGGGGACCAGGTCCTCCTCAAAAGCTTGTGGCCAGGCTCCTTACAAACCCGGTGGACTAGGCCTCATACGGTTGTCCTTACCACCCCAAATGCTGCGAAACTGTTGGGGCACTCTGCATGGGTACATATCAACAATCTCAAATGGGCACCCACAGATACTGATTGGACTTCCCAGATGGCAGGCCCCACCAAACTCTGCTTGGTTAGGGCCCCTTCTCATATTCTTTCTAATCCGAACAAACCAGGCAGATCCATGTGAGTCTAGCTGCATGAGGGGTTCAGGTACCTCTTGCTATTTCTCAGCCTTTACTTATATGCCTGCAACCTGCTACCGGGGAAAGAAACCAACAACCTGTATGTATGACCAGAAAACCTATTGGGTCTCTGACCTCGTGACAGCCAAACACGGTATTGCCCCCTGCAACTGTTGGGCTGGCAGAAAGGGCTACTTAAAATGGTGAAAGTTCCCACCACAAGACCTAAGCTCGGACAGGAGAACAAAGGCCCAAGTAGGAATCTGAGACCCTCCCAATCCGGGTTCCCATGGACCAATGGGACCCTGACAAGCAGGAATCTGAGACCCCTGCCCTGGGCTCCAGTGGACCAATGGGACCCTGACGAGCAGGCGAAATATCCAAATAAGGGAAACTTGCCAAAAGACCCCCGAGTTCTCCCCTCGAGACCCCTTAAAAGCCTCCTTGCCTTCGGCGTGACTTTTGCCACTCTGCTTTCCAGAGTCGTGGAACCTTGCCTGAGGGTGCCCACCTCCTCCCGGCGTAACTTTCCTGGCTCCCCTTCTCCTGAGCCCTGAAACTTTGCTGGAGAGCATTTTTAATAAATCTTGCCTTGAACCCACTTTGCCTGGTGTTGTGTTTATCTCGCTGGAAAAAACTTTACAGCAACATCTACCCCAGGTCTGGAAGTTTGCTGGACCTATTTGGGTCATGCCAGTCTCTCTGACGGCGGTGGTGGTGGTGGTGGGGGGGGGGGTTCCAGGACCAGGCTAGCCACGAACGCATTAAAACAGTGGTCACGGACCTGACTAAACGACTCCAAACCCCCAGCGACCCGGTCTATAAGGGCATCAATCTTGGTAGCACCCAAAAATTCCCTACCACCAAACAACTGACAGTGGCCCTCCTGCACTCTAGTTACAACCTATGGTGAAATGTGTTGAAGAATGGTGAGAGTGACTGCTGGATCTGTTTCCCTTTTTCAACACGTTCCAACATTGTAGGGATACCTCTCCCTATTGACTGGCCACTCCACAACTCCACGGCCACAAATAATACAGTCCATATCGGCCCCATCGGGGGAAACATACCTATTATTAATGTGTCCTTCCCCCTTACCAGCACAGCTGCCAACATCACTAACTCCTCCCTCCCGTACTGTACTCCCTCGGGAATATTTCTCTTGTGCCCTCAGGGAACCTATCACTGCCTGACCACTAATGACTCCATAGGCTGTATATTCATTCTACTATCTCCTTCTACCACTATCTACTCTGAATCCCAACTGCAATCCATCCTATTCCCCCAACACCATGGAGGAAGGGCTGCCTTCCTCCCATTCATAATAGGGGCAGGAATAGCCACAGGGGTGGTAACCAGAACAGAGGGGTTAGGAACTTACATAGACTTTTATTACAAACTCTCCCAAGCCCTGAATGATGACACGGAACGGATTGCTGACTCCCTCACAGCCCTATAGATGCAATTTACCAGCCTGGCAACATTAGCCTTGCAGAACTGATGGGCCTTACACTTTCTGACCACCGAAAAAGGGGGGACCTGCCTATTCTTAAATGAAGAATGTTGTTACTTTGTTAACCAATCATGTATAGTTACCTCCAGGATTAAAGAACTCAGGGATCGGATTCAAGCACGGTGGCGAGACATGTCTTCCTGGGGCCTGGACCCCTACACCTGGGTAACCTGGCTGCTCCCTTTGGCAGGACGTGTATGCATAATCCTCCTTCTAGTCTCAGTTGCTCCCTGTCTTTTCTGATGCCTGCAGGGTTGCCTACAAGAACTTGCCCGAGTGTCCATCAGTCAACTCCTCCTTCACCCCTACTCTCGCCTGCCCACTTCCGACTACCCCTATGATGACGCCCCCCAGCTCCCCGTCAGCAGGAAGTAGCCAGAACTGAGTCAACGCCCCTGGCACCACTATATAAAGCAAAAGGTTGGAATGTTGGGCTGGCAGAAAGAAAGGGCTACTTAAGATGGCGAAAGTCCCCACCACAAAACCTGAGCTTGGACAGGAGAACAAAGACCCAAGCAGGAATCTGAAAGCCCTCCCGCCCTGAGCTCCAGTGGACCAATGGGACCCTGAGGAGCAGGCGAAATATCCAAATAAGGGAAACTTGCCAAAAGACCCCTGAACTCCCCTCGAGGCTCCTTAAAAGCCCTCTCCTCCCTGTCTTCCACGCGACTTCCGCCACTCTGCTTTCCAGAGTCGTGGAACCTCGCCCGAGGGTGCCCACCTCCTGCCGGCGCAACTTTCTTGGCTCCCCTTCTCCTGAGCCCTGAAACTTCACTGGAGAGTGTTTTTAATAAATCTTGCCTTGGGCGCCTGGGTGGCTCAGTGGGTTGGGCCGCTGCCTTCGGCTCAGGTCATGATCTCAGAGTGCTGGGATCGAGTCCCGCATGGGGCTCTCTGCTCAGCAGGGAGCCTGCTTCCCTCTCTTTCTCTCCGCCTGCCTCTCTGTCTACTTGTGATTTCTCTCTGTCAAATAAATAAATAAAATCTTTAAAAAAAAATAAAAAAAAAATAAAAATAAATCTTGCCTTGCACCCACTTTGCCTGGTGTTGTGTTGATCTCGCTGGAAAAACTTTACAAACATACTTTGCAATATTGATTTCTGGAGTAGAATTCAGTGATTCACAACACCTTTTAATACCCATCACTGATCTATCTAACCCATACCCAACCCACCTCCCTCCTTCCACCTTCAGTTGGCTCTCTATCATTAAGAGCACTCAGCAATCAAAAAGAATGAAATCTTGTCATTTGCAGTGACATGGATGGAGCTAGAGTGTATCATGCTAAGTGAAGTAAGTCAGTCAGAGAAAGACAAATACCATACGATCTCATTCATATGTGGAATTTGAGAAAGAAAACAAATGAATATATGGGAAGGGGGAAAAGGATAGAATGTCATCATTTTATAATTTTGATAGTTTCACTTGAGGCTTATGTTGGCAATTGTTTTCTTTTTCTTTTAGTTCTTTGAATACATTCTTCCACTGCATTCTGATCTCCATCACTTCTGTTAGGAGGCCACTTGTAAATGTTTCATTCTCCCTTGAAATACAACTTTTCTTTTCTTTGGTGCTTTGAAGATTTCTCCTTGTCATTAATTTTTATTAGTTTTGCTATAATGTACCTATGTATGTTTGCTTTTAACTTACCTTTGTAAATTTATAGTGCTTTATTTTTAATTTGTAGGTTGATTTTTCTTCAGTCTTCTAATATTCTTTTGCCAGTGTCTCTTAAAGTACTGTTCATCCCTGTTCTCTCTCCACCATCTTCTTCAATCAGTATTTTCTCACTATAACCAACATATCTCCTATGGTCCTTTTATTAATATCCACCTATTTGCTTCTTATAGTGACATCACTGTAATATTTTCTTCTGACCAATCTTCCAGTTTGCTTATTCTCTTTTCCTCTACATCTAATCTGTTAAGTGAATATTATTTCCAGTTATTACATGTTTTAATCTAATGAATCCATTTGATCCTTTTGTATGGGTTTAAAGTCCATATCTGTTAACTCCATTATTTGGATTCTTGGTGGTCTAAAATATTTTCTTAAAACATATTTTCTTGGCTCTAGGATTTCCCCCATCTTCCACCCATATACTCATTTGTTTGTCAGATATATTACTGTGAGATTTAATCTGAAAAACTGTAGATATAATTTGAGACTCTGGATAATGTGACCTTTCTCCAGACAGGGTTTGCTCATGCTTCTATTAGGAAGATAGGCTAAACAAACTAGAAATCCCACACCAAGATGACTTATTCAAAGATTAATATGAGGGACGCCTGGGTGGATCAGTGGGTTAAGCCTCTGTCTTTGGCTCAGGTCATGATCTCAGGGTCCCGGGATCGAGCCCCACATTGGGCTCTCTGTTCAGCAGGGAGCCTGCTTCCTCCTCTCTCTCTCCTGCCTCTCTGCCTGCTTGTGATATCTCTCTCTCTCTCTTTCAAATAAATAAATAAATAAATAAACTCTTCAAAAAACCCCAACAAAGAATAATATGATCTAAAGATTGGCTTTAAACTATATAAGAGAAATTCTACATGTACGTCAGCCTCACTCATTTCAGAGTCCCAACTAAATGTGTGGTCTCATTTCCCAAGGTCTTACCTCCTAATAAGGGTCAAATACTGCAATATTTGTCAATATACTACTTTTGGCTACACAGAAAGTGATGCTTGGTTTTGTACCCTCTCAGTATCTCCTTTCAGAATTGGCCATTACTATGATTTGAGGAAAAAGCAGCACCAATGTCAGGATTGCTTCTTTGAACATTTCTTCTTTTTAAAGTTTGGCTCCTAAATTTGGCAATATCTATGCAAATTTTGATGCCTTTCAACATATTTATGCATTTTAGTATAAAATTTATTGATGTGTAACTCACATAAAATAAATGATTTCATTATAAGTATAGAGTTAGATGAGCTTTGAAAACTATATACAGCAAAGTAAACACTACTAGAATTAGGAAGTAAAAGTATTCCATTGTTTCCCCCAAATTCCCTATGCAACCAATCCCCTAACACCCAAATCCAGGCAAAGATGGATTTGTCTTATATAATTACAAATTACAATTTGTAGTCTTTTCTAAAATTTCATATGAGTGGAATTATATTAACATACTCTTTTGTGTCTAGCCAAACACTGTTTTAAAATTTCATCTATATCTTTGAATATATCAGCAGTTTGTTTTTTATTAGCATTCCATTGTGCAGATATTCCATGATGTGTTCATCCCTTTACTTGTTGACAGACATTTGCCTTATTACCAGTTTATAGTGATTATTAACACAGCTTTTATGAAATTCCAATACAAGTGTTTTTGTGGACTTAAGTTTTCATTTATTTTGGGTAAATATCCGGCTGACTTGTATGGTAATTGTAAATTTGAATTTATAAAAAACATTGAGGATGATATTCACTGTAGGTTTTTCATAGATAGATTTTATGAAGTTAAGGAAAGTTCTCTCTATCCCTATACTTTGAAGCATTTTAATTGGGAACAGATGCTTTATTTTGTCAAAGGCTTTTTCTGCATCAGTTGAGAGGACCATGTGTTTTTTCTCTCTTCTCTTATTGATTTGTTCTATCACATTGATTGATTTGCAAATGTTGAACCACCCTTGCAACCCAGGGGTAAATCCCACCTGGTCATGGTGGATGATCTTTTTAATGTACTGTTGGATCCTATTAGCTAGGATCTTGTTGAGAATCTTGACATCCATATTCATCAGGAATATTGGTCTGAAATTCTGCTTTTTGGTGAGGTCTTTGCCTGGTTTGGGGATCAGGATAATATCATCCTCAATGGGGAAAATCTGACAGCCTTCCCTTTGAGATCAGGAACATGACAAAGATACCCACTCTCACCATTCTTGTTCAACATAGTTTTAGAAGTCCTAGTAATAGCAATCAGAAAACAAAAAGAAATAAAAGGAATTCAAATCGGCAATGAAGAAATCAAACTCTCTTTGAAGATGAAATGATACTTTATATGGAAAACCCAAAAGACTCCATCCCCAAACTACTAAAACACATACAGCATTTTAGTAATGTGGCAGGATACGAAATCAATGTACAGAAATCAGTTGCTTTCTTATACACTAACAATGAAATACAAAAAAAGGAAATTAGAGAATCGATACCTTCTCTGATGTCTCAAAATTGCACCAGCATTTTTCAAAGAGCTGGAGCAAGCAATCCTAAAATTTTTATGGAATCAGAAGAGACCCCAAATTGCCAAGGAAATATTGAAAAACAAAACAAAACAAAACAAAACAGGGGGCTTCATGTTGCCTGATTTCAAGCTTTACTACAAAGCTGTGATCACCAAGACAGCATGGTACTGGCACAAAAACAGACACATGGACCAGAGAAACAGAGTAGAGAGCCCAGATATGGACCCTCAACTTTATGGTCAACTAATCTTCAACAAAGCAGGAAAAAATATACACTGGAAAAAAGACAGTCTCTTCAATAAATGGTGCTAGGAAAATTGGACAGCTATGTGTCAAAGAATGAAACTCGACCATTCATTTACACCATACACAAAGATAAACTCAAAATGGATAAAAGACCATAATGTGAGAAAGGAATCCGTCAGAATCCTAGAGGAGAACATAGGCAGTAACCTCTTTGACATCAGCCAGAAACTTCTTTCAAAATGTGTCTCCAAAGGCAAAGGAAACAAAAGCGAAAATGAACTTTTGGGACTTCATCAAGATCAAAAGCTTCTGCACAGCAAAGGAAACAGTCAACAAAACAAAGAGGCAACCAATGGGATGGGATAAGATATTCACAAGTGACAGTACAAACAAAGGGCTGATATCCAAGATCGGTAAAGAACTCCTCAAACCCAACACAAAAAACAGATAATCATGTCAAAAAATGGGCAGAAGACATGAACAGACACTTCTCCAAGGAAGACATACAAATGACTAACAGACACATGAAAAAATGTTCATCATCACTAGCCATCAGGGAGATTCAGATCAAAACCACACCGAGATACCACCTTACACCAGTTAGAATGGCCAAAACTAACATGACAGTAAACAAGTGTTGGAGAGGTTGTGAAGAAGGGGGAACCCTCTTACACTGTTGGCAGGAATGCAAGTTGGTGCAGTTACTTTGGAAAACAGGGTGGAGATTTCTCAAGAAATTAAAGATAGAGCTTCCCTATGACCCTGCAATTGCACTTCTGGGTATTTACCCCAAAGATACAGATGTAGTGAAATGAAGGGCCATCTGTACCCCAACTTTCATAGCAGCAATGGCCACAGTCGCCAAACTATGGAAAGAACCAAGATGCCCTTCAATGGGCGAATGAATAAGGAAGATGTGGTCCATATACACTGTGGAGTATTATGCCTCCATCAGAAGGGATGAATACCCACCTTTTGTATCAACGTGGATGGGACTGAAAGAGATTATGCCGAGTGAAATAAGTCAAGCAGAGAGAGTCAATTATCATTTGGTTTCACTTATTTGTGGAACATAAGGAATAACACGGAGGACATGGGGAGATGGAGAAGGGAGTTGGGGGAAATTGGAGGGGGAGATAAACCATTAGAAACCGTGGACTCTGAGGAACTAACTGAGGGTTTTGGAGAGGAAGGGGTGGGAGGTTGGGTGAGCCTGGTGATGCGTATTATGGAGGGCATGTATTGCATGGAGCACTGGGTGTGGTGCATAAACAATGAATTCTGAAACACTGAAAAGAAATTAAAAAAAAAACAAATAAAAAATTTTTAAAAAGGATGAATACCCAACTTTTCTATCAACATGGATGGGACTGGAGGAGATTATGCTAAGTGAATTATGTCAAGCAGAGAGAGTCAATTATCATATGGTTTCACTTACTTGTGAAATAACACTGAGGACATTAGGAGAAGGAAAGGAAAAGTGAATTGGGGGAAATCGGATGGGGAGATGAACCTTGAGAGTGTGGACTCTGAGAAACAAACTGCGAGTTTTGGAGGGAGTTTGGGTAGAGGGTTAGGTGAGCCTGGTGGTGGGTGTTAAGGAGGGTATGTATTGCATGGAGCACTGGGTGGTGCATAAACAATGAATCTTGGAACAATGAAAAAATAAAATTAAATTAAAAACAAAGAAATATTTGAAAACAAAAACAAAATCAAACCAAAACAAAAGTTAATCATATCTAAAACAGTATCTTCACACCAACATCTGGATTAGTGTTTGGTAAAAAAAAACTGGGTACCATAGCTTAGCCAAACTGGACACATGAAATTAATCATCACAGAGTGTCTGAACCAGAAAATTTTCATTATGATGAGTCTAATTTATCAATTTTCATGGCTGAAGTCTTTTACATTTTAATGTATATAAAACTTTGCCTACCCAAGACTGCTGAAATTACTCATAGATAAATTTTATCAGTTTTATAGTATTAGAAATCTTAAATAGATGTCTATGTAAAATAGGTATTTTGTGCAAGGTATTAAGTGCCAGTTTTGTTTCTATTTGTCTATTCGGTGTTCCAGTGCTATTTGATTAAAAAACTATAGTTTTTTTCCACTGAATTTCTTTGGAATCCATGTTAAAAATATCTGGGCCAGATATACGTGATGTATTCTTTTCATAGTTTTTTATAAGCAAGACTTGTTTTCTTACCCCTTACTTCCAAAACTAAATTCTTGAAAAAGAGATTTATTTGAAATGGTTCACCTGATTATGGGGCTAGTAAGAATCTTGTGTTGACAGAGTATTTTCACTTAACACTCTCAAACTCTAAATATTTTACTTAAAAGTGTCTTAGAGAACACTTCTGGAATGGTCAAGTAAGGAATTCTTTTTTAAATTTTTAATTAAATTGATTTATTTATTTTCAGAAAAACAGTACTCATTATTTTTTCACCACACCCAGTGCTCCATGCAATCCATGCCCTCTATAATACCCACCACCTGGGTATTAGAGTCCATAGTCTCTCATGATTCACCTCCCCTTCCAATTTCCCCCAACTCCCTTCTCCTCTCTAACTCCCCACGTCCTCCATGTTATTTGTTATGCTCCACAAATAAGTGAAACCATATTACAATTGACTCTCTCTGCTTGACTTATTTCACTCAGCATAATCTTTTCCAGTCCCATCCATGTTGCTACAAAAGTTGGGTATTCATCCTTTCTGATGGAGGCATAATACTCCATAGTGTATATGGACCACATCTTCCTCATCCATTTGTCCGTTGAAGGGCATCTTGGTCTTTCCATAGTTTGGTGACCGTGGCCATTGCTGCTATAAACATTGGGATACAGATGGCCCTTCTTTTCACTACATCTGTATCTTTGGGGTAAATATCCAGGAGTGCAATTGCAGGGTCATAGGGAAGTTCTATTTTTAATTTTCAAGTAAGGACTTCTTATATGCACTCCTTTATAAGAGAGACAGAGAGAGAGAAAGAGAGAGACAGAAAGACAGACATAGAGGGAACACTGGCAAAGTGGCCAACATCAGCTTTTTCAAAACTTTGGAAATTACCCAAAGGTGCAACAAACTGGAGAGCATTTCTTCAGGAACAACAATTAAATCTCTGTGAGAATAGTGAGCTTTGAGGATTCTCTGTTCCTATTCACTTCCACAGGTAAGTGGTAGTCTTAAAAATGAGAGGCCTGAGAGCAAGAGTAGCTTAAAATGAAACAAAACAAAACAAAACAAAACCTCGGCAGCATAGTAGCTACTGAAGGGACAATGGGTTGGGAAGTTTCCAAAAAAGCCCACTGCCAGAGAACTCTCACTATTTGACCTGACTGGAAGCTCCTGGAAATGCCCATTCACAGGGCTTTGAACTGACTCAGAGTTCACACAGTGAGGAAACATCTGGTTGTTACTCAAAACCAAATAATAGCAATTGTATAAAATTGCAGCTGCCTCAGGCAGAAAAACTAGTTAGGGCAAAGAAAGATAGCCAAGAAAATTACATGGGAAAATCAAGGGAATAAATGTTCACAAATGGCTTTAAGAGGTTACACCCTATTCCTAGAGATCTAGATGGTAGAAATCATGGGCAAGGATAGATGGGCACTCAAGAATATCATTTAAAAGACCTTAATCTTTTCCCTATGGAGACTGAGTTACTGCACAAGCAGGAAATGAAAGCTAAGAAAGAACTATAAACTATTAGAATACTGAAGGCATACTGCAACATATATACACAGAGCTTCTTTGCAAATGGTGGAAGATTTTTTTTGCTTTAAGGCATTTAAGAAAATTTCTACCAGTCACTAGCTGACTATGATGCTTACCAAAGATTTTGTTGACTCCATACAACAAAAAATATGGAATGTGCAGAACTGATCCAAATAAGTAATCTAAATGCAAAACAAGAGGATTTTGGAACTGGGGGTGAAAGGTGAGTAGGACTGATTTCTAGAGTTCCTATATACTAGCTTTTCCCTGGCCCTCTGCTTCCACATCCAGTGAACATGGCCCTCCCACTGGCTTCAGGGCCTCGGGTGCTTCCCACATGTGCATCATGAAGCTGCTGTGGCCTGCATGGTGGGACCAGATGGCACTGGGCTTGGGTGGCTGGTAGTGGCATGGCAAGGCAGCTGGGATGATGTGTAGGCATGCTTCATGGTGGGCACAGGCAGCCTGGGCGCTGGGGAAATATATGCCCTAAGGCATGAGCAGGCACAGCATGGTGACCTGCTGCTGCTGCCCACAATGCACAATGCATACAAGAACCTCACAGCGAAGGTACTGGCAAGCTGGCCAAGCACATGGCCTTCAAGCCTGTGCTCACTGTGGACTTTCTCCTGCAGCTGGACCGGCAGCTGGCCAAGCTGCACATGTGTGACCCTGTGCATTGCAGCCACCTCTACCAAAGCTGATTTTCAGGCCAAATCCATGTCAAGTCTAGGGGTGCTAGTGTGAGGCCACCTGGCTGCTCTGCAACTACTCGCTACCATACGTGCTGGGGGGTGGCTATGTATTCTCAAGCAACCTGATGCATTACCTGCAACTCAGCCACACTTGTGCATGTGACACAGTATCTAGGTGTTCCCAGGTGCCTGGCTGGTGTCTGTGAACATACAGTAATATACAGCCTGGAAACCCAGACTACTACAGCAAATACAAGTATTGTGGCTGTAACAACCAGTACCTGGTGACACACAAGCAAAGCCTAGAGAACATGCTGGAGAAGCATGACACACTGACACAAGAGGCCTACCTGTACAAGCAGGAGGTGCAGCTGTGGCTCTCTGACATCTATGACTGGTCCCCACCTCCCTCACAATGCTGTCAGAGGAAAGAGGGAATCCCCTGAGCTTAGCTGCAGCCATTGACCTGCTGTGTGTTACAATGGCACTGGAAGGAGGCCAGAACATATGTCTTGGGAGGTGGCCACCACAACTAGAGTCATTTGAGGGCCTATGGAGCAGCTGCTGAGGTGACTTCTCACTGACCTTGCATGGGCAAAGTGATAGGTTCTGGCTAGTTGCCAGAATTAGTCCAGCCCTTAAGAGGACCTCATTTATCCAGTGACCAGTGAGGTTTTCAGGCAGATGCCAAGCAGTAGTGGATAGTGCCTAGGTCCCAGCTCCAGTGGCCACAAAGAGCATCTTGTTCTCGGTCTAGGACACCCATGGTGCTTACCAGGGCAAATTATTATGTCCAGACAGAAATATCCTTCCATGGATTTCAGCCAGAATTGGCCTAAACTGGGAAGATACTCAGCTTTTGGTGTGATGGCAGACAGCAGGGGGCTTACAGCCCCAACCTAGCCTGCCCCTTGCTCTGTTCTCCCAAGGTAGAGGTAAGCACCCAGAGGCTGGAGCGGACAGGTACTTGCAGGCTGTTAACCCAAAGAAGGAAGCTAGACTTGTTCAGGGGTAAGGATATCCTGCATCCTGTGTAGACCATCCACTTAGGAAATCACTGCATCAAGACCTGTGGCATCAGGGAACTGACCCTCGCATGTTCCCCCTTAGCTGTGATTGTACTCCAGGGGCTTTTATCAAAACTGCTGTAGATTTATTGGGTTAGGTTACCTTCTCTGATGTCTCATGTTGGTATTGTTTGTCACCTGTAAGTCTAAAACTTAACTTTGTATTATATTAATTAGCTTCAATGATATTTTGGTCTTTGTTGCTCTAGAGTGAATTCATGTTAAAAGCAATTCAACATTAGCCTGTGACTTATTTATAAATATTATAAATTTGCTTAGGTAGGAATTTAAGTTGGGAGTATGTAGGTCTCAGTATTTTTAAATTTAAGGGAAATTTTTTCTATCAAAACTTGGAATTTTTGAATTAATGAGCTTTTACGGCTTGAGTTTTAAACCCATTGCTGCATGTGTGTTTAAATGGGGAAAAATTTAAAAAACTAAAATAAATAAATAAATAAATAAATAAATAAATAAATAAGAAAAATAAAGTAACTAGTTTTAAACAAAAATTATGAATCATGCAAAGAAACTGGAAAGTATGGCCAATACAAAACAGTCAATTGGTACTGTCTGCAAGGAGTTCAAATTTTGGAATTACAAGATAAAAATTTTATTTTCTAATTTTTAAACAGATTTTATTTATTTGTCAGAGAGAGAGAGAGAGCACAGCAAGGGGAGTGGCAGGCAGAGGGAAAAGTAGGCTCCCTGCTGAGCAAGGAGCCTGATGCAGGACTTGATCCCAGGACCCTCAGATCATAACCTGAGCTGAAGGCATATACTTAACTGACTGAGCCATCCAGGAATCCCCAAGATAAAAACTTAAAAAATCTATTATAAATATGCTTAATGAACTGAAGAAAACTGTGTTTAAAGGATTAAAGAAAAATGAGAATATCCCGTCATATAAAAATTTTCAATAAAGTGATATCATGGGGGGAAAAGACCAAATAAAAGTTCTGGAGAGAAACTTTAAATAACTGAAATTAAATAGCCACTAAAAAAGATCAACAACTAATTTGAACTGGCGGGGAAGAAAATCAGTGAACTTGAGCATGGGTCAAACTGAGATTATATAATCTGAGGGACTAAAAAAAAAAAATGAAGAGAAATAAACAAAATCTAAGAGTCCACTGAAACACCAAGTGCACCAGCATGTACATTAAAGGAATTCCAGAATGAAAGAAGGAGCAGAAAGAACAATAAATACCAAATGGTTCCCAAATTTACAGAAAAACAGTAATATACTTATCCAAGAAGCAATGAATTTTAACTACAGTAAACTAAAAAAGATTCACACAGTCACATCAAAGTCAAACTGTCAAATGCAAGACTTTTCAAAAGAATATTGAAAGCAGTAGAACACCCCTAAAACCCAAATAATCCATTTAAAAAAATGGGTAGAAGAAATGAACAGATATTTCTCCAAAAAAGACATCCAGATAGCCAACAGACACATGAAAACATCTTTTAACATCGGGAAAATGCAAATCAAAACTACAATGATACATCACCTCACACCTGTCATAACAGCTAAAATCAACAATGCAAGAAACAACAAGTGTTGGGGCGCCTGGGTGGCTCAGTGGGTTGAAGCCTCTGCCTTCGGCTCGGGTCGTGGTCCCAGGGTCCTGGGATTGAGCCCCGCGTCGGGCTCTCTGCTCCCCAGGGAGCCTGCTTTCTCCCCTCTCTCTGCCTGCCTCTCTGCCTACTTGTGATTTCTCTCTCTCTGTCAAATAAGTAAAATCTTTACCAAAAAAAAAAGAAAAGAAAAGAAAAGAAACAACAACTGTTGGTGAGGATGTGGAGAAAAAGGAACTCTCTTGCACTGTTGGTGGGAATGCAAACTGGTGCAGCCACTGTGGAAAGCTGAATACACAATCCTCAAAAAGTTAAGAACAGCAATCCTGTGATCCAAATACCATATTGGTATTTGATCCATATTATGATCTCACTATTGGATATTTACTCCTAAATATAAAAACTCGAATTCAAAGGGATACATGAACCCCTATGTTTACAGTAGCATTATTTAAGATAGCTAAATTATGGAAGCACCTTGTGTTTATTGACTGATGAATAGATAAAGAAAATGTGGTATAATACACAATGGACAATTATTCAACCATAAAAAAGAATGAAACCAAACTAAAAAAAAATTATTAAAAAAAAAAAAAAAGAATGAAACCCTGCCATTTGCAATGGCATGGATGGATCTAGAGGTATAAAGCTAAGCAAAACAAATCAGTTAGAGAAAGACAAATACCATATGATTTCACTCAAATGTGGAATTTAAGAAACAGGCAATCATAAAGGAGCAAAAGGGAAAAAAAAGAAAGAGAGAAACAAACTAAGAAACAGACTCTTAGCTATAGATAACAAATTTATGTCTACCAGAGCGATGGATAAAACAGGTGTTGGGGATTAAGAAGTGCAGTTACCATGCTGAACACTGGGTGACATAGAGAATTGTTTAATTATTATATTGTACACCTGAAATTAATGTAAGATTGTATACTAACTATACTGGAATTAAAATAAAACAAGACAAAATAAAATAATAAAATAAAATAAAAAGAAAGCAGGAGAACAAAATTACTCATGAGGGAATCCTCGTTTAGATTAACTACTGACTTCTCATCAAACACCATGAAAGCCAGCCAGCAATGGAATGACATATTGAAAGCGTTGAAAGGAAAATGCTGTCAACCAATAATTCTAAGTCCATAAAAACCATCTTTCAAAAATTAAGGTGAAATTAAGATCATCCCAGACAAACAAAAACTGATAAGCTGTCACTAGCAGGCCAGGCATATAATAAATACTAAGAGGAAACCATGAGGCCAAAATGAAAGGAAACTATAGAGAATATGTCAAATCCACACAAAGAAGTAAAAAGCACTACTAAAGATCACTACATGAAGAAAAATGTAGTGTAAATATATTTGACTTATAAATCTTTTCCTCTCCAATTTTATTCAAAATATAACTCCATAGAGCAATAATTACAAAATTGTTTTGAGGGGCTTAAAATTGATGGCCTAATAAAGATGTAATATATATGAAAACGTTAGCACAAATGTATGGGGAAATAATATAGCCATACTAGGGCAATGTATTGTATACAACTGAAATTAAGTTGGTACTAAGGTGAACTAAAATGATTTGAGTTAAAATATAATTATAATCCAAAAGTGATCACTAAGGAAATAATTTAAAAGTGACACAAAAATATATAGGAGCTAAGCTGGTAGAATTGACAACACCTATTTAATAAAAAAGAAACCAGTAACACAGAAATAGAGAAAAAATAAAGATACAGAAATGTAGAAAACAAAGAGTCATAGAATGGTAAATGGTGCAGTAAGAAGTTCTAGGAATCCATCCCTCCAGCAAAACAATTACCAAAATGATAAAAACTATCAAAATCAAGGACTTTGGAAATCTGCTCTTGTTGAAAACTTGAAGTCATCAGTGGGATCACTGTTGAAGAAAGAGGCTGTCAAATATTGGTAAATTTTTATGCTTAGCATTGTGTTTATCATCCCCCCAGTCCCAGCCCTGCAGTTGCCAGCCATCAAGATAGTAATCCATATCCAGCTGTGGCTTCTTAGTTCCAGAAAAGCTTTGTCCTCTGAAACTCTAGGTTTATATTTTGATCTGACTGGCTGCTCAAATAAGAAAGAGCACAGTGGGTGATCATTTCAAATACAGACAGAAATGATTCCCACTGTCTAAAGAATTAAAGAAAGAGATCACTTGTATTTTCCTTCTGGGTACAAGTATTTAAGGAAACCTCTGTAAAGCCCCTGGCTAAACATCTAGATAACAGAGCAGAAACATCATGATTACACATGACAAAGAATACAACACTTGCAAATGGTTTGCAAAGTCACCTTTTAAAGAAACAACAATTTTGCTTATCATCAATGAACAACTAAACTCCCTGGACAAGGAGAGAATCTGATTTCCAGGGTCAACACATTATGCTAGTCAATATGTCCAGTTAACAACAAGAACAACAAATAATAAAAAATTCAAAGAAAGAAAAGCATGGTTTATTCAAAGGAAAGAGAAAAAGTGATAGAAACGATCTCAGAGGAAGGTTGGACATTGAACTTGATGACACAAATACTCTGTCTTAAATATTCTCAAAGATCTGAAGGAGATAATGAACAAATAAAGGATATATGTGTATGGGTGAGTAGTGAATATCAATGAAGAGAAAAAAAAAAAAAAAATATATATATATATATATATATATCTCCAGATAGAAATGCTGCATCTGAAAAATAAAATAGTTAAAAAAAAATTCTCTAGAGCAGCTCAGTACCAGATTCTGATAGGAAGAAAGAATCCGAGAACTTGAAGACAGAGTAATTAAAATTAGCCATTCAGAGGATAAATAAAACAGATTAAGGGGGGTGTACAGAGACCAAGGCATGTGTGGGACACCTATAAGGTTAACAATATACATATTATGGGAGTCTGAGAAGAGAGAAGAAAAGAAGACAGAAAAATTTGAAGACCCAAACTCCCAATTATGATGGATGTAAGTCTACACATCCAAGAAGCTCAACAAATTATAAACAGGATAAACAGATTCACATTAAGACACTCTATTTCAGACTACTGAAAGACAAAACCAAAGACAGAATCTTAAAAGCAGAAGGGAAGCAGCAACTAATTGGGGTACATGGGTTGCTCAAGGAAGCATCCAATTCTCGGTTTTGGCTCAGGTCATGATCTCAGGGTCAGGAGATTAAATTCCATGCTGGGCTCCATGCTGAGCACAGAGTATGTGTGATATTCTCTCTCATTGTTTGGCCCTCCCCCTTTCTCTAAATAAGAAATAAATCTTTTAAAAAAGAAGCAACTCATCATGGTACAAGGAATCCTCAAGAAGAACAGCCAATTTCTCATCAGAGACTATGGAGGCAAGAAAGTAGTAGAATGAGGGTGCCTGGGTGGCTCAGTTGGTTAAGTGTCTGCCTTCAGTTCAGATCCTGATCCCAGGATGGTGGGATCAAGCCCCATATTGGACTCTCTGCTTAATAGGTATCCTGCTTCTCCCTCTCCTGCTCCCCCTGCTTGTGCTCTCTCTCTCTCTTTTAAAGTAATAAATAAAATCTTTAAAAAAGAAAATAGTTGGGCGATATATTTAAAACAAGCTTAAAATTTTTTAAAAAATCTGTCAACCAAGGGGCGCCTGGGTGGCTCAGTGGGTTAAAGCCTCTGCCTTCGGCTCAGGTCATGATCTCAGGGTCCTGGGATTGAGCCCCACATCGGGCTCTCTGCTCAGCGGGGAGCCTGCTTCCTCCTCTCTCTCTCTGGCTGCCTCTATGCCTACTTGTGATCTCTCTCTGTCAAATAAATAAATAAAATCTTAAAAAAAAATTTGGAAAAAAAAATCTGTCAACCAAGAAATCTATATCTGTTAAAACTACTCTTCAAAGATAAAGGAAAAAATAAGACAGTCTCACAATAACAAAAGCTAAGAGGGGCTGTCATTATCAGAGTCACCCTACCAAAATAAATAAATAAATAAAAGATAAAGGGAGTCCTTCTGGCTGAGATGAAAGGACACTAGAGGGTAGCCCAAAGTCATTCAAAGAAATAATGATCACTGGTGAAGGTAATTACACTGGTAAACATAAAAGCAAGTGTTATTGTTTTCTAGTTTCAAAGCCCTCTTTTTATACCCTATAAGATGGAAAAGGCAAACACATAAAAGATTAAATATAAATTTATATAAAGAGATGTAATTTGTGACAATAACAACACAAAAGAGGGATCAAACTAAATTGGAGAAGCTTTCATGTATATTTTGAAGCTAAGTTGGTATCAGCTCAAACTAGATTATTGTAAAGTTAGCATTTTATCTTTGCCCACAGTAACCACTAGGAAAATAATGAAGAAACATGTATAGACACCAAAAAGTAAATAAAAAAAGAATCAAAATTCTATATCACATGCACACACATACACAACTCAAACACAAACACAGGCATTATTAGAAAGAAGTGAGGAACTGTATGAGGACTAACATAACATAATAAAAAAATAGAAAAAAAGAGAAGTGAGAAAGAAAAAAGGTTGGTGCAGCCTCTTTGGAGAACAGTGTGGAGATTCCTCAAGAAATTAAAAATAGAACTTCCCTATGATCCTGCCATTGCACTACTGGGTATTTACCCCAAAGATACAGATGTAGTGAAAAGAAGGGCCATCTATTCTCCAATGTTTATAGCAGCAGTGGCCATGGTCACCAAACTGTGGAAAGAACCAAGATGCCCTTCAACGGTCGAATGGATAAGGAAGATGTGGTCCATATACACTATGGAGTATTATGCCTCCATCAGAAAGGATGACGGAGCAACATGGACGGGACTGGAAGAGATTATGCTGAGTGAAATAAGTCAAGCAGAGAGAGTCAATTATCATATGCTTTCACTTATTTGTGGAGCATAACAAATAGTATGGAGGACATGGGGAGTTAGAGAGGAGATGGGAGTTGGGGGAAATTGGAAGGGGAGGTGAAACATGAGAGACTATGGACTCTGAAAAACAATCTGAGGGGTTTGAAGTGGTGGGGGTTGGGAGGTTGGGGTACCAGGTGGTGGGTATTATAGAGGGCACGGATTGCATGGAGCACTGGGTGTGGTGCAAAAATAATGAATACTGTTTTCTGAAAATAAATAAACAAATTTTAAAAAATAGAAATAAATAGTAAAATTGTAGAAGTCCATTGTCAATAATCACTTTAAACTTAAATGTACTGAAGTCAAAATTAAAAGACAGATTTGTCTTAGCATATCAATAGAAAATTATCCAAGTATATGCTGCATGGACAAGACTCATTTTAAATATATAGACACAAATATGTTAAAAATGCAAAGATGGAAAAAAGATATCCCATGCAAATTACAGCCAAGAGACCTGGATGTTTATACTAATATCAGACAAAATGGACTTTAAATAAAAAGCTGTTACAAGAGACTGAGGGACATTATATATTAATAAAGAGATAATTCATCAAAAATTATAAACATACATGCACAAAACAATAGAGCTCCAAAACATATGAAACAAATATAGACAAAATTGAAGGGAGAAATAGTTCTTATTTCAATACACCTCTTCCAATAATGGATTGAACATCTAGATAGATCAGTGAGGAAAAGGAGGACTTGAAGAACACTGTAATAAACTAAACTTAACAGATATACATAGTAGACTCCATCCAACTTCAGCATACACATTCTTCTCAGGTACACATAGAACCTTCTTCAGGTTAGACCATGCAAGTATATAAAATAATTCTCAATAAAATTCTAAAGATTAGGGGCACCTGGGTGGCTCAGTGGGTTAAGCCGCTGCCTTCGGCTCAGGTCATGATCTCAGGGTCCTGGGATCGAGTCCCGCATTGGGCTTTCTCCTCAGCGGGGAGCCTGCTTCCCTCTCTCTCTGCCTGCCTCTCTGACTACTTGTGATTTCTCTCTGTCAAATAAATAAATAAAATCTTTAAAAAAAAATTCTAAAGATTAAATCTATAAAATATCTTAAAACACAACAGAAATGCTACATATCAATAATAGAAGGAAAACTGTAGAATTCAGAACTATCAGGAAAGTAAATACACTCTTTTTTTTTAAATAAAATATTTTTTATTAACATATAATGTATTATTTGCCCCAGGGGTACAGGTCTGTGAATCGCCAGGTTTACACACTTCACAGCACTCACCATGGCACATACCTTCCAAGTAAATACACTCTTAAACAACAAATAAGTCAAAGAAAAAATTACTGTGGGGATTAGAAAATAGTTTGAGATTAATTAAAATGAATAAAAATTTCAAAACTTAAATATGAAGCCAAAGTGGGGCCAGAGGGAAATTTATGTCTAAAAATTCTTATATTAAAAATAAATTTAAATAAATAAATAAATATCTCAAATCAACAACTTAAGCCAACACCTCAGGTGATCAGAAAAGTAAGAAACAAACTAAACCTAAAGCCAATAGAAAGAATAAAGTAATAAAAATCAGACAAAGATACATGAAATAGAAAATAGAAAAAGAAAATGACTTAAACCAAAAGTCGGTTCTTTGAAAATAACAATAAAATCAACAAATCTTTACCTATGCTAACAAAAATGAAGGAAGATGCAAATAACTAAAGTTAGAAATGAAAGTGGAGACATTACTATCAACTTTAAAGAAATTAAAAGGATTTTGAAAGAATCCTATAAATAATAATACAAAACACTTAGATAATCTAGATAAAATGGACAAATTCCTAGAATACACAAATCACCAAAACTGACTCAGAAGAAACAGAAAATCTCAATAGACTTATTATAAGACATTGAACCAGTATCAAAAATCTTCTAAAAAAGAAAAGTCCAGGAGTAGATAGCTTTACTACTGAATTGTACCAATCATTTAAAGGAGAAAAAAGAAAGAAAGAAAGAAAAAAACACAGAAAATTAGCACCAATCCTATTCAAACTCCTATCAAAACTTAATGAGAAAAACAAGATTAAAATTATTAAAATTAAAAATAATCAAAGGTACTTCTCTAATGACCAGACAGAAATAAGAGGCTACCAAAGGGAATTACAAAACTACAAATGAGATACCACCTCACACCTGTCAGAATGGATAAAATTAACAATAGAGGAAACAACTGGTGTTGGCAAGGATGCAGAAAAAGAGGAACCTCTTATTCTGTTGGTGGGAATCCTAGCTGGTACACCCACTCTGGGAAACAGTATGGAATTTCCCCAAAAAGTTAAAAATAGAACTACCCTATGACCTACCAACTGCACTACTAGGTACTTGCCTAAAGGATACAAAAGTACTGATTTGAAGGGACACATGCACCCAGATGTTTATAACAGCATCATCAACAATAGCCAAATTATTGCAAAAGCCCAAATGCCCATCGACTGGTAAATGGATAGGTGTGGCATATATATAAAATACACTCCAAATTCACCAGGATGACTTAAAAAACAAACAAGAGAAAAGTCAGATAAGCAAGTGTTGGGTAGCATGTGGATAAATTAGAAGATTTATACATTGATGGTGGGATTATGAAATGCTACAGCTACTTAGAAAAAAAGTTTGGAAACCCTTAAATTTACTAAAGATGCTTACCATATGACCCAACTTATCTTAAGTATATACCTCAGTAATAAAAACATACATCCACACACACAAAAAATGTACTCAAATGTTCATAACCACAATATTCATAATAGTCCCAAAGTAGGAACACATATTTCCACCAATTGATAAACAGATAAGTAAAATGTGGTATATTTATACTATGCAATGATTTTTGGCAAAGGAATAAAAAGCAATAATAAGTCTTGTTTTGGCTTTTTTAATAGTGGGTTTTTTAAATAGTAGCCATCCTGATGCAAGTGAGGTGGTATTTCATTTTGCTCTTGATTTGTACTTCCTTAATGATGTGATATTGAGTATTTTTTCATATTTACATATCTTCTTTGGATAAATGTCTATCTAAGTCCTACACTCAACTTTGAATTGATTTATTTGGCTTTATGCTGTCGAGTTTTAGGAGTTCTCTATATATTCTGGATATTAAGCTCTTAGAGAGATGTCTTGCAAATGTATTTATAACTTTTAAGTGTGTTGTCTTTGTACTCTGTTGATAGTATCTTTTGACATATCAATTTTTTTAATTTTCAGAAAGTCTAATGTGTCTATTTCTTATTTGATATCCATGTCTTTAGTGTGTTATATCTCAGGAATCATTGCCAAATCAAATGCTATGAAGCTTTTGATCTACATTTGTAGGTGTTATATTTAGATTCCTTACCTATTTTAAATTTGTAAGTGGTGTTAATTAGGGTCCAATATTTTCTTTTGTATATAGATATCCAGTTTTCCTGGAATCATTTGTTGAACAGACTGAGTTTTCCCTCATTGAGTGATCTTGATATTCTTTTCAAAAATCACTTGGCCATACAACATGAAGACATATTGTAATTGAATCTGCAAAATACAGTGATAAAAAATCCTGGGGCACCTGGCTGGCTCAACATTAAGTGCCTGCCTTTGGCTCTAGTCATGATCCCAGGGTCCTGAGATTGAGCCTTCCATCATGCTCCTTGCTCAGCATGAACCCTGCTTCTTCCTCTCCCACTCCCCCAGGTTGTATTCCCTCTCTCATCGTCTATCAAATAAATAAAGAAAATCTTTTTTAAAAAAAAAAAAGAAAGAAAGAAAGAAAGAAAAGAAAAAATCCTAGGAGTGGTGACAAAATAAGGCCCTAATTTACAAGGGAAGAACCACAAGGTTAGCTGCAGATATCTTAAGAGAAACTTGTCAAGCCAGAAGTGAGTGGCATGATATATTCAATGTGCTGAATGGGAAAAATCTGCAGCCAAGAATAATCTATCCAGCAAAGCTACCATTCAGAATACAAGGAGAGATAGAGTTTCATGGAGGAGCAAAAAATAAAGGAGTTTATGACCACTAAACCAGCCCTACAAGAAATATTAAAGGAGATTGTCATCACTCACTGAAATAAAGTTTTCAAACACCAATCTGAGGAGCCATGCAGGAGTGCCTCTGCAAAAGAGAGCAGCAGCAGTTGAATCCTGCAATAGCTTTTTATTTATTTATTTATTTACTTACTTACTTACTTATTTACTTATCAGCAAAGACAGGTGCCTCCAAGTGTGACAAAGGAGTACAAAGGGATGGCAAATATCTTGAAGCAGTCTTGTATCTTCCCCTACGTGTAGGCATGCAGGGAGTCAGTCACGGGATAAAGGAGAAGCGGCATGTTTGGGCTACCAATCACCAGGTGCAGAAGGGGGGGACTGAGGGTCACATTCTTTCATAGCTCCGAACCTATGCCTTGCCCCTGGGGATCATAGGATCCTGCTCCTACCAGGTCATTATGTTCAACAGCCCAAAAATAGGAATTGTGCTGATGTTTCACCTGCTTCCACAGTCACTCATTAGGGTTTACAATATATTCTCTTAACCTATGCCTTGTGCCAGGAGATCATGGGATCCTGTTCCTAGCAGGCCATTGTGTTCAACAGCCCAAGAACAGGAACACTGCTGACATTTCAGCTGCTTCCACAATCACTCCTTAGGGTTTACAATATATTTTCTAGGAATAACTCTACAGGAGAATTTTAAGTAGAAAGGAAAAACCAAAAGTGACAAAGACTAGAAAAGAACAGAGAAAATCTCCAGAAACAACAACAAAACAAGTAATAAAATGGCACAAAATATATCTATTAATAATTACTCTGAAAGTAAAAGTAGTAAGTGCTCCAATCAAATGACACAGGATATCAGAATGGATTTAAAAAAAAAAAAAAAGACCCATCTACATGCTGTCTCTAAGAGATTCATTTTAGACCTAAAGACACTTGCAGATTGAAAGCGAGAGAATGGAGGGATGCATGGGTTGCTTTGCCTTCAGCTCAGGTTATGATCCCGGTGTCCTGGGATCAAGTCCCACATTGGGTGTCCTGCCCAATGGGGAGCACACATCTTTCTTTGCCTGCTGTTACTCCTGTTTGTGCTCTCTCTCTCTCTCTGACAAATAAATACAATCTCAAAAAAAAAAATGACGGAATGGAGAAATATGTATCATGCAAATGGACATTCACCTGGAGTAGCAATACTTATATCAGACAAACTGGGTTTTAAAGCAAAGACTGACAAGAGATGAAGAAGGATATTACATCATAATAAAGGGGACTATCCAACAAGATCTAATAATTGTAAATAATTATGCCCCCAACTTGGGAGCACCTGAATATATAAATCAATTAATAACAAACTTAAAGAAATTCATTAATAATAATAATACAATAATGGTAGGGGATTTTAAGACCCCACTTAAAGCAATGGACAGATTAAGCAGAAAGTCAATAAGAAACAATGGCTTTAAATGACACACTGGACCAGATGGACTTAATAGGTATATTCAGAACACCTCATTCTAAAGCAGCAAAATATACTTTATTTTCAAGTGCACATGGGAGATTCTCCAGAATAGACTGCATACTAGTTCACAAATGAGGCCTCAACAAATATAAAAAGATTGAGATCATATCATGAATATTTTCTGACTAGCATGCTATGAAATTTGAAGTCAACCACAAGAAAAAATTTGGAAAGACCACGAATACATGGAGGTTACATAACACGCTACTAAGCAATGAATGGGTCAACCAGGACGTCAAAGAAGAAATAAAAAATTACAGGGAAACAAATGAAAATGAAAACAAATGATATAGAAACAAAAACACCAGTAGAAAAGATCAATGAAATTAGGAGCTGGTTCTTTGAAAGAATTAATAAAATTAGTAATCTCCTAGCCAAACTTATCAAAAAGAGAAAGGGCCCAAATAAATCAAATCACCAATTAGAGAGAAGAAACTACAACCATGAACACTACATCAATAACTAATGATGTACCATATGGTGGCTAATTGAATTTAAATTAACAACAACAAACTATATAGAAATATAAATAATTTTAAGATAATTTTATGAGAAACCATATGCCAACAAGTTGGACAAACTGAAAGAGATGGATAAATTCCTAGAACATATAAATTATCAAAAGGGAAATAGAAAGAAATAGAAACTTTGGCAGACTGATAAGAAGCAAAAAAGATCGAATCAGTAATCAAAAATCTCCAAACAAAAGCCCAGAGCCAGATGGCTTCAAAGGATATTTCTACCAAACATTTAAAGAAGACTTAATACCTGTTCTTCTCAAACTATTTCAAAAATAGAAATGGAAGGAAAATCCAAATTCATTCTATGAGGACAGCATTACCCTGATTCCAAAACCAAAGACTCCACTAATATACAGAACTACAGGCCAATATCCCTGATGAACATGGATGCAAAAATTCTCAATAAAATGCTAGTAAATCTAATCCAACAGTAAATTAAAATAACTACACACCACAGTGAAGTGGGATTTATTTCTGGGCTTCAAGTGTGGTTCAATAGTCATAAAGCATGATACACCACATAAATCAATGAAAGGATAAAAGCCATATGATCATTTCAATAGATGCAGAAAAAAACATGTGACAAAGTAGGGTTAGAGGGAACATACCACAACATAATAAAGGCCAGATACAAAAAAGCCCAGAGTTAATATCATCCTCAATGGGGAAACACTGAAAGCTTTTCCCCTAAGTTCAGGAACATAACAAGGATGTCCACTCTCACCACTGTTATTTAACATAGTACTGGAAGTCCTAGCCTCAGTAATCAGACAAGAAGAAGAAATAAAAGGCAAGGAAGAAGTCAAAATTTCACTACTTACAGATGAAACGATACTCCATATAGAAAATCTGAAAGACTCTACAAAAAAAAAAATGCTAGAAGTGATACAGGAATTCAGCAAAGTCACAGGATATAACATGAATGTACATAAATTTCTTTCTTTTCTATACACTAATAATGAAGAAGCAGAAAGAGAAATCAAGGAATGATCCAATTTATAATTGCACTAAAAACCATAAGATACCTAGGAATAAACCTAACCAAATATGTAAATGATCTGTATTCTGAAAACTATAGAACACTTAGAAAAGAAATTGGGGAAGAAACAGAGAAATGCGAAAACATTCCATGCTCATGGATTGGAAGAAGAAATATTGTTAAAATGTCTTTAGTACCTAAAGCAATCTACACATTCAATGCAATCACTAACAAAACACCAGTTTGTACAGAGCTGGAACAAACAATTTTAAAATTTGCATGGAACCAGAAAAGACCCCAAATAGCCAAAGTAATGTTATAAAAGCAAAGCAAAGCTGAAGAGATCACAATTCTGGACTTTAAGCTGTATTACAAAGCTATAATCAACAAGACAGCATGGTACTGATACAAAAACAGACATATAAATCAATGTACACAGAGTAGAGAACCCTGAAAGGGACCCTCAACTCATCTTCAACAAAGCAGGCAAGAATATCCAATGGAAAAAAGACAGTCTCTTCAACAAATTGTGTTGGGAAAATTGGATGGCCACAGGCAGAAGAATGAAACTGGACCACTTTCTTATACCATACACAAAACTAAATTCAAAATAGATGAAAGACCTAAATGTGAGAGAGGAATCCATCAAAATCTGAGAGAACACATGAAGCAATCTCTTTGACCTAGACCACAGAAACTTCTTACTAGACACGTCTTCAGAAGCAAGGAAAGGAAAGCAAAAAACTACTGGGACTTCATCAAGACAAAAAGCTTCACACAACAAAAGAAACAATCAGCAAAGCTAAAGGATAACCTACGAAATGGGAGAAGATATTTGTAAATGACATGCCAGATAAAGGGCTAGTATCCAAAGACTATAAAGAATTTACCAAATTCGGGGGAGACAAGATGGCAGGGAAGTAGGAGAAGGCGCCTTTTCAACCTGTACCCTAAAGTGAGCTGATTACCTGCCAAAGAATTCCGATCACCCATGAAAACAGCTTGAGATCAGAATTATACATGTCTGGATCTCTATAGGGGCAGAAGACGCCAGTGGGCAGGTAAAGCAGAGTGGGAACTTCGGACTGATATCGGAAGATAAACAAAAGGGGGAGGAAGCCACCAGAGACAACTGATTGGAAAGTAATACCCCAACCTGAGAGTGCCCTGCCTCTGGGGACCAGCATTAACTTGGAGTCTGGTTGAAAGCACTCAAAGAGAGCAAAGGACCAAAGGGGGAAATTGCAGGAATCGGGGCAGCTAGGGACAGGGGCTTAAGTCCCCAGACCCAGGACAGCCTCCCCTGATGCTGAGCCAGCTAGAGAGTGCTGTGGAGAAACCAGGTCTTGGTCCTGAGCCACCAGCGCGCCCGTGAACACGTGGGGGTCCGGCTCCTGTGAGGGGCTGGGAGCCTTGCCAGAAGGCAGAGGCTCCAGAGCCAGAGGGCAGGTGCTACAGAGCCTGAGACGTGCACTCCCCCCCCCCCCCACCCCCTGCTCTTAGACCTGCGCCATTCCACCAGTGCCCGAGACACGCGCGCGTGCCCCACACACTCCCCTGAGAGTGGTGCTCAAAGGCCCAGCCTGGTGCTCTCAGACTCCCGCCATTCCACCAGAGCCTGAAAGGTGTGCGCGCACCCCACACACTCCCCTGAGAGAGGTGCGTGCAAGCCTGGCACTCTTAGACCCATAAAAACCAGGCACTCCCAGCCTGGGCCACCCGGGAAAATCTCAGCATGCGATTGCTGCTTGGAACCTCTTTGGCAGTCTGGAACTGCCCAGACAGCCACAGCTGCCATGTTTTTGGGTACAAACAGAAGATCCTGCATCCCCAGGGACCTCGACTCGGGACCTGGTCTGCCAGCAGCCAAGAGGGAATTTATTGGGGCTCTGCAGCCAGACTGAGGCTTCTCTCTCAGAGGGAGGTCAGGGTGCAGTTTGCTTTCCTCTAAACTTACAAAAACCATCAAAAAGCGGTCAAGGCAAGGAGAAGAAAAAAAGTGAAATAACATAAAAACCTCCAGAGAACAAGTCTGAAAAAATCGGTTTCATCAGAGCCCACCCCCTTGAGGGGGAAGGGAGGACTTAACTCAGGGAACATCATTGACTGAAAACCCACGTGGCAGGCCCCTCCCCCAGAAAACCAACAAGAAAAAAAGAAAAAAGAAAGAAAAGAGAACAACCACCTCTACTTCATAGGACAACTTTTATTTTTAACTCGTTCCCACTATTCTGGTTCAGATAGATAGATAGATATAAATAGATGGATGATAGATAGATAGATAGATAGATAATTTTTTAACCTATTTACCATCACAGTGAGATGTCCAGTACATCAAATTCCATAATAACCTTCTAACCTGAATTTTTTTGATTCATACACCTGTGTTTTTCTTTTGCATTTCGATTTTTTAAATTTTTTTAAATTTTAGTCTAGTTTAATCGAGTTTATTCCTTTTTTATTTTTATTTTCTAATATTCATATAGAGTTAAACTTCAAGGTAATTCCCTTTCCCCAATCAATGCTACCCCTATAGGTAAACCAGTTTTTAATCCCCCTTTATCTTAGGAAAGTTGAGTCCTTTAACAAAGAAATCAAGATACATCCAGGAAGAATCAAAACCACCTTCCTCTCCCACACTGAGAATTTATAACCACTCTCCCATCTTTTTCTTCCACCAGTGTTTCTGTGTTTGTCCTGATAGTATATAAATCTTACACTTGGTGTTCTTTTTGATGAGGTTCTTCCTTTATTTGCTTATATATATATATTTTTTTTTCCTGTCATATACTTTTTTTTTGACAGGGGGAAAAAAAAGTTTTTTAATTACGTACTCAATCCATTTGGTGTATTTCAAAAGGTGCAATACTTTTCTTCATTTATCAGTGAAAGAAGTTAGAAATTAACTTCAAAAAAAAATCAGCACATGGCAAACAAATTTCCTTGAAAGTCACAGTCACATATATAGTGCATCCTAGAAAAGAGGAGGGGCAAGAGAGGTTCCACCCACTTTCATGAGTTTCATCAAATACTGGACCTACTCAAGGGTGGAGAGAAAAGGCAACTTTCAAAAAGGAGTATGTTATTAAATGAGGCATTTACTATACTCCTTCCTAAGAGCACCAGGTGGGGAACAAGTTTTCTAAACTAGATCTAGGAATTGGAATGTGGAATCAATCAGTCCTCCTCCCTTTAAGGGCTATCCGATGGTTAATGAATTTTAAAAACATAACTAAATAAAAACAAACCCAACACACACTCCCCGCACCCCACCCCACCCCCGCAAAAACAAAAACAAAAACAAAAAACCCTAAATGTCCCAGATCGTTCTCCAGAGTGGATGGAGCCTGGGAGCAGCTTCAACAACCCAAATTAGTCTGTTACAGAGTCATCACAAGCATGCCTTGCTTTTAAACAAAAAAAAAAAAATTTTTTTTTGAAACAACAAAACAAAAACTAGTACTAATCACTTTTCTGACAATACACAATTACTCAAATTAACTAGTACTGAGAGGGGGAAGGGGACCATACCTACGGGCCTTGTCTCACAGGAGTGCATGTGGGTAGGTGCAGGGCCATTATTGTCATTATTGCAAAAACGAATTTTAATCTTTAATCTTTAGTTTGATTTAACATTGCTTTTAGTATGATGCTGACACCAGCTGTGCGGAAAGGGCTCTGGAGACACGTTCATAGAAGCACACACCTGCAGCTCTTCTTCGGTTTGGGAGGCTCCAGGGCAGCAATATTGCTTCGTCAAATACATTCTTTAGGCCTCTCTGTGTGAGTGCAGAACACTCCACATACTTGACCGCCTTCAGGTCACGGGCCAGCTTTTCAGCAGTCTCTGGAGTGATAGGCTTCTGTTTGTTCTTGGCAAGTTTCTCAATCATAGAGGGTTCATCTCGGAGATCAATTTGGGTCCCAACAAGCAAGAAAGGAGTCTTTGGACAATAGTGAGTTATCTCAGGAACCCACTTTTCCTTCACATTTTCAAATGAGGATGGAGAGACGACTGAAAAACAGACTAGAAATACATCTGTTTGTGGATAACTCAGCGGTCGTAATCTGTCACAATCCTCTTGCCCTGCAGTATCAAAAAGTCCAAGAGTATATGGCTCTCCACCAATCATAACAGGGACTGCATAGTTGTCAAAAACAGTCGGTACATACTCAGATGGAAATTTGTTTGTTGTGTAGGATATCAGGAGACATGTTTTACCAACGGCACCATCGCCCACAACAATACACTTAATTGTCTGCATTGCTGAAACAGTTTTGTATCCACTTAAAATACTTCAAAATTCAGTGATGACCTCAGCTTCTCCCCCAGGGCGTTGGCAGCACTGCCTCTAGTCATATACTTTTATCAGTCTTTTTGTTTGTCTGTTTTTGTTTGTATACTTCCTAAATCTCACCTTGGGGCCCATTGGGGTTGAACCTTCTCTTTTATCTTCCCTTTTTTTTTTCCTGTCTCTTTCTCTCTTTCTCTTTTTTCTTTTTCTTTTCTTTTTTCTCTTGTTTGGGTGGGGAATCCTGATTACTCAGAAGTGTTCCAGGGTCCACCTTGACTGCATCACGGTCGATATATCCAGCTACGTCCATTCAGTCATCTCTCACCAAAATGACTAGGAAGAGTAATGCCCAACAGAAGAAAAATACAGAGGATGGGCCTTCTGCAACAGAGATAATGGCTATCAACATAGACAATATGTCGTATAGAGAATTCAAGCTAACAATTATCCAGGCAATACCTAGGTTGGAGAAAGCCATGGATGACCAAACGGAATTGATTAGGGCTGAGCTGAGAGCGACCAGGGAAGATGTTCACAATGTTAGGGCTGAGCTGAAAGCTACCAGGGATGAGGTTCACAAAGCTCTCAATGAGTTCCAATCTAATCTAAATTCTCTCAAAGCGAGAGTAACTGAGACAGAAGATAGAATTAGTGATCTGGAGGACAAACAGAGAGAAAGGATCAGGAGAAAGCCTGGAACAAACAGCTTAAAAGCCACGAAAACAGAATCAGGGAAATAAATGATGACATGAAACATTCCAACGTCAGAATTATTGGAATCCCTGAATGGGAGGAGAAAGAAAGAAGTCTAGAAGAGATAGTGGAACAAGTTCTTCATGAAAATTTTCCCAATCTCGGGAATGGAAACAGCGTTCATGTACTAGAGGCCTAATGGTCTCCACCCAAGATTATAGATTCCAGAAAAACAACAAGGCTCCTGATAGTCAAATTGAGGAATCATAATTGTAGATATAATCTCTTGAAAGCCGCTAGGACAAAGAGGCTCCTTACTTACAGAGGAAAGCCCATCAGAATAACGTCAGACCTGTCCACAGAGACCTGGAAAGCCAGAAAGGGCTGGAAAGATATATTCAGGGCACTAAATGAGAAGAACATGCAGCCAAGAATACTTTATCCAGCAAGACTGACATTCAAAATGGATGGAGAGATAAAGAGTTTCCAAGATCAGCAAGGCTTAAAAGACTACGCAACCACCAAGCCGACACTGCAGGAAATATTAAGGGGGGTACTATAAAAGAGGAAAAATCTTAAGAATAGCATTGAACAGAAATATAGAGACAATCTACAGAAAGACTTCAAAGGTAACACGATGTCAATAAAAATGTATCTATCAATAATCACTCTCAATGTGAATGGCCTAAATGCGCCCACAAAATGACACAGGGTTACAGATTGCATAAAACGACAGGAGCCATCCATATGTTGTCTACAAGAGACCAATTTTGAACCTAAAGATACACCCAGACTGAAAGTGAAGGGATGGAGAAGCATCTTTCATGCCAATGGGCCTCAAAAGAAGGCTGGGGTAGCAACTCTCATATCAGACAAATTAGATTTTAAACTAAAGACTGTAGTCAGAGATACAGAAGGACAATACATCATTCTTAAAGGGTCTATCCACCAAGATGGATAGCAATTGTAAATATCTATGCCCCCAATATGGGAACAGCCAATCACATAAGAAAACTGTTAATCAAAATAAAGAGTCATTTTGATATGAATACATTAATAGTAGGAGATCTTAACATGCCTCTCTCAGAAATAGACAGATCACTGAAGCAGAAATTCAATAAAGAAACAAGAGCATTGAATGACACACTGGACCAGATGGACCTCATAGATATATACGGAACATTCCACCCTAAAACAACAGAATACTCATTCTTCTCAAGTGCACCTGGAACCTTCTCCAGAACAGACCACGTACTGGGTCATAAATCAGGACTCAACTGATACCAAAAGGCTGAGATTATTCCCTGCATATTCTCAGATCACAATGCTTTGAAACTGGAGCTCAATCACAAGGAAAAGTTTCAAAGGAAATCTAACACATGGAAGCTAAAGGCCACCTTGCTTAAGAATGCTTGGATCAACCAGGAGATCAAAGAAGAACTGAAACAATTCATGGAAACCAATGAGAATGAAGACACTTCGGTCCAAAACCTATGGGATACAGCAAAGGTGGTCCTAAGGGGGAAATACATAGCCATCCAAGCCTCCCTCAAAAAAATTGAAAAGTCCAGAATACACCAGCTGTCTCTACACCTTAAAGAACTGGAGAATCAACAACAAATCAAACCAACTCCACACATAAGAAAGGAAATCATCAAGATTAGAGCAGAGATCAATGAGGTAGAAATCAGAGATACAGTAGAATGTATCAATGAAACTAGAAGCTGGTTTTTTGAAAGAATCAATAAGATCAATAAACCATTAGCCACACTAATCCAAAAGAAAAGATAGAAAGCCCAAATTAATAAAATTATGAATGAAAAGGGAGAGATCACAATGAACACCAAGGAAGTAGAAACAATCATGAGAAGTTACTATCAACAGTTATATGCCAGTAAGCTAAGCAACCTAGATGAAATGGATGCATTCCTGGAAAACTATAAACTCCCAAAATTGAACCAGGAAGAAATTGACAACCTGAATAGACTGATATTTAGTAATGAGATTGAAGCAGTGATCAAAAACCTCCCAAAAAACAAGAGCCCAGGACCTGATGGATTCCCTGGGGAATTCTACCAAACTTTCAAAGAAGAAATAACACCTATTCTCCTGAAGCTGTTTGAAAAAATTGAAGCAGAAGGAAAACTTCCAGACTCTTTCTATGAAGCCAGCATTACCCTGATCCCCAAACCAGGCAAAGACTCTACCAGAAAGGGGAATTTCAGACCAATATCACTGATGAATATGAATGCTAAGATTCTCAAAAAGATCCTAGCAAACAGGATCCAACAGCACATTAAAAAGATTATCCACCATGACCAGGTTGGATTCATCCCTGGGCTACAAAGATGTTTCAACATTCGCAAATGAATCAATGTGATAGAACAAATTAATATGAGAAGAGAGAAGAACCACATGGTCCTCTCAATTGATGCAGAAAAAGCATTTGACAAAATCTAGCATCCGTTCCTGATTAAAACGCTTCAAAGTATAGGGATAGAGGGAACATTCCTGAACTTCATAAAATCTATCTATGAAGGACCCACAGCAAATATCATCCTCAATGGGAAAAAGCCTGAAGCCTTCCCATTGAGATCAGGAACACGATAAGGATGCCCACTCTCACCACTCTTGTTCAACATAGTATTAGAAGTCCTAGCAACAGCAATCAGACTATGAAGAGAAATAAAAGGTATCCAAATTGGCAATGAAGAAGTCAAACTCTCTCTCTTCACAGATGACATGATTCTTTACACGGAAAACCCAAAAGATTCCACCCCCAAAGTACTAGAACTCATACAGCAATTCAGTAACGTGGCAGGATACAAAGTCAATGTACAGAAATCAGTGGCTTTCTTTTTTTTTTAATATAATTTTTTAATTTTTTATAAACATATATTTTTATCCCCAGGGGTACAGGTCTGTGAATCACCAGGTTTACACACTTCACAGCACTCACCAAAACACATACCCTCCCCAATGTCCATAATACCACCCCCTTCTCCCAAACCCCCTCCCCCCAGCAACCCTCAGTTTGTTTTGTGAGATTAAGAGTCACTTATGGTTTGTCTCCCTCTCAATCCCATCTTCTTTCATTTATTCTTCTCGTACCCACTTAAGCCCCCATGTTGCATCACCACTTCCTCATATCAGGGAGATCATATGATAGTTTCTTATACACTAACAATGAAAATACAGAAAGGGAAATTAGAGAATCAATACCTTTTACTATAACACCAAGAACAATAAGATACCTGGGAATAAACCTAACCAAAGAGGAAAGGAACTGTACTTGAGGAACTATAGAACACTCATAAAAGCAATTGAAAAAGATGGAAGACCATTCCATGCTCTTGGATCAGAAGAATAAACATTGTTAAAATGTCTATACTGCCTTGAGCAATCTATACTTTTAATGCCATTCCGATCAAAGTTCCACCAGTATTTTTCAAAGAGCTGGAGCAAATAATCCTAAAGTTTGTATGGAATCAGAAGAGACACTGAATCCCTAAGGAAATGTTGAAAAACAAAAAGAAAACTGGGGGCATCACGTTACCTGATTTCAAGCTTTACTACAAAGCCGTGATCGCCAAGACAGCATGGTACTGGCATAAAAACAGACACATAGATCAGTGAAACAGAGTAGAGAGTCCAGATATAGACCCTCAACTCGACGGTCAATTAATCTTCGACAAAACAGGAAAAAATATGCAGTGGAAAAAGTCTCTTCAATAAATGGTGCTGGAATAACTGGACAGCTATATATAGAAGAATGAAACTCGACCATTCTCTTACACCGTACACAAAGATAAACTCAAAATGGATAAAAGATCTCAACATGAGACAGGAATCCATCAGAATCCTAGAGGAGAACATAGGCAGTAACCTCTTCGATATCAGCCACAGCAACTTCTTTCAAGATATGTCTCCAAAGGCAAAGGAAACAAAAGCGAAAATGAACTTTTGGGACTTCATGAATATCTAAAGCTTCTGCACAGCAAAGGAAACGGTCAAAAAAAAAAAAAAAAAAAAAAAGAAACCAAAGGAAAAGGAGATAAAAATAAAAAAAAAAAGAAAAAAAAAAAAAAAAAAAAAAAGAGGCAACCCATGGAACGGGAGAAGATATTTGCAAATCACAGTACAGACAAAAGGTTGATAGCCAGGATCTATAAAGAACTCCTCAAACTCAACACACACAAAACAGACAATCATATCAAAAAATGTCTCCAATGAAGACATATAAATGGCTATCAGACACATGAAAAAATGTTCATCATCACTAGCCATCAGGGAGATTCAAATTAAAACCACATTGAGATACCACCTTACACCAGTTAGAATGGCCAAAATTAGTGAGACCGGAAACAACATGTTTTGGAGAGGATGTGGAGAAAGGGGAACCCTCTTACACTGTTGGTGGGAATGCAAGTTGGTGCAGCCTCTTTGGAGAACAGTGTGGAGATTCCTCAAGAAATTAAAAATAGAACTTCCCTATGATCCTGCCATTGCACTACTGGGTATTTACCCCAAAGATACAGATGTAGTGAAAAGAAGGGCCATCTGTACCCCAATGTTTATAGCAGCAATGGTTACGGTCGTCAAACTGTGGAAAGAACCAAGATGCCCTTCAATGGACAGATGGATAAGGAAGATGTGGTCCATATGCACTATGTAGTATTATGCCTCCATCAGAAAGGATGAATACCCAACTTTTGTAGCAACATGGACGGGACTGGAAGAGATTATGCTGAGTGAAATCAGTCAAGCAGAGAGAGTCAATTATCATATGGTTTCACTTATTTGTGGAGCATAACAAATAGCATGGAGGACAAGGGGAGTTAGAGAGGAGAAGGGAGTTGAGGGAAATTGGAAGGAGACGTGAACCATGAGAGCCTGTGGACTCTGAAAAACAATCGGAGGGTTTTGAAGGGGTGGGGGGTGGGAGGTTGGGGGAACCAGGTGCTGGGTATTGGAGAGGGCATGGATTGCATGGAGCACTGGGTGTGGTGCAAAAATAATGAATACTGCTATGCTGAAAAAATAAAAAATTAATTTAAAAAAAAGAATTTACCAAATTCAACACCACACACACACACACACGCACAAATCCATTCAAGAAATGCAGAAAACATGAATAAAATGACCATATAGACAAAGGGCTGATATCCAGGTTATATAAAGAACTCCTTAAACTCAACACACACAAAACAGATAAACATGTCAAAAATGGGCAAAAGACATGAACAGACACTTCTCCAAAGAAGACATACAAATGGCTAACAAACATATGAAAAAAATGTTCATCATCACTAGCCGTCAGGGAGATTCAGATCAAAACTACATTGAGATACCACCTTACACCAGTTAGAATGGCCAAAACTAACATGACAGTAAACAACAAGTGTTGGAGAGGATATGGAGAAAGGGGAACCCTCTTACACTGTTGGTGGGAATGCAAGTTGGTGCAGCCACTTTGAAAAACAGGGTAGAGATTCCTTTAGAAATTAAAAATAGAGCTACTCTATGACCTTGCAATTGCACTACTGGGTATTTACCCCAAAGATACAGATGTAGTGAAAAGAAGGGCCATCTGTACCCCAGTGATCATAGCAGCAATGGCCACAGTCACCAAACCGTGGAAAGAACCAAGATGACCTTCATCAGACAAATGGAGAAAGAAGATGTGGTTCATATATACTATGGAGTATTATGCCTTCATCAGAAAGGATGAATACCCAACTTTTTGTATCAACATAGACGGGACTGGAAGAGATTAAGCTGAGTGAAATAAGTCAAGCAGAAAGAGTCAATTATCATATGGTTTTGCTTATTTGTGGAGCATAAGAAATAACACGCAGGACATGGGGGGATGGAGTGGAGATGGGAGTTGGGGGAAATTGGAGGGGGAGATGAACCATGAGAGACTGTGGACTCTGAGGAACTAACTGAAGGTTTTGGAGGGGAGAGGGGTGGGAGTTTGGGTGAGCCTTGTGGTGGGTATTATGGAGGGCACATATTGCATGGAGCACTGGGTGTGGTGCATAAACAATGAATTCTGGAACACTGAAAATAATTTTTTTTTAAAAATTGGAAAAAAAAAGAAATACAGAAGACATAAGTGGACATTTCTCCAAACAAGACATACAAATGACTAACAGACAAATGAAAAAATGCTCAACATCACTCTTCGTCAGAGAAATACAAATGAAAACCACAATGGGATGCCACCTCACACTGATCAGAATCTCTAAAATTAACAGCTCAGGAAACAAGAGGTGTTCATGAGGTTGCAAAGAAAGGATAACCCTCTCACCCTGTTAGTAAGAATGCAAACTGGTGCAGACACCATGGAAAACAGTATGGACGTTCCTCAAAAACTTAAAATAGAGCTACCCAAAGACCCAGAAATTGCACTAGTAGGTATTTACCCAAAGTGAACAAAAAATAGTGATTCAAAGGGGCACATGCACCCTGATGTTTACAGCAGCATTATCAACAATAGTGAAATTATGGAAAGAGGCCAGATGTCCATCAATGGATGGATAAAGAAGATGTGTTGTGTATACACACACACACACACACACACACACACACAGAGAGAGAGAGAGAGAGAAAGAATGGAATATTACTCAGCCATAAAAGGAATGAAATCTTGCTATTTGTGAGAACATGGATAGAGCAGGAGAATATTATGCCAAGTGAAATAAGTCAGTCAGAGAGAGACAAATACTGTATGATTTCACTCATATGCATAATTTAAGAAACAAAACAGATGAACATTGGTGGGGTGGGTGGGGAGAGAGAGGCATACCAGCAAAGACTCTTGACTACAGAGAACAAACTGAGGGTTGCTGGAGGGGAGGTTGGTGGGGAGATAGGTTAAGTAGGTGATGTGTAATATGGAGGGCAGTTGTCATGATGAGCACCCAGTATTGTATGTGACTGATAAATCACTAAATTGTACACCTGAAACTAGTATTGCACTGTATTTAACCTAGCTGGAATTTAAATAAAACATTGGGAAAAAAATCCTTTGGCCATGTCTATCTTTATATAATAAAGATTTATTTCTGGATTCTCCATCTATTTATAGATCTATAATTCTGCATTTATGCCAACCCACACTATTTTGGTTCCTGTAACTCCATAATAAGTTTTATAATCAGGAAGTATGATTCCTCCAGCTTTTTTATTTTTCAGAATTCTTTTGATTATACAGGGTCAAGAGATTCCACATGAATTATAGGATACGTTTTTCTGTTTCTGAAAAGAAAGTCATCGCAGATTTGTTAAGGATCACATTAAATCTGTAGATAACGTTGTGTAGTACTCACATTTTTACACTATGAAATCTTCCAATCCAGGAACATAGTATGTGTTTCCATTTATTCGTCTCCTTTCAGCAGTGTTTTGTAGTTTTCATTATACAAGTTGTCTACCACCTTGATTAAGTTAATTCCCAATTTTTAAATTCTTTTTCATGCCATTTTAAATAAAATTGCTTTAATTTCCTTTTCAGATTGTTTACTTTTAGCATATTTTTTAAAGGGGTGGGAAGGATGGAGGGTGAGGGTGAGAGAGAGAGAGAGAGAGAGAGAGAGAAAGACAGATAGAGAATCCCAGGCAGACTCCCACTGAGCATGCAGCCCGACCCCGGGCTTGATTTCACGACCCTGAGATCATGACCTGAGCTGAAATCAAGGTCAGGCACTTAACTGACTAAGCCACCCAGGTGCCCTGACATTGATCAATTTTTGTATGTTGAACCATCTTTGCATTCCAAGAATAAATTTTAATACTCAGGTTGTGTAATCATTCAAATATGCTGCCAAATTCTGCTTCTTTGTATTTTGTTGAGAATTTTTGCATTGGTGTTCATAATGGATAGTGGTTTATAGTTTTCTTGTAGTTTCTTTGGTGTTAAGGGTAATGCTGCCCTTTAGAATAAGTTAGGAAGTGTACCCTTCACTTTTTGGAAAGGTTGGTATTAGATTTTCTTTAAGTGCTTGGCAGAACCATGAATCCATCAGGTCCAGGGGTATTCTTTTTTGAAAATGTTTTTATTACTGATACACTCTCCTTAGGAGTTTTGGTCTATTCAGATTTTCTATTTCTTCATTATTTAGTTTGGGTGCATTTTGAATTTCTAGGAACTTGTTCATTTTATATAGGTTATTTAGTTTGTTGGCATTGAATTATTCATAGTACTCACAATCCTGTTTATTTCTTCCATCCAAGTACTAGCTAGGCCTGAACCTGCTTAGCTTCGAGATTGAGTGCATTCAGGGTTGTATGGCTGTAGACTCAATCCTATTTTCTGTAGAATCAATTGGAATGTTCCCACTTCCATTTTTGATTTTAGTAATTTGAATCTTCTCCCCTTTTTCTTTGTCCATCCAGGTAATGGCTTATTAATTTGCAGACTTTTTTGAAACACCAACTTTCTTTTTTAATTGATTTTCTCTATTAGCTTCCTATTTTGCTAATCTCTAATCTCTATTATGTCCTTTTTGCTACTTTATTTTCTTTTTCTAGTTCATTAAATTATAAATTAGGTTGTTGAAGTACTTTGTAATAATGTACTTTATTACATTTTATAATGTAAGCATTTATGACTATAAATTTCTCCTTTAGCACTTCTTTTCCTGTGTCCTTCAAGTTTTGGTGTTTTTTTTCTTTGTTTTCCTTCATCCCTACATTTTTCAAATTGTCCTTGTGATTTCTTTTGACCCATTTTTTACAAAAATTATGCTGTTAAATTTCCAGAAATTTGTAAATTTTCTAGTTTTCCTTCTGTTATTAATTCCTAATGCCATCCCATTGTGGTCAAAGAAGGTATTCTGCGTGATGTCAGTCTGTGGAATTCTGTTAAGAAAGCCCTAACAAAATTATACAGGTTGTAATCCTAAAAAGTGGGAAGTTGCTATAACAAATATCTAAAGAAGTGACTTTGGAACTAATTAATGACTGGAGACTGAAAGACCTCTGAAGTGCATGTTAGAAAAAGCCTACACTGTTTTGAAGACACAATTGGCAGTTATATGGATCTTAAAGGTGCTTCTAAGGAGGCCTTCAGTGGAAATGAGAAATGTGTTGTGTACTGGAGGAAAGGTGATCCTTGTTAAAAAGTGACAAAGAACTTGTCTAGATTGTTTTCTAGTGTTTTGTGGAAGGTAGAATTTGTAGGTGATGAAATCGAATATCTAACTAAGGGATCTCTCTATCTCTCTCTCTTTTAAGTAGGCTGCAAGCCCAGGGTGGAGCCCAATGTAGAGCTCAAACTCACAACCCTGAGATCAAGACCTGAGCTGAGATCAAGAGTTGGATGTTTAACTAAGCCATCCACGCACCCCTAAGTGAGATTTTTAAAAAATATTTTATTTATTTATTTGACAGACAGAGATCACAAGTAGGCAGAGAAGCAGGCAGAGAGAGGAGGAAGCAGGCTCCCTGCTGAGCAGAAAGCCTGATGTGGGACTCGATCCCAGGACCCCGAGATCATGACCTGAGCTGAAGGCAGAGGCTTAACCCACTGAGCCCACCCAGGTGCCCCCCCTAAGTCAGATTTCTAAGCAAAATGCTGCTAAAGTGGCCTGCTCTTACTTACTACTTATGGTAAAATACCAGAGAAAGATAATGGACGATGGAGTGGTCATATGTAGAATTTAAAGAAAACAAAAAGAAAAAAAATGCAGAGGAGCATAGAGGGAGGGAGGGAAAAATAAGATGAAATCAGAGGGAGACAAACCATGAGACTCTTAACATTTGGAAACAAACAGGGTTGCCAGAGGGGAGGGAGGTGGGCTGATGGGGTAGGTAACTAGGTGACAGGCATTAATAAGTAAGGCACATGATGTAATGAGCACTGGGTATTATATACAACTGATGAATCACTGAACTCTACCTCTGAAACTAATAATACATTATATGTTAATTCATTGAATTTATAAAATAAAATAGAGTAAAATAAAATAATAAAATAAACAAGAGGGGAAAAAAGATGAAGCTGTCAGGCACCTGGGGGCTCAGTAAGTGAAGCTTCTGACTTGATTTCAGCTCGGATCATGATCTCAGTGTTTGTGACATCAAGCCCCATACAGGCTCTGTGCTGAGTGTGGAGCCAGCTTGAAATTCTCTCTCCATTTCCTGCTCCTCCCCTAAACTTGATAATTTGGATTATTTCCAGCCCAGTCATTTTACAAAAATCAAGAAACCATGTTTTGAGATAACACTAAGGGTATGGCTAAGTACTCATCTGATAAAGAGTGTTTGTATCCCTCAAAATTCAAATGTTGAACCTATTCCCCAATATGGTATTTAGAGGTAGGGCCTTTGAAAGGTGATTAGTTCATGAGGATAGAGCCCTCATAATGGGAGTACTGCCCTTCTAAAAATGAGACCCAAGAGAGCTCCCTTTTTCCTTCTTCCATGTAAGAATACAGGAGGGAAAAAAAAAAAAACATTAACCAGGAAGAGGGCCCTCACCAGACACCAAAAACTGCTGGCACTTTGATTGACTGGAGCTGTCTGAAGAGCTGTGAGATATAATGTGTTATTTATAAACCAAATTTAGTATTGTTACAGCAGCCTGAAGGACTAAGACAGGATGTTACTCATAGATCCAATCAGCTGTCTCAACAGTAGCTAGGAATAGAGGGATGGGGCTTATACTAGTAGAATATTGCTAGTTTGGACTGAAGGGGACAGAGATGGGAAAGATATAGAGGCAGGCTATCAGACTTCTGGGATACTACAGAACTAGATCTCAGAACTATCCATCTGTGAACATATTTTATACTTCAAGAAAAGGGAACAATGACCCTGAAGGTATTCAGAGATTGGTAAGTCTGTTAGCTACTATGGGATCATAAGGCACAGGTCCACAGGTCAAGGCTTTGTTTCCTCTTGGAGCCTTTGTTTCCTTTGATTCCAGAGGTCAGAGCCATCTCCTGGTTTTCAGTAGGCCAGATTGCTGCCCAGGGCTGTAAAGACTGCCCCAGGGACTCAGGGAGAACACACTATTACCCTAGCAGGCTAAGAAGGTGGGATTACTCCTCAATGGGCCTGGAAGACACAGCACTGAGCTAAAGAGGATTAGTCTCCAATCTTAAAATCTAGTCAAATGTTCCCTCCTAGGTTTTGAACTTACATGGGACCATGACTCCTTTCTTCATTCTAATTTTTCCCTTTTGAAATGGAAATGTCTAACCTATGTCTCTTCCATCATTGTATTTTGGAAGTAGATAACTTATATAGCTTTCATAGTTTCACAACTGGAGAATTTTGCCTGAGGATGAATCATACATACTTCAAGTCATTTGATTTAGATGATACTTAGTTGAGATTTAAGATTTAGAGTTGATGATGAAATTAGCAGGATGAAATTAGATGATGATGGGGTGTTTTGATGATGAATGTATTTTGCATATAAGTACATGAATTTTGGTGGTCCAGAGGGTGGACTGTTAGGTATTGGGTTGTGTATTCCCAAAATTCGTATGATGAGGTTTTAATCCCTAGTTCCTCAGAATAAAACTGTCTCAGGAGACAGGGCTTTGAAGAGGTAATTGAGTTACAATGAAGCCATTAGGGTGGCCTCTAATCTAATCTGATTAGTATCCTTATAAGGAAATTTGGGCACATTAAGAGACACATGTGAATGCACACGAGGACATGTGTGAAGACACAGCAAGAAGGCAATTATTTGGAAGCCAAATGGATGCCTCAGAGGAAAACAAACACGCTGACATTTTGATCATGGACCTGTAGCCTCCAGAACTGTAATAAAAAATAAATTTGTTGTGTAAGTCACCAGTGGGGATGACCTGATTCTGGCCCTTATTTCTATTACTCCATGTTGTGTGTCTTTTCATGTGCAGTTTGTCCATTCATATATCTTTTGTGAAGTATCTGTTTAAGTACTTTGCACATATGAAAAAATCTGGATGGTTCATTTTATTTTTTATTTGTTCATGTTTATATATTCTGCAAAAACATTCTTTGTAAAATGTACATACTGTGAATATGTTCACCCAGTGTGTGGTCTGCCTGTTTAGATTCTTAGGTATCTTTTGAAGAACAGAAATGTTAAATTTTGAAAAAGTCCTCTGTATCATTTTCTTTTTTATTTCTAGGGAAATTTTGCCTTTCCCAGTGTTGCAAATATATCCTCAAAGGTTTTCATCTAGAACCTTAATGGTTTGGGCTTTTTCTCTAAGTCCATGAAATACCTCAAAATGTCTATTTAGAACTAGGTAAAGGTTGAGGTCACTGTTTTCCATTTGGATGGTGTAGTTTGTAAAATCACAAATCACTTGTTGAAGACTTTCCTTTCCTTTTTTTAAGATTTTATTTATTTGATAGAGATCACAAGTAGGCAGAGAGGCAGGTGGGGGGGGTGTGTAGCAGGTAAGCAGGCTCCCTGCTGAGCAGAGAGCCCCACGTGGGGCTCGGTCCAAGGACCCTGGGATCATGACCTGAGCGCTCTGAAAACTTTCCTTTTCTTGTTTAATTTTCTTGACTCTGGTTGAAAACCAATTGACTATGTAATGTGTGGTCTAACTTAGGACTCCATTATGTTCCAAGGTATACTTAGCTATCCATATGCCAATACTATATTGCCTTATTTTAATTAGAATACAATTTGAGGGCGCCTGGGTGGCTCAGTGGGTTAAGCCGCTGCCTTCGGCTCGGGTCATGATCTCAGGGTCCTGGGATCGAGTCCCGCGTCGGGCTCTCTGCTCAGTGGGGAGCCTGCTTCCTTCTCTCTCTCTCTGCCTGCCTCTCAGTGTACTTGTAATTTCTCTCTGTCAAATAAATAAATAAAATCTTTAAAAAAAAAAATAGAATACAATTTGAAGTTGGATAGTGTAATGTTAGTCCTCCAATTTTTTTTAAGATTGGTTTTGCTCATGAGAGACTATGGACTCTGAAAAAACAATCTGAGGGATTTGAAGTGGCGGGGGGGTGGGAGGTTGGGGTACCAGGTGGTGGGTATTATAGAGGGCACGGATTGCATGGAGCACTGGGTGTGGTGAAAAAATAATGAATACTGTTATGCTGAAAATAAATTAATTAATTAAAAAGAAAAAGATTGGTTTTGCTATTCTAGATGTTATAAATTTCCAAATTGTATAATCAGCTTGTCAATTTCCTCAAACTATCCTGCTGGGGTTTTTTAGGGGTTACACTGAATCCATAGATCAAGTAGAGATTAGCATCTTAACAATACTGAGTCTTCCAACATAGGAATGCAACATAACTTTCCATTTATTTAGGCATTTTTAAATTATTCACAGCAACTTTTTTACCTTTCAGTATAAAGTTCTCATACATATGTAATTAGATTTCTTCCTAGATATGACTATTTTATGCTTAGATCATATTATTTCAGTTTTCAAGTCTTCATTATTAATATAGAATTGCAGTTTATCATTAATGAACTTGTACCCTGTAACTTTTCTAAATTCACTTATTCATGTAAAATTAGTAATTTTGAAAATTTCATATAACTTTGTAAATACACAAATACTTTCGTTTTGTTTCTCTTAATCTTTTTTATTTCTTTTTCTTACCTAGAAGGTAGGGTTTCTATTGCAATGTTGAATACAAGGGGCAAGGACAGATATTTTTTGCCTCCTTTCCATTCCAGGGGAAAAGGATTTAATATGAAATCACTAAACATGATATTAGCTGTTAGATTTGCATTGATGTCCTTATCGAATGGTAAAAATTCTCTTCTATTTTTGGTTTGCTGGGAGTTTTTGAACTTCAGTGTTTAATTTTGTCAAACTATTCTCATTACTGTCATTTCCCCTTTATGTTAAGTTGGTGAATTATATTGCGGGGATAAACCCACCTTGGTCATGCTATATCATTTTTTTTTCATTGTTAACTTCTGTTTCCTACTATTTTAAATATTTTTGCATCTGTATTCATGAGGGATATTAATCTTTTCTCTTTTCTCATATTTGTCAAGTTTTGTTACTAGAATTATGCTGGCCTCATAAAACAAGGTGAGTCCTCTTTATTTCTTTAAAGAGTTTATGTAGAATTCAGTGTTTGCTTTTTTAAAATCCAGTGTCATTTTTAACTAATATATTTAACAAAATTCACCAATGAATTAATCAGGGTTTGGAAGTTTTCTTATTGGAATAATATGTAATTGCAAATTCAATATTTTAATAAATATGGAAATATTTTTAGATTTATTTTCTTCTTGTATTTTTCACAAGCTATGGGTTAAAAGGCAATTTGTCCATTTCATCTGAGTAGTTGAACTTAATGGCATAAAGTTTTCCATAATATGCTATTATCTTTAATGTCCAACAAGCTATGTAGTGATACCTTCCTTTTCGTTCTTTATATTAGTATTTGTATTTTCTCTTTTTCACTTGATCAGGTTTTTGTTTGTTTTGTTTCCTATGCTGTCATAACAAATTACCATAAACTGAGTGGCTCGAAACCAGAGATTTCTCTCGGATTTCTGGAGGACTGAAATAGAAAATCAAGGCTCCTTTTAAAGGCTCTAGGAGAGGATTATTCCTTACCTCTTAATAGTTTCTGGTTGCTGGCATTCTTTGGTTTGAGGATGCATTACTGCAATCTCTGCCTTTGTTTTCACCTGGCCTACTGTTTCTCTGTCTCTATGGTCTTCTTATAAGGATACCAAATCACTGGATTTAATATGACCTCAGAACTAATTATTTCTGCAAATATCCTATTTCCAAATAAGGTCACATTCTGAAGTTTTAGATGGACATGACCTTTTGGAAAATATTACTCAAGCCAGTATATTAATCTTGATAGGTGTTTATCAATTTTTATAATTTTCAAAATCTCACTTTTGTTTTTCTGTGTTAATTTCCAACAACTGTGTATAAGTTCTCAGTCAATATCATGTCTTCAAACATTTCTTCTGTATCATTCTTTATCTTCACCTTCAGAAACTCAGTTATGAGATTCAAGGCCATTTGATTTTGCCTACAAAACTCAAATACTCTATACATTTTATTTTCACTCCCTTTTTCTTTTTATTTTCAATTGTCCTGTCTTCCAAGTTTAAAAAATCAGTTCTTCTATGTGTAATCCTATCATATTCAATTCTAGAATTCTTTTTTTATTTCCCGCAATTTACATGTCTCTGCTAAAATTCCCCGTCTCTTCATGTTTACCACCCTTTTTACTACTTCCTTCAGCATTTTTATCATAGTTAATCTACCTCTGATAACTGTAACATCTGGGGAATCTGAGTTTGCTTCTGTTGACTGTCTGCTCTCTGGATCAAACTTTTTGCTTCTCTCCGGGTCTTAAAATTTCTTGCTGTGTGCTGGTATTTCCCATAAAAGAACAATAAAAACTAAAATGAAAATAAATAATAGTTACTGCCACAAAAGGGCATGGCTGTTCCTTTGTCAGGCTCTTAGAGTGGGAAACTGAGTTAATCTCACCCGCAGTTGAGGTAGAGATGAGCTCTGCAGCTGATTTAGTTTAACTTTAGCACTTGCTTCAAATATTTTAAATGAAAAGAGTTGCCTTTCAGTGGAGATTTGGATCTGAGCACTGATGAGATCCTAGTGGAATCTTTGTGCTTTTTAGCTAAACTGCCTGATATCCAAACATGGGGACTTGTTCTCTGCACTACATTTCAATAGCATATTTTAGATTTCCTGAAGTATTCTCTTTGTATTCTACTCGGGCTTCCTCAGTAGGTGACTTCTCTCAAATTACCACACCTTTTGGAGGACCCAGTTGCTTACACTTACAATGTCTCAGAAATATTTTATTCTTTATTTTAGTTCTGTTATATGTTCTTATCATCCTAGTAAATGAATAGTTTACTAAAAGTAGCAATCTGGCTGGTTGAAAAGAAGTAAGACATACATCATGAATTTACAAAGTTATTAATAAGCCAATGTTTACTGAACTTCATTTCACAGTGAGTCTATACAGGACATTGAAGAGATAAGAAAAGTTCCCTTTCTCTTTCACAAATCCAGTGAACACTTACAATATATGGCACTATTCTGGCAACATACAATATAATTTAAGTAACTGGGATATGGATAAAAATGGAGCTCCTAAATTATAAAAGATCTCGTTTGATTTCTAAAATCTAAAATTAGAAGTGGACTAGTTCAGGTTCATTTTATCATGTGATTTTTGCCATCTCCTAAAATCTTGTCATCAATATCCTTTTAGTGTAAGGAGAAAAAACTGGATAAGAACATTACCATTTCTCAGAATCTTAATAAAATAATGAACATCCATTTAATTTACATTTCACTGCCTAAAATTCAGTCTCATGCTCATACTTAATTGAAAGGGAAGTTGGGAAATATAGTCTTGCTGTATATTCAGGTCAAAAAAGGAATAGATACACTCAGTTCATAGAACTTACTAATTTTGTCAGCTTAAGACCTTCTTTTTTTAAGGATAAACATTCAATAAAAAAGTGTTGATTGAATTGAAAAGGAATATCTTATCTGTTTATCCAAGCTACTGTACTGGTGGTGGAGGCAAGGCATATTTTGAGGGAGGGGGTCATTACCTTCCCGTTACTTCAGCCATAAGTGAAGGATAAACACACATTCAAAAATCTCTGCTTATAATCCCCCTTTGAACTTTGTATTTTCAGCCTCTTTCAGCCTCTAAGGGTTAAGGTTAAAGGATGGAATTAAAATACTATCAAAGTAACATTTTTGTTTTAAAATAATTTCTTTAATGTGTTAGTGCATATTTTTAAGCCCAATATTCTAGTATGGACCTGTAAATCCAAGTTTCTCCCTATGCCATCCTCCCCATATATAATTTGTAAACTTTGATTCTATCAATCCCTCTCTCACTACACTGTTGTCCTTCACAACTTGAATTTCAACTTCCTGATGTACAGGAGTCAGCACTGAATGCTGTTTCTCAGGTGAGGCTACACCATAATTCTCAGAGGCATGACAAATTTTTCATGGTTTGTATCCACGTTTTCTTCTAGTGATGCCAGATTTCAATGAATCAGTATTTAGTGAAATATCTCCCATGTTCACTGCTGCATGATGTATGTAAACAGTATTTTATTCCATTTTGTCTTATGGGCTCATAAGTCTTCAGAAATATTATTTACACAGTCTTATATCTAGCAACTTATTCCTAATTAAGATCTGGTTCCACCATATATCCATTGTTCCTTTAAAAGTGCTCCTTCTTTGTGCTTTAAACTTGTTCTCACCATTTTTTATTTTGGCTACAGAACCTTTTCTTCTAAAATGATAAACCTCGTTAATCTTCAAAGATCCTTTGAGAACCAGTCACTGAGCACCTCCTGGATGAATAATTTGAATATGAATTTTATCTGGGATTTGTAAACCATCCTTTATCTGCCCAGATAGGGATCCAAGTAGAAGCTATATGATCATTTGCATGACAGAGAGAGAGGAAAAAGACAGCTTTGATGGATACAGGTATCAAAATTATTTTGTGCCTTGTTTTTTTTGGGACTGATTTTGTCCTTTAGAATCTGGGTTCTACAGAGATCACACCCTGCTCAAAAGACTTAATATCTGCCCACTCAAGACTACTTTTATAAATAATTATAATTTGCTATAAATGAAAATCTAAGAAGCTCCTGACTACAGTTTGTGGTTACTTATATTAATCATATCTACTGTTATTCACTAATTGCTCAGCCTTACGTATGAACACTAACCTTTGTTTTATGTAAAACACAATTGAAGTAAATCTGCCTACAGCTACTTCTCTCATGCAATAGTAATTAAAATCTCTTTTCAGAGACTAAGCTTCATGAAACTGTGACAGACCACTTGGCATAGTATTTGGCCTTGTGGCAGGAATCAAGTCCATACCTACAGAAGCACTTGTGCAAAACTTAAGCAATGAAAGCACTTGAATTCAGTTCTGCTCCCATTAGTAAGTGGATTCCAAAAAAAAAATTTATAAAGACTGTAAGAAATGTATTGAAATGGTTAAACTATTACTTCAAATCCAATTCTAAAGGAGCTGTTGAGTAATAATGATTATCCGGGGTCCTTGGAAAATGTCTCTTAGAAGAGTGTTCCAAGCAAAACATGGTTTACAGTGATTTAGAAAATATGAAAGGCTGGATTTTGTAGATTGCTTGGTGCACATCTTGTTTCTCTCAAATAAATTAGAAAAAAAACTACAGTGTTGTTGTAGTCCTTTGGTTTTATTTTCTGGGATTAAAAAGAATGTATAGACATAAATGTTTTTACAGGGTCTTCTTGAAGATATCCTTGAAAATAACTTATCAAATGGCTTTATTCGTGTCTCTTGATTATCAGTAATCATCAATATCACTGTCAGCCTTGATTAACTGGTTAAAAATTTCAAAGCAGAATAAGGAACTTTCATGAACATTTCCCCCAAATCCCTGAGAATCGTAATCATCACAGATGTATTTTATCCCTTCATCATAAATCTCTGGAAAGTAGTCGCGTTCGCTCATTGTTAACAGGGCAAGGAGCAGTGTCATAGAGGGTTAATCCATGTAAATTGGCTTCCACTCGTAAAGAAATTTTCTGTAACAGAAAAGAAAATTATACATAGGCGTTTGTTCCTTAAAGACATCTTCAACGTCTTCAACTTTCCATCTTCAAAATGTTCTGAAGAATATTTTTGGGATTGGAGATGTAAATCTATTCCAATGAGTAAAAAGACTGAACAGATGTTGTACTGCCAAAGGTATCATCTGTAGTACCAACAGAGTTAGGAAAACCAAGCTTTTCTACTCAGAAGCTCTTCATTTTTCTTTGGTTTCTAAAAGGAATTGGTGAAACGAAATGTTGAGGTTGGCCTACATAAACGTAGGCAGAGTTGACGAAATTGACCTGTTTTACAATCTGATTTTCAACGATGAACCCCTTACTAACAACACACTGTTTTCCCAAACACAGAAATGATTTACCTGAGCAGCTCTTCTTATGGCATCGCTGCTTATGAAGTTAATTTTCAAAAATGTTGGAGACTTGACTATAGCATCTTCTTTTATTCCACCTGAGGGAAGTTTACATAAATATAATGTTGTGTTTTCTTACCTGAAAATCACGGATATAAGTCAGGAAAAAACCAAAGAAGGAGAAAGACATAGACCATTCTGCTGCAGTGGTAATCATGTGAAGCACGTAACCCTTGAGTGACAATGGAAAAAAAGAATAATTTTTTGAAATTTCACTTGAGTGATCTAGAATTTCTCTCAAATAAAAGAACCATAAAATCTGCAAACCAATCTGTCTTCTGAAATTCAAAGGACATGAGATAAACACTAAGGACATATTAATATACTATGGCCTTTTGTCAAAAACTATATACATGTGAGTTTATTAATTGTAACCAACATGCCATACTAAAGATATTAATAAAAAGTGTGTGTACAGAATATACTGATAACAAAGAACCCTCTGCACTGTTTTTACAATATTTCTGTAAATATAAAACTGTCTAAAATAACATTTGTTTAAAAACTTAATTCTATTTATCTTTTATAAATAATTCCATATCCAAACCTTCTGGAGAGAAAAACAAAAAACAAAACAAAACAATCCTAATGTATTGAACAGATCTCAATGTGGTTTTGATTTGAATTTCCCTGATGGCTAATGATGATGAACATATCTCAAGAATTGAAGAAAGGCATTAGGAAAGTCTTCCTAAATGATCTAGCTGTCGTAACTTCATCTAGAGGGAATAAAATTTCCATCTGAAGAACTAAGAACAGGAGAACCTCTACTCTATACTTGGGAAGTCACCGCTTTTCCCACAGCCATAAGATTCATTAAATGTCACTAAAAATGTTTCAGTAAAAAATACTCATAATAAATTTAGTGTTATTTTTACACTAAAAATAAAGCATTAAATAATATATAGATTATAACTGAGGGAAACTAGCAAATTATTTCACTCTTTTATTCTTACAAACATGTCCTATCCAGGGCTAATTCTTTAAAAATAATTCAAAATGAAATGCCACTGAGAGGTTTGTGAAAACAGATGAACTTAATTTTGTCATCTAGTTAGTATATGTCCCTCCTCTTTTTTCCCTCAGGGTCAAAGATGTTATCTCCATTCAGATATGCATTATACTGGAACCTAAATAAAGAGTACGTAATAATAAACTTCTAGATGGTAATTCAGGAAACAAGTATTCCAATAATAAAAGAGCTCAGTTGGGTATGTTGTACACTACATCCATATTTGGAGGAGTCAATTTCTGAGAAAACTCTTCGCCATCACAATTCTCCTTGTGTCTTGAAAATGTTCATTGTTGAATTGAGACAGAAAATACTGTCTCAATTACTGTCTCAACTGTTTGTGTAGTGCTACACAAACTCTATCAGACACAGAAAATAATCCTAATTTAACAAAATGATTACTCTAGAAAAGTAGTATTTTTAGTGATGACATGAAAAATACATCAAAATCAACCAAAATAGTCATCTTTAATATAAAAGTATGTTTTATAGATTCCAAGATCTTACTCTGTCCTCAGGGTTCCAATGGAGTTTCTGTACAATATCTGTGCCAAAATTCCCACTGTACAAAAGTGATGAGCAAGTCAGCACTATACAAAAAGTAAGTCAAGGAGAATCTCAGAGAAAACCTGTACGTTTAAATTAGATTCAAAATAAAAATCACTTTAAAGTTCCACAAGGATTATTCATTCATTTCCAAGGTCCAAACCCATTTTCTTAAAGACTCGATATTATATAGTAGTAGTGAAGATTAAAATGTACCCAGAGGATTACTATGAAATGGTTTGCATAGTCAATCCCTCTTCGCTCAGTAAATCAGCAGTACTAGCCAAAGATTCTGCTAAATAATTGTTCTCGGGAGAGCATTAACTCATCCTTCACATCTCTGAAGTGAGTATGATCGGGCTGAATTTTATCTTTGTTCCCAGCTCAATTACTGAGATCCTATGTCAAATTTGAATCTCGTCCTTTAATTTAGGGTTAGTAACCCAAGAATCTCCCCCCCAAAAAATGCCTCCTCACAATATGCGAACAGTGTTCACTTATATTCTGTTATTTAATTCCTTTCCAAGTACAGCTACGTTTTACAGCAAAGGATACTGCTAAATGCACTTACTCCACACCAGATAACCACCAGTAGTCTGATCCAGAAGACCTGTTTGCCATGAATTTTGGGCTGCATTTGGTAGGAAAGGATGGTCTGAACGAACATGTATAACGAGCCCATGCCAAAGGTGAGCACAGCTCCACATACGTGTACAATAAAAAAGGCTGTTTTCTGAGAGGTAGAAAGAAGAAATAAATAAAAGAAGCTCAAAACATATGGCCAACACAATATTTAAAAGCACAGGTTAGTGATCTCAAAAAAACAGTCGCTGAATGGAAAAACACTATGAATTCCAGAGATTACTTCCTGAAGCAATTCTCTCCCAGAGTACTCCACAAAAGCCAGAAGATTCCAGTTAAATCAGTAGTCACGACTGAAAACAAGGCAAGGATTATTCATTTACTCATGAATATGTTTATTTGGGTACCTCTTCTATGTCAAGCACTGTTCTAAGTACTCAGATACATTAGTGGACAAAACAGACAAAAATCTGGCCCTCAGAATTTACATTCAAGTGAAGAAGCAAAAACAGTAAGTGGCAAACTTTAGAAATAAGCGAAGTCCGTTTGTTAGATGGTAATAAGGGTTATAGAAAAAGGATAGTGCATGGCAAAGGAGGATCAGGCTGGTTGGGAAGCTGCAGGGAGGGTTTCAACTTAAATCTAATTTAAATCTGCGTGCAATTTCAAGGCTCAGAAAATTAAAGCATTCTCTCTTGGTTCTCATTGATTGGTTTTGGATAAATTATACATGAGATTACCGTAAATTCCAATATTTTCCTCCTTTTTATCAGTACCCATTTACATTTTACTTTTTACTACATGTACCCTCTGCTTAAAAGTGACAACGGTAGCTCTCCAAAAATTCTACAAATGTTTTTGGTTGAACTGCTCTAGTTTTCGAAGCTGATGCAGCCTGTATTTCGCTTGGTTGAGAAGGCACTGCAGAGCACCTGGCAGAGTGTAGGACGGGGTAACAACAGGGGAAAGGTTAGGACTTGGGTCCCTTCTTTCACAACTGACTGTGCTAATTCACAAACATAGCACCCAGTTTTCTTAGTTGAAGCTATAGTAAGTAAAAGGTAATCATGTTTTTGCCAAAGCCATTGGTTTTCTTTTGGAGAAGAAGGGCTATTTTGATTTGGTTTATGGTGTTCTAACTGGCAATAAGTTACGAGTGCTGGAAAGAGAAAAGAATGCATTGCTATTACCACTTTGGGTAACAATAAAAAAAAAAAACTTCAGTACCCATAAAACATAATACAAAATGGTACTATCTTCTTCTGAGAATTTATCTATAGATATGATTAAAGGCTAGAAAAATATAGGCAAAAACAAAATTAACAATTTTAGGGCCACAAGCAGGAATATGGATAAATTTCCCCTTTAAAAATATTCTCATATAGGGCACCTGGATGGCTCAGTAAGTTAAGCCTCTGCCTTCTGCTCAGGTCATAATCTCAGGGTCCTAGGATCAAGCCCCACATCGGGCTCTCTGCTCAGCAGGGAGACTGCTTCCCCCTCTCTCTTTGCCTGCCTCTCTGCTTACTTGAGATCTCTCTCTCTCTATGTCAAATAAATAAATAAAATCTTAAAAAAAATTATCATATAAATTGATGAAGCTAAATACTGATATAGCCTGATTGATGCCCACTGTGATCAGTACATAGTTCCAACAACAAAATCCTGTGAATTAAAAAGTAAAAACAGGGGTGCCTGGGTGGCTCAGTGGGTTAAGCCTCTGTCTTCAGCTCAGGTCATGATCTCAGGGTCCTGGGATCGAGCCCCACATCAGGCTCTCTGCTCAGCAGGGAGCCTGCTTCCTCCTCTCTCTCTGCCTACCTCTCAGCCTACTTGTGATCTCTGTCAAATAAATAAATAAAATCTTTTAAAATTAAAAAAAAAAGTAAAAGCAAAGAATGGAGGGCACTTATTACCGTATTTTTATGATTAAAAATAAAGGCATTTAAAACTGGTTTTAACTGGCAGTACTTCTGCTTGGACATTCAGTTTTGTTACTTTAGAGACCAGGGAAACAGCAAAAGATCTTGAAATAGGCCAGAGAGTACTCCAGTGGAATGTTAAAGCCTCTGGCACTGGTTCTACACGAATGTCAGTTTTACTCGGCTCTGAAAACTTCCTTAATGATAGAAGTTATGTGTAGAGACAGAAGTTAATTTGTAGAAAACTGATAGAAATGCAAATAACCCATAACTATACAAATGCAATTGTGTCTTTTTGAATGTTATTAATTATCACTGTGAATAATGACCAGTTTTACATCATAAATTTGTTTTAGCATTCCTTATTTGACTACAAACCTGTGGTACCTTGACTTCTCTTTTCAGCTGATTTGTACTACCTACTATTTCCCTCATTAATTACTAAGTTAAATAACATGTACAAAAGTCATTATTTTATTCTCTTTAAAAATATATCTTTTCACAAAGCAAAGACAAAAACTTATCCTTTGACAAAGACAAGAAAAATTACAGCAATATGTGTGGTCAGGAGCAAATGTCTGATAAAGAACTTAAAAAGTATACAATGAATGGTCTGTAATCTTTACCTATAAGCAGTTAATGAAACTTAGGAACTAATCTTCTGCTTTCTTAGCCTTATCCTCTCTCTGAAGTCTCCTTGAAGATAAAGTTTATAGGAAGAAAGAATGGCATGTGACAACAGAGGCACACATTATGGAGTTTTGTTGCCATAAGCCACGCAATACCAAGGATGGCTGGTAACTATTGGAAACTAGAGAAGAGGCATGTGTCCCCAAAAGGGAACTATCCCTTCTAACACCTTAGTTTCAGACTTCTGGCCTCCTGAACTTTAAAGAATAAATTTCTGTTACTGTAAGTCACTCAATTTATGGTATTTTGTTATGGCAGCCCTACGAAATTAATACAGATTTCTGCTTACTTATTCTTTCCAACTTTCCTCAAAGATAAATGTCCTTCGAAGGGAAAAATACCTCTAAGTAGGCACTGAGGATGCTTATCATGTGTTTGTGTTTACTGAATATTATTATACAGAGTTGTTTTCAAAGAAATGAAATCTGCATTTTTTAAGTCAGAGTTTTCCAAATCACATGAGGTCTCTTTAAGCACCGACAACCACAGCAGTAGCAAAAGAATTTTTATTCATCCTGCTTAGTCCCTTTAGCCTCTTTAATAAGTCACTAAACAATGAGAACATCTTTGTTTGAAGTACTACGTTAGGTGATGAATATACAGCGATGAACACAACCATTGTGCTTATAATTAATGGAGAAACACATCAACTAAAAAATTTTTAAAACCACAGATAAAAAAATTAGACTATAGTAAGTGCTGTGAAGAATTTGTTTCCAGAGGCTAAGAGAACACAAAGAATACAAAAAAAGAAAACTCTACATGCGAACAAGTCTAGTCACAGAGAAGATCTCTCTGAGGAAGAGGTCTGCACGGAAAACCTGAAGACACCTAGATCTATTTAGGTATGGGGTAGTGAAATGTCCAACAAAAGAAACGTGAAATGGAGTGAAATAAACTTGTCTTATTTAAGGAATAAAGAAAGTCCAGTGTTATGTACAAGGGAGGATATTAAGAAGGGGAATGACGAAGAACGAGGCTGGAGAAGTAGATCATGCAAGACCTTTGAATTAATTAAGAAGCTTGGCGGTTCATCAAATTCCTTTTTCTCTCTTGATTACATCTCTTTTCATGGAAGCTTGGAGCTGTACAACTTTAAACAGGGTACAGGGAAACAGAGTGAGATGTACATATAATTACAAAAGATTACACTGGCTGCAATATTAAGATGAAAGGGAGGTAAGAGTGAAGGCAGAGGAAGCATTTAGACGGCTATGGTACTAGACCAGGGTATGAAAGATAATGAAATCTGAACTGGTTGAAGAGATGGTAGGGAGAGCAAGCAGAGATGGAAATGCAGAGAAGCAGATGTTTTCAAGAAATGTTTAAGGGGTAAAACCAACAAGTCCCTACTTTAAAACAGTGCTAGAGTCTCTTCCAAGTCAAACTCTGCAACACAGAAGTGGGGAGAGACAGGGGCAATGCGCTCACCACTTAAGCACTAAAAGTTTATACAAGGAAGGATATTGTGGTACTGTTACAGAATCTGCTTATAAATAGGGCCCAGCAATGAAGCCATCAGTGAAGGATGTGAAGGAAATTCAACAGGTGCAAAGCTACATGAAAAGGGATGTGATCAAGAGAAAAAAAAGGAATTTGATTCAAAATTAAAAAGCCCAGGGACCCCTGTGGTGAAGGTGAATTAGAATTAAAGCTAAAAGGAACATAGCAATAAAAGTATATAAACCATTTTTATATGTAAATGAGAAAAAGGCAGAAAGGCAGAGTGCACAGGCCACAACTAGGAACTCCCATTGGAATTTACTGGATTGCATAAACAAGTATTAATTATTAACATAGGTAGCATCTTACGTGTGGAGGTCACTTTGGGATCCATTCTTACCACACAGGGATGAGAGATACTGTTAAATTGGTAAAGGGACAACTGGAACAAAGAATCACTATCCATATACTAAAATTTCCCCAAAACATATTTTTAACACTGAGCTTCAGAAAGTGATTAGTGAAGACAGAATCCTATTTGTGGCAAAGACCGCTAGCTAGCTAGCCACCAAAAGTCCTGTGTCCCTTCCACAGTATGGAGTTGTCTCAGGAACTGATGCTCAGCATGACTTCACTTCCCAGTCCCTCTTGTTTTGTCTAGCAAATGTTAGTAGGATGATGTGAGTCGCTGTCAGGTCAAGGTTGTTAAGAAGCAGGTGTGATTTCTGCATATTCTCTTTGTTCCAGTTGGCTGGATGCAGAAGGCAGTAAGGACTTAGGGAATGCGAGAGCTCAAAGATGTCTGTGCCTTAAATCACTGTGGGAGGAAAGCCATCTATCAGGCAAAAATACCTGCAGTGGATGCATGAATATGCCTCTATATGTGTATTTGTATGAGGGTGTATAAATAGTTATTAGATGTCTAAATTGAAACTCTGAAGACTGCAGAGCCATTAAGCAAAAAACACCCATATGCCCAGGACATAGCTGGTATTACCAAAGACTCATCGGAAAGAATGTCAGTTGAAAGGAATGTGAAGAGTTTGCAAATTTTGTGAAAGTTAACCTGCTATTTCAAGAATTCCCTGAGAAAAAGGTGAAAAGCTCCATATACTTCCTTTACCTCCTCATATGAGGGGCTGAGCACCTCTAGAAATAGAGGTGATCAATGGGAACATCTAAACAAGAATATAAAATAGGTAAATGAGTGTAGTTTGTTAGCATATTTTTTTTTCCCCAAAGAGCTTTACTTTTAAGTAATCTCTACACCCAACACGGGACTCGAACTCACAACCCCGAGATCAAGAGTTGCACGCTCTACCAGATGAGCCAAGCAGGTGCCCCTAGCCATATATATTTTTTCAAAGTTCAAATCTATAATTGTGTCACTTACAATTTATATCAATTCTCTCTGGTCTTGGAGTAATCTCCAACTAAGTAGTAATGAAGAGTCTAATAGAGCCCTGTGAATGATTAAAAGGTCAGAATAATTTATAGGTTTTCAGGAGTTTACTGAGAATGAATTTTTCTAATTGTGAAAGTAGTGAACCCTAAGAAGGTCAAATGATCTAAAGGCAGGGGATTCTACTTTGTTAAGGCAAAGAAACAATAACAGTGTGTAACTGAATGTTTCAGGTTTCCTTTTGAACATGTATTAATTTATGTACCTCAGGAAAATACTTATGCTGGGCTAAAATACAAACCTGGAAGTTTGCCACAACAGAAAGTCCAAAACAACTCAGTAATCCAAGTACAAGGCCAGCCTTGTTTAATTTGATGATACGACTCTCTTCAGGATTCAGGGCATGAACTTGCTTGTAACGAACATAAATGGTTGCAATGCCTGGGAAGAGATAACCCAAAAGACAGCAAAGTAATAAGTAACCAGGGAATAAAGTTGCCAACAAAGAGTTAACAAAGGTCACCTAACATAAATCTTCCTTTCAAAGTTAATTTGAGAGAAGAGAAAAACCAAAAAACAGAAATAGCTGTTGATTTTAAGAACCTTTAAGGTTGCATTATGGAACTAGTAATATCTCTGTGTGACTGAAGGGCACTCTCATGGGCCTCACATTTACAAATATTTAGGACAAAATTTAAGAGATAAGTTTGATGTTTTCTGAAAATCTCTAATGATAAGTGTTATATAAAACAAAATTTTCTAGATGATTAGCATTAACATTTATAGTAATTGTTGCTAAAATATGGATAAAACGGGTACTGGCAGAAAAACAAAACAAAACAAAAATCAACCAACCAAGAAAAAAAAAAAGAAAAAAAGAAACAACAAAAGGTGATTTGCCTCACTCCCATTTCATTTTATTTCAAATTATTGTAACTTGGTTCAATCAGATATAGCAGTCAATTACACGGAACAAAAACACCAATTTTACGATAGTTGTTATCAGCAAAGGGTCAAATCAAGTAAAATTTCCCATTGCAAAAGTATTGCCAAATAATTTGAAAGCATAGAAAATGAAACAGAGATATGCTTTTGTTGACATGTTTTTGAAAATTTTAGTCATAAGATCAACTTCTACGCACTGAATCATTTATTTCCTTGACTTCAATTTTTGAACCAAGGAGATAGTAAATACCATATGGAAAAGTGCAAATATTTAAAATAATCACAATTGATGAAAAAAATATTTTAGTTAATCATTAATACAAGTTTGATTCAAAAAATAAATAATGAACAGGAATGTAAATTACAGTAGAATTCCAGTCCTTTGTCGTTACAACATCGTTCAAAAATCAAAACGCAGTTCTACCACTACTCTTAAACTTATAAATTGTTTATCCTAAATGAATTTAGTTGGTCTTAGTTGTAGTCAGTGTGTTTATAAGCTTTCTGTCCTCTACTGGTCACTTAAGAAATCCACTTAAGGTCTCAAAAACTATTTGGTCATACTTTACAACTTCTATTTGGATGAGTAGTCAAATAGCCTTATAGATATTTTTTAAGGTTTATTTCTATAATTTAGTATTTTTAGAAACTGCCTTTCTTTGAAAAGGAACATATCTGGGATCAATAATTTAGTGATAACATTCCCTCAGGTATAATCAGAAAGTAAAACAAGTAACACAAGTGTTTAAAGAAGGAAAGGGCAATTTTGCTATTAATTTTGATTTTTAAAACAATTTCCATTACTTACACAAAACTGCAGCAATATTTAACATTGCCCCAAACAAGCATTTTTCTGGAGCTACTGTACCAGTATCACTGAAAGAAAAAAAAGAAGGTATGTGGATTTCTCACACTAAATATACATGTGTATTTTTTTCTAAGGAGTAAGAAATAATGGATTACTTCAAATCCTGTATCTTTTTACACATTCCTAAGTTCAACTCATATAATTTTATGAGAACATGACAGTTGGAACTCACAGTATTTATCTAGTTCACTTTTCTTTTTTTAAAAGATTTTATTTATTTGACAGAGAGCACAAGCAGGGGGAATGGCAGAGGGAGAAGGAGAAGCAGGTTCCCTGCTGAGCAGGAAGCCTGATGTGGGTCTCCATTCCAGGACCCTTAAGGCAGACGCTTAGCCAACTGAGCCACCCAGTAGCCCTAATTCACTTCTTTCTCCTACCACTTGAAATTACTTTTTTTTCAAAAGATTTTATTTATTTATTTGGCAGAAAGAGAGAGAGAGATCACGAGTAGGCAGAACGGCAGGCAGAGAGAGTGGGGGTAGCAGGCTCTCCACTGTGCAGGGAGCCAGATTCGGGGCTTGATCTCAAGACCCTGCGATCATGACCTGAGCCAAAGGCAGCCAGTTAACTGACTGAACCACCAAGGCACCCCAAGATTACTTCTTTTTCAGATAACAGAAATCAACAGAACTTGATTAAAAACAAACAAACGTGGGCACCCGGTGGTTCAGGCAGTTAGGCAGCTGCCTTTGGCTCAGGTCATGATTGTAGGGTCCAGGGATTGAGGCCCATATCAGGCTCCATGCTCAGTAGGGAGCCTGCTTCTCTCTCCCTCTGCCCCACTTCCCTGATCATTCTCTCTCTCTCAAATAAATTAATAAAAATCTTTTTTAAAAAATAACAAAAAATACCTACCCTGGGTACATTAGGGCTGTGTTACTGATTTCCATCAGTTGGTCAGGTGTGTTCCTCTGTCTCACCTGGATGTTCTCGAAACACTACAGATCCTTTCACAACTCTGCTTTTGTCATCTGTTGTTGACCCTGTCTATAACTCAATTAATACCTAATCATGTCCTGTTAATTTCAAAAACATTTACCAACCACCTATTATGTGCCCGACAGTATTTTAGGAACAGGAGTACAGTGGTTAGTAAAAGAGACAAAGCCCTTCCCATCTTGTAGCTTCCACATGAGACCACTTTTTCCCTGCCCTCCAGAGCCTTGGCCAACTCCTCTAGCAGAATGAGAAATCACAGAGCACCTGTCCAGACTTCTGTTAAAATTGCTGATCACAATGTATTACAATGTATCAGCTTACACGCTTGTGCTTCAGGGCAAACACAGATCCAGATCAACACCTACCATTTACTGTGCAAATTTGGGTATGCTCTCTTATCTTTCTATGACTGTTCCTTGTCTGCAAAATGGGGCTATTAATTTCCTCCAGCCTCATCTGCAACATGAGGAAATGAAAGTGACAATACATGTGAAAATCTAGCACAGCAGCAGACACAGGAGAAACACCCATTAAATGTTCCTTTCCCTTCCCTCAAACTACAGTAAAGATGAAAAAGACAAAGTCTTTGGCCACAAACTGAAGTACTAAGGGAAAGAGATAATAAGGATCTCAGCTAACCCAATCTAATTGGAATCAAAAAGAGAGGGAAAGTCACATCTGGTAAGGAATCAATAGTGTTTGGTGAAATTTGGGTTAGTTTAGGGAAAGTGAAGTAACACATATAAGGATTGCTCCAACTCTAAGATGTATCTTTAGAAACAAAAGATTCTGTTACTTTGATCATCTTCAGGTAGTGAGAATTATGGTTTAGCTGCTTGTTTCTTCTACCTTCCAATTTTTAAAAAATAATGTATATACATTCCTATAATCAAAAAATTTCTGATTTCCTAAAATTTTAATAGTTGTATTTCAAGAGATGCTACAGTTTAGAAACACCCTGTAAGGAAACAAAAGCATGCATTTCCAAGATGGCTGGCTAAGTGTGCTCCTGCCTCGGCTCTGGAACAGTCTGATACAAACTGGACTACGAGTAAAATCAGCCAAGTCCATCACCTCATCATACAGCACTCCAACCCAGTGATCATCAAACTATTTTGATCACACACCATCAAAAAGCAAAAAAAATTAAAAAGTCTGATTGTGTAACTTCAAAATATATGTATTTATTAGTTAAGCTCAAATAACAAGATTTTAAAATATACATAGATATTCTAATTTGTTCTCTTCCCCCAGTACTCATCTCCTGCATTCTACGCAGGCATCCACTACCTGAACAAACTAAGAGAACACCTGAAACATACTTGCTGTGAAATTGTCTTTAGTGTAGAAATTTACATTTGGTTATGTCTTTTGGGACTGTTAACAATTAAACCTTTTAGATGGGGTCCGTGAACTGAGAGGAACTTTGCAGAGCATCTAGACTAACTTAATCAATCTTCAGATGAAGGAAATGAGCCCGAGAAGTAAAATTAAGTACTGAGTTTAAATGTATTAGAACATCGGAGAAAGCTCCCAGGGTAATAATACTTAGGTCAGTAGCAGAAAAATAAAAGGGTAGAACAGGGACAGAAAAGGAAGTGTCTAGGGTACTGTCAGAAAATCACATGCAGTACCATCAGAGAACTGAAACTCTGAAAAAGAACCCAAAGGCCTCTTAAATGATTAAAAGCTTTTTAAAGTGAAAGCAGACAAGTTCTTAAAGGGGAAATAAAAATGCTGAAAGGCACTCAGAAATTACTGATGTATGTTCTCTAAAAAGTTACGGAAGAATGAACTGTCTCCTTAAGCTACTTGTTTCTGTAGCAGCATGCTATGATCAGTGGTGATTATTCAACAAATTATTCCTAGAATCGGAACCTTCAATTCTAAAATATCTTTGGTTTTTGTACATCTTCCCAAAGTGTACCCAATTTGTTGCTATCTTTTGCTCCATACCATACCACTGTGGAAACAAATGTAGATAGTAAGATTCTGATCTCTTCTTGATACTTTTTTTTTTAAGATTTTATTTATTTATTTGACAGAGATCACAAGTAGGCAGAGAGGCAGGCAGAGAGAGGGGAAAGCAGGATGCCTGCTGAGCAGAGAGCCCCATGCGGGGCTTGATCCCAGGACCCTGAGATCATGACCCGAGCTGAAGGTGAGGCCCAACCCACTGAACCACCCAGGCGCCCCTCTTCTTGATACTTCTAAAAAGATAAATTTAGGGACCCCTGGGTGGCTCAGTTGGTTAAGCAGCTGCCTTCGGCTCAGGTCATGATCCCAGCGTCCTGGGATCGAGTCCCACATCAGGCTCCTTTCTCGGCAGGGAGCCTGCTTCTCCCTCTGCCTCTGCCTGCCATTCTGTCTGCCTGTGCTCACTCTCTCCCCCTCTCTCTCTCTGACAAATAAATAAAATCTTAAAAAAAAAATTAAAAAAAAAAAAAGATAAATTTAGCCTCTGGTTCATCACCCTTTAAAAATTCACTATTTTCTACATTGGAGAGGTCATTTTTATATATAAACAAATAAATAAATGAAACAACTATAACAACAAAACAAACTATGGAAGGAAACCAACCAAACCATTAATTACCTCTGGACAGGCAGGAGCAGGAGAGGGGCTGAAACAGACTTTCACTTTTTACTTTTATAATCAGTCTAGTATTATTTAAAATTTGTTAGGATAAGTATATATTGTCTTTATAACTGGGAAAAGAGAGCTACAAACATAGCACAAGCAACTGAGTACCCATACTTATATCATTATTAGTCTTGAAATTTCAAAAATATTACTGATAAATTTTGATACTTAATGTGTCAGAAAGACCTAGACAATATGTCATAAAGATTAAAAGCAAGGTCTCTAGAGTTAAACTGCCCAAACCGCATTTTGGTTCCACCTCTTATTGAGTCATGAATCCTTGAACAAATAACTTATTTCCTTCTATCTTAAATGGGGGTAACAATTTTTACTTCATAGGGTAGTTGTAAGGATTCAATTATTTATCATCTGAAGAATGCTTAGAACATAACCTTGTACATAGCAAGTAGATCAATAAATAGTTGTCATTACCATTATCTTTTAATACTACTACTGTTGTTTGCAGCATTTTTGAATTTTAAAGGGAGAGTAATTCTACTTCTATCTTCTGAGACAACCTCAAATATTTATTTGGGAGACAAGACACTTAAAGTGTCTTAATTCACTAATTCACTAAGTGAATCATATCCCTGTCTCCACCTTTCTCTATCACATGGAAAGAACCAAATACAACTTCCTTTTTAGACTCTTTGTGTTGTTATAATGTCGAACATAAAACCTGAATTTTAAAATGTTAACATGGAATGTTCGCTTCACTGTTAAAATGTGAATGATACATAAACAATCTCCTATAAAAAAATACATTTCACTGACCTGATATAAGGCAGAGCAGGGTCAACATGGTGAAGTGTTATGGCCGTAATGTATGAAAATATGAAAGCAGCAGCTGTCCAAATTACTAGGGCAGAAGGGAGGAAACTGAGACCTTGTTGAAACCACCACATTTCAAACAGGTCTTCTGAGGTAGAAAAAGCAAATTAGAGAAAATTATTCACAAGTATTTTATCTCTTCTACTTTAGCCATCCACTCCCACTATCTTATACTTATCACCATGAGCTTTCCACTTCTGATATCATTCCCCACACCATCTACTAACACCTGCTTGCTTTCAGTTTCTCTGTAAATGGAACCAAACTTCACCCACTTGCCATATCCAGAAACATTCTTCCTCCCTCAGGTTTCCACACATAATCAAGTAGTAAGCATTGTTTATTCAACCTTCTAAGTTTCCTTCAAATCTACCCTTCACTGCCACTACTCTACCGAAAATACCATTTCTTGGCCCAATTATTATTATAATCTCCCAAATGGTTCTAGTGTAGTATGGACCATGATCAATCTAGACTCCACCCTAAAGCCAGAGTGATCATTCTAAAATTCTGAAATATCAATCTACCTGTTCTCCTATAAAGAATATTTCAGGGCCTCCCTGTGCCCTTATAAATTGTCTTTCCTCCTTAACTCAATCTACAGGGTCTTTGCATTGTCTGATCTCTACTTAACTTTTGGTAATTCATCTCTGGCTACTTCTTTGTTCCCAATTCCTTGCTCTAGCTTTCATCATCATTACAAATGCAAACACAGTGTCTACTCTGTGTCAGCACATTACTAATCACCTTAAATAAATGATCTCATTTACTTCTCACAACAGAATTACAGAGGTTAAGAGCATTGTCCAAGGTCACAGGGCTGGGACTCAGAATTTGAACTAAAGCATTTCTGTTCCAGCACCAATCACTGTGCTATATGGCTATAGGAAACTTCTTTCCGATGTTCAAATCTGTTATGCTCTCTTGTACACTCGCAGACCTTCATGTACACTGTTCTGACTGGGTAACAGACCACCATGCTATCACCCTTCAGCCTCACTACCACCTGCTAACTCCTACATATTTTCTTTTTTTTCTAATTTATTTTATTTTATTTGTCAGAGAGAGAGAGAGAAAGAGACAGCACAAGCAGAGGGAGCAGCAGACAGAGAGAAGCAGACTCCCTGCTGAGCAGGGAGCCTGATGTGGGACCATGACTCCAGCCGAAGGCAGATGCCCAACCGACTGAGCCATCCAGACATCTCTACTCCTATATATTTTCAAGTACTAACTCTTACAGCTTCAGCTGAATGTCCCTGCTTTGTTTCCAAGAACACCCTTGACTTCCCCGACCAAGACATTCATCTCACTTAACTGTTGCTTGTTTGCTTGGTTTTATCTTCCTCACTAAACCTTAACTTCTGACAGAGCAGGAACCAACCATTTTGTTCACCATTATATTTCCAGCTCCTGCATGAGGGGGAAAAGAAAAAGAGTACCTAAATACACACATATCACACATCACCACTTTCTCTCTTAAATTCCAGACTGAGGATGTTGTTTCCGAATTCACTAATGATTACTTGATACTAACGTATCTGAAGGTACTTAATTTTTAAAAATAAATACAGAAATACCCTCAAGTTATAAGAAATTATTGCTATGCATATGAAAATACCATGTTTAGAGGAGTATCTTCTCATAGTTTGATGGACAGAAATTAAATATTTCCCATGAACTTTGTAAGAATAACTTTTTTTTTTAAGAGCTTATTTATTTATTTGACAGAGATCACAAGTAGGCAGAGAGGCAGGCAGAGAGAGAAGAGGAAGCAGGCTCCCTGCTGAGCAGAGAACCTGATGTGGGGCTGGATCCTAGGACCCTGGGATCATTCATGACCTGAGCCAAAGGCAGAGGCTTAACCCACAAAGCCACCCAGGCGCCCCTGTAAGAACAACTCTTACCTGCATAATCCTCCAATGTGCTCAGCTTCTTCCAAATAATGAAATCTCAGCCACTTTTGACTTGTACTCATCATTTACTCTGATCATCTGACTTGTTGCTAAATATATACATTTAAGTCTTGCTAAGTTAAGTTTCTTTTCCTTTTTCCCTAAAGTCACCATTATAGACTCGATATGAGTAATTTCCTCCTTGAATTATCAAAATCTCCTCCTTTCTGTTTTTTTTTTCCTTTTTAGTCTTTAACATTCTAACAATTTTCTTCATCAGTCTAGTTAAACGTGATAATTCCTTGCCACATTCCTATAGTGTTTTCCCCAGCATAAGTTTCTGGGATAATAATTCTCAATTTCTACAAATTTTAAATTATTTCTAAAATCTTTATTTCTTCTCCTTTATTCTCTTTGAAAGAGAATGGGTCTCTTTCAAAGAGGGTGGGTCTATATCTATTTTTGCCAGACAGTCTGGCGCATTACCAACCTGGGCCAACTTTTTTCCGGGTTTTTTAGACCATGTAGATAAGTAAATTTGAACCTTGAATCTGAATGTTGGCAAACCCTGCAGTTTCAAGTTCTCAAGAAGTAGCTTTACTCACCCACCTGGACCTGGGTGAAAATGAACAAATTTCTTTGTGATCCCCCTTGCCAGGAAGGAGATATTTTTCCTAGCCTACCTTTCACTGAGTAGTTTTTTGAGAATCCTGGCTGAATCTGGGGAAAGGTGGTTCTCCAATGCCATGGGTTGTACAATTTCAAGTAGAAATATTTACATTTTAACTTTTATGAACAAAATCATCCCCTGAAACACATTTATACAAACTACCATGTGAATGGTGCCTCTTGGAATTGTATACCTGAAAGGTCAAAGGGCTTTGAATTCTCTCTACCTTGGGTGGGGAGCAAGAGGAGCCTATTACTAGTCCTTAATTGTGCTTTCTTTCTGCTATCAGCCAAACCAAAAGACACACTGCTAGTTTACTACTCTGGTTTCTATTCTCTCTTTGACCTTTTAGCCCTGGGGATTTCCCTTTCTGTTCTACAGGCCTACAGTGTATTTAAAAGGCTAATATAGTTTATTCAGCATTTAGGTGTTCTGGCAAAAGGGATTTCTAAAACATTGTGTCCATCCCTTTGCTAGAAGCATAACCCCCCTTTCTTTAACCATTTTTGTATGCACAAGTCCTTATTCTTTAAAATCAAGCTCAAATATGATCTTCCACAGCAACCTTCCTTAATCTCTCTGCATCCAGAAATAAGCACTCCTTCTTCTGAGAATACTCGATTTGCACATCTCTTGTGGCTATTGTCTTCTACACTATGACAAATAAGTAAAGGGTCTTAAGTGGATAAAATCCTTGAGGAGAGACTCCACTTCCCTAACCATAGCAGAGGGCCTTCCCCATGTTAATCACAAAATATTTTCTGAATGAACACACAGCCAAAACCCAATTGATTCTTAAACCCCAAAAAGATTCATGACTTTTCTATTTCAGTCAAGAGTATTGTCATTTTTCCAGGTTATCCAGATTCTGAGATCTCACGAGTAACCCAAGGTTCCAAGACAGTATCCTCTTGCCACATGTGGCTATTTAAATTAAAATGTCAGGGGTGCCTGGGTGGCTCAGTGGGTTAAGCCTCTTCCTTTGGCTTGGGTCATGAACCCAGGGTCCTGGGATCAAGCCCCGCATCAGGCTCTCTGCTCAGCAGGGAGCCTGCTTCCTCCTCTCTCTGCCTATCTCTCCACCTACTTGTTATCTCTGTCAAATAGATAAATAAAATCTTTTTTAAAAAAATTAAAATTTCAATGGACTAAAATAAAACTTAAAAATTCAGTCTTTCAGTCATACTAGGCACATGTCAAGTGCTCAAAAGCCCCATGTGTCTAGTGGCTACCCCAAAGGATAGTGAACATAGAGCACATTTCCATTATCATGGGAAAGTTCTACTGGACAATGCTGAGTAGCTCTTACAGGGACTGCACTGACACAGCACAAGTAAAGAAACACACTACTGAAACATAATAAGTGGTAGCTTTTAGTACTAACTGTTAAATGGTCTAAAATAATACCCGCTTCACAGAGGTTCATGCAAGAACTAAATGAGTTAATATATGTAAAACATTGTCACAGATGATCAATAAATGGCTGTTTCTCTTTTAGACTGTAAAAGATAAATTACCTGTTTTACAAGCTCGTAAGATACTGGTCTTCAAATCTGCACAAACCTGCACCTTTGTAAATCCTTAAATCTACATACAAAGAAAATAAGAAAATGTTTCAAACCACATTCTTTTAAACATGTACAATTTCAATTCAATGCGCCAATATTTGTCCATGGGTAGGACACTATGTTATAGAATTATTAATAAGTTATTTTTTTTAAAAAGAGTCAATACATGTGTTTAATTTTTATATTTTAAATTTAGTTTGGTGAACATACAAGGTTATATTAGTTTCAGGTGTGTAAACAGTGATTCAAAACTTCCATACAGTACCTGGTGCTGATCGGGTTAAGTGTACTAGTGTGTTTTATAATGATATTGTACCATCAGAAATTAAATAATATTTCAAATCTAGGATATCAATTTTCCTATCCTTTCTCACATTAGACACACACCTTTCACTGACATCAAAAAGATAAAATAAAAGGAAAAACACTGAATTTCCTCCTATGGAAGGAAAGACAAAAATGAGGAAAGGATAGTTTATTATTAAGCAAAATAAAACATTAACTAGTCCGTGTTATGCAAAGGGAAGAATACAGTTGTGAGATGGGCTTTATCCAAGTGCAAATCCTAGCTTTATCAAGTCCCAGCTGTATGATTTTTGGAAAGTTACTAAGCTTCTCTTAGTTACAGTATTCTGATTTGTAAAGTAGCTATCTCAAAGGGTTGTTCCTTCGAATAGAACAGAGAAAGCATACAATATAACAATGATAGCTGATTTGTCAATTCTAGCCACAAGGATGGGAACAACACTTAATTCTTTACTAGAGTGAATCATGGGTTTCACATCTCCTCAGGCTTTGAGGGTTCTTGGTTAAACTAACAGTTTAGAAGACAAGCAAGGCTTGAAATGATTTACCAGTCTCCTAAGGACAACTGAAAAACTTAAGCGCCCTGACTTAGTGAGGAAGACTACTTTTGCCCATGCATTTTCACAGTGGAAAGCTAGAAGTGTGGCTGGTTAACTGCCAAGCAAGCAAAGTTAAAATTTTAACGGTTAATGATTTAAGAAGCCTTTGAAAATATGAAAGAATAACCTCCATCTAGAAGTAAGAGTGCTTAATGAATTATCCCAGCTCTCTCACCTACCTTCTCTGCTTTCTTTGAAGATCCATGAATCAGAACTGCAGTCACAATTCTTAAATTTCTCAAATATTTGAAAGCCACTGGTAATAAGATTAATTCCTTTTACTGTCTCCTCTAAGCGGTGACTGCTAAGAAACAATAAGAAAGTAAATTCTGGATATTCCAAGTAAAGAGAGATAGTCTTAAACTCTTTTTTAAAAGTCCACAAAACCACCAGGCCCAAAGCAAAGCGTAAGAGAAGACAGTTATTTTTCTAAACTCTAAGCTGGCCTCTGACAAATGTGATATTCTCTTAACTGTTAAATCCCAAAGAGTCTAGAAAATTAAGTAACTTTTTTTAAATAAGTTTGATCAAAAATTACAAGGGGAGAAAAGGGGGTGGGAAGAGAATCTGATGATGCCACAATAATTACAAAACTGCATTTGGGTACTGATTTATAAATTAAAATTTGGGAGAACTGGAAAAAGTATTTCCCCGGTGTGTTTACTGGTTTTCAAATGTATCCTAATGTAAAGAACGAACAGTGTGAGGCTATAAGGGACCAGCCATCTACCTTTCGGTATTGGGCCCACACACCCCTCACGTGCGCCCAGTAGACCAGAACTCCGCGTGGTAGAGGAGCTTCAGATAAACACAAGGTCACACCACAGATCTCAATTTCAAACCTACCCCCCCCCCCCCCCCACCAAGGAATCTGAGCCTAGGAGTGAAAACTGGAACGGTACCCAACCGCAGTTTTTGTGGGACTGGGATGAGGGTTCTCCGTAGCCGCTTAAAAGAAAACCAAGGCATTATTTACACGGCTGCCTTCTTCCAGGGGCGCAAAGCCCGGGGACTCTGATCTCGGCCGGGTTGTGCCTGCGGCCAGGAAAAGATGCGGAAGGCGGAGCCTGACTCGGCCCGCGCGGGGGTAGGAGGGGAGAGGAACCCGGAGACACCGAGAATGGAGAGGCAAAGATGAAGCAAGGGCACCTGAGCCCAGCCCGCCCCCGCCCCCGTCCCTCAGGTCCCCAGGAGCCCGCCTGCGCTCCGGCCACCAGCGGGTCCCTCTCCCGCGTTTCGCAGTGTGGTCCCGGGAGGCAGAGCCAGCCCGCAAGCGACTCGCGCGCGGGCCACTGGGGTGAAGCTCCGGGCGGCTTCCACTTGCCAAACCTGCCCGATCCCATTCTCTGACCCACACCCCTACAGGGGGCTGGGGCCCGCCTTCATGCCCTTTTTGGCCTACCTTGTGTGGATGACCCCGCCAGGGACAGCCGCAGCGTTCGAAGCCGGCAGGCGGGACCGAGACAGGGCGGGACCCTAGGGCGCGCTCCCGAGCAGCCGGGCCAGGCCTGGGGCGCGCTTACCGCCCCGAGGAGCGCGCCCGCGCCGCCGCTCGTTCCGACCCTGTATCCCTTTACGGCAACGCGAAAGTGTCGCGAACGGGCTGCCGCCGATCGGAGTCACTCAGTCGTCTGGAGGCGGAGGGCTTATTTCTAGCGGTGTGCTCTCGGGGGTCGGGGTAAGGCTGCGGGGCTCGGCCTTGGGAAGATGGCCGGGTGTGACGGACGTGTTGGGGGGCACGACTCTCGAGAGGCGTGGAGAGAGCGCTGCATGCTCTGGGGTGGGGCATTGGAATATAGGTGTGTATGGACTCGGCGAGGCGAACGCAGCGCTTCCTCGCGCCGGCTGGCCTCGCGCGCGGGGTTGTGGGGAGGGCGAGGGGCGCTTGCCCCTCTGGCCCCAGGTGGAGAGACTGAGGTGACGAAGTGCTAGCGCGGGAGTCCGGGGACTGCTGAGTATAGGAGTTGGGAGTCGTGGCGCGGAGAACCTCGGCCCGGGCAGGGCGGGTGGGGACGCTGCTCGCGTGGAACCGACCGTGCCATGTCGGGTCCACACCCTCCTGCTCAGGTGCTTCCAGGTCCCCAAACAGTGTTGCATTCGGTGACGGGGTGGCCTGCCTTTTGGAATGCGGTGCTCGTATGGCTGGGCCACGCTTCTTGTTCAGCAACTTTTCTAGAAATACTAGCGTATATTTACTTATAAATAGCTGGGGTTTGTTTCAGCAGTATTCTTGGAAGGAGAAAGGACAGGAGGGTTGCTAGTGTTTGCAGGTGTTCCCAGGAACACTGGATGGATGGGGTCTTTACAATTAGCTGTGTTTAACTTGTCTTCTCCAATTTGGTGCTTGGCGTTATGTCACTTAGCTGTTTTGGATCATTGGTATCGAATATATAGTTTTGTTTGAGGTCTCTTAGTTTATTAATGAATCCATATTATGATAGGCAAACTCATAGTTATCTTTCAGCAAATATTAATGTCTTATCTTGTATGTGGGCAGAGAATAAAGATTCAGTTTCTGCACTCGAACTAGTAGGATAGAATTGTGTTCATTGTGTGTATTTAATTGACTAACACCACAAGTTAGACTGTGGTAAGGATATTTAGTTTTACTACTTTGGAACATTGGCAGTCACATAAAGTTCCAGCGATTGAAGTCCTAAAAGCATTTATTTTGCTGCTTATCTGTTCTGTGGTGAGAAAAACTATTCAGAGTCCCTTGTACAACTTGTCTGCGCAATGCTTCCATTAGAGAAATAAGTGTGACAAATCTGCCTCTTGTATTAACCTGTTCCACTAGAGGCGTCTTTATTTCTTGTCCAATTAAAAGACTGTTCTGAATATTTACAACTATGATTTCATAAATTTATTCTCCTTCCTTTCCCACACCCAATCTCTTCAAATTTACATTATAAACACTTAAATGTTTGATATCTGTAACTCTAAACTTTGCCATAAGCCAAATTACATTTTATTGCATAGTCAGTTTGTTTTCTAGGCAGCAGTAGAGTTGTTCTTTAAGTTGGCTAAAAGTGCAGGTGATGTTCTTTTGAGGGTCATGCTGTGCTGTCTTTTTTAGGGGAATACGAAAATAATCTATAAAATACCAGGCTTTTGCTTTTCTTCTTCTTTTTTTTCTGGGGGAAGTTATTTCCTTTTTTTTTTTTTTTTTTTTTTTTTAAGGAATGCAAGATTTCTCTTCAAAACAGTAGATCTAAATTGTATTACACAGTACTGTTTTTGCTTCCGAGACTGCTGAAAAGGCTTTTGTTTTTGCTAACTTGTTCTATGTACCACTTGTTAAATAATGCTGAATGTAATCCTGTGATCCTATTAGTTTCCCTTTCTTAAAAAAACATTTTGTAATTTGTTCTGCCTTCCAAATAGTGTTGGCCATTAGTAATTTTCTTTATTAGTGCCATAAAGGTTGGAAAGAACTGTGTAATCACCAATTCCCGTGAAAGGACTGTAAACACACTGCTGAATCGGTGGAGTTTAAAACTTGGCACCCTTAGACGTGGGGGATGGGAATTCTGGAATTTCATACTACAGGTTGGATATTGTGTAAGATTACCTTATGCTCTGCTGAGCAGTTGGAGATGCCTTTTTTAGTGGGATACTTGTCAGATGTTCCCCAAAGCTAAACACAGGAATAATGTAGGCAGCATGCCATTTTCCTCAGCTGCTATAAGCACAGATGTTCTATGTCATAGATTTAGCTTCACAATTTGTGTGTAATTTTAGTAAGGTATTCACTAAATAGCTCTGATTATATTTTTGTACCTTTGTTGGGCTTTTCACATAAATATTCATGCCTGCACAAAGAAAATTTTTTTGTTATACCATATGTACCCCCCTTCTCTGGACTCCCACAACAGTTTGTTCACAGCACACTATAACTTAGCTGTTTATAAGACTCTCCTCCCCACCCCCTTTAAGTTTCTTGGGATCGTGGATGGCCATATTTCAGTCTCTGTTTCTTCAGGGTCTAGAAGAACTAGGTGCTCATTAAATAATAATGAGCCATTTTTGTTCCTTGTTCCACAAATAAGTCCTGATTACCTACTTAATGTTAGGTATGGTATGAGAGTGTGGGAAAAGAATGTTAGACAGGCATGGCCTATGCATTCCTGGAGCTTATAGACCAATGTGGGGAGAAGACCAGAAACAATACAACAAACAGAAAAACCCAATGTATTAAGTGCTATAAAATGAGTATTGCAGTAGAGCCAGGTTATAACAGAGAAGGGGAATTTGCTGATAATAAGTGGAAAGGTTACAATAGCTATAGACCTGTGAACAGTATTATACTAAAATAAATTCCAGGTGATGGGAAGTTTTTCAGCTAAAATACTCACTTTTACTATTACGATTTCTGAAAACACATCCTCAGTTAATAAGTAGGTTGTGCTACCAAAATTATAGAAATTTTTATAAGCTCATTGATGACTTTTCAAAACATCAAAAGAAAATCTCAGTTCTTTATCATGGTCTATAAAATGCATTGTCTGGCTTTTCAAACTTTATTTATGTCACTCTTCCATCTGATTTGTTGCTGTCCAGCCTTAGTGATCTCAAAGGCACCTGATCAAGACAAGCTCTTTCTTGCTTCAGGGCCTGTTACCTTTACTTGGACTAGGTCCTTTTCATTCTCTGAATCTGATATAAATGTTACTTCTTCATAGATTCCTACCACCTTATCTAAAATGTGCACCCCTAACTATTTTCTGGCTCCACACTTTATTTTCCTCATAGCACCCATTACAGTGTGTAATGCTATTTGCTTGTTTACCTGTTTTTAGTTATTTTCCAGCTGGACATGGGAACCAGGAGGATGTCTATCTTGCTTACCGCACTCAATGTTGGCTGAATGCATTTGGAACTTAGAATTCATTTTCTCATAAAAACTTGTGACTGGTGGTTTCTAGGCTAGCCAGCAATAAATTTTAACTCCTTACATTAATTGTTTTAGGTCCTTGTAGTATGGCAACAAAAGGACATTTTCTCTTCACGCTTTTCGGCATAAGCCTGACTAGGTAAAAAAATCTCAAGTGGCTAGAATAATTTTTATACTATTTGCTCCTCCACTGCATATTCCCATCCCACATCACGTTTCCCTTTTTCTACATAAAGTTCACTCTTCCTATAATAGTCACCTACCCTGTTGCACTCCCTTGAGATATGCTTGCTTTTCCTTTGCTAAAATTCAGAAGCTCCTGTTTTTTCCTGAGATGGTTTGAATTGCAGTAGCCTCTGGGTCTCAGATGTAATCAGATGAAGAAGAGTGGAGATGGACCTATAGCAGTGATAACACCCTCTGTGTCTATGTCTATAGGCATGTATTGAAGGCGATTTAAAATCTGATTTAAAACCCAAAGTGGATATCTGTAGGTTGGGCTACATGTACCTGAATTTATATTTGCAATCTTGTTGCTAGTAGCTTCACAGAAACAATGTTGCCAAATTGAAATAGTTAAAAACTCACTGGCTTTTTTTTCATGTATGAAATAAGTAATGGCTGGATCTATTAAGGTTTGTCAAACTGTAGACTTTTCTAAGAGAGAATTAAAAGGTAAAAAAAAATAATAATAATCTAGGTCAGAGGGGGAAAACACTCAGAAGGAAGGTATCAGTTTATCATATAATCCTGCCAAATGCTCAAACTTAAAACCATTAGGATCAGTTGCTTGTAGTTGTTGAGTGCCAAAAGGAAGCCAACACCCTCAATATGTCACTTCATTTTTACAGTAGGATAAGTGAATACTACAATAGTAAAGTACAAATTGAGATGAATAAACTTTTTATTCCCACGTTTAAGTTGAATTCTGTAAAAGCTGGTTTATTATAGCTCACCAAATGTGAAGCTGTGTCCTTTAATTTAACTACAGAAAATTTGACTACTACAAAATTAAGTTTTGGGTGGTTATGTCTGTCACTTTCTCTAAAATGATTTTGTAACCAGTTGTTTGACATTAATCAGTTGTTTTGTGATATAGTTGAGTGAGTGGCAGAATTCTTTGAAATAATTTGCTTTGGTTTGAAAATTATTTCAGTATTTTTATCTCACACTTTAGGTAAATCGTGGCACTGGTGATTCTTTTAAGATTTTTGAAAATTTATTTAAGGCAGTTGATAATTAAAAAACTATTTTCTGAACCAATTATTGAGACACATGATCGATATTTTGGTTGTCACTCTAGATCCTTGGTGACACTGAAATTTTAGAACTTGATGTATATGGGAAAAGAGAGAAGTAGTCTTAGGCATGTTTGATACCGGGTCCATTGTTGAAATGTCCTACTTCTTGTATCACATTCTGTATTCTCATAGTGGAACATTTCTGGGAATTTCATATTGTGTGCTGGATAGCTTTCTACCAGAATATCAAAGTACACCTCTCTTGGTTTGATGCCACTACCCTTTCAGTTCTATTGAGATGATTCCTCCCCCCCCCCCCCCCCTAATCCTCTTATGGCTTCCCTTTCTTCTGCTCTATAACCAAGTTTCCCACAAGTTCTTATTATTTTCCTTTTTTCTTTCTACTTAATCCCTTTAAGAACTTTTCTTTCAAAAACAAACAAACAAACAAACACTAGACTTTAGCATCCAGAGTTGATAACTTGAAATTTTCATCTCTTGCTTAAACTCCAGGTGTTTGATCTTGTCTAAAACATACCTACTTAAAAGCTACTTTTATATTTTTCTAACCTCTATCCCCAGATCCCCTTCCATCGCCTTCCAAGCCAAAATAACTGTTTTTTCCCCCTAACTTCTCTTTTTTAGTCTCTTGATTTGTGTTTTCTTCTCCTTCACCTTTCATATCTAATTCCTAAGTGCTTTCCTTTGATTCTCGTTCTACATAGAAATTTCTTAGAGATTTGACTTTCACATTTCCATTTTTACCACCCTCTTCTAGGCACTCCCCACTTCAAACATTTGAAGTCACCATACTAATTTTTGAGTATTAATACTACATTTTGCATGCAGTCTGATGAATATATAGAACTACCCTTTAATCTTGAAAATATACTTGTCATTTTCTTATGTTGCTTAGTAACTTATAATGATGTTATTGGGTGCCTGGGTGTCTCAGTCGTTAAGTAGCTGCCTTCCACTCGGGTCATGATCCCAGGGTCCTGGGATCAAGGCCCATATCGGGCTCCCTGCTAGGTGGGAAGCCAGCTTATCCCTCTCCTGCACCCTTGGTTTGTGTTCCCTCTCTCTGTGTGTCTCTCTTTGTCAAATAAATAAATAAAATCTTTTTTTTAAAATGTGAAATGCTTGAAGCATTAGTGTGTAGTAGGTGCCTAGTGTTAGCTATTAACATTAAATTAAAATCTGATTTAAAACCCATATTATTCAAGTCATTCCTCTGATATTAATACTAATTTGCTAGCTGTCTTTGGGGATGTCTGTGGATCTCAGTGTCCATATATGTGAAATGACTAAGTCATTTCTAAGATTTGTCCCTTTATATTACTGAAATCAGTGTGAGATAGGAAAAAAAAAAAGGCAAGAGCTTTGAAGTCACACAAGCTATAAGATATCAGGAAGCATATTACTGTTAAAATCCCTTAATATTTTTCACCTGAGGGTGAAGTTATAGGACTTGTTTTGGCTTATACCATTAATAAGAACAAGAACTAAAAGCAGATCCCTGGTGTTCTGATCTGTTTGATACATATTACTGTTACCAGTTTTTTTTTCTTTTTAATTTACTACTGACATTGATATAAATGGTGGCTGACAGATGTGTCTTTTTCTCTTTTTTCAGGTAAAGACCAGCTGCAAAAAAGTCGTGAAACAAAATAAATTATTCTCTTCACATAAGACAGCCAAGATCCATGAGTGGGCATCGATCAACAAGGAAACGATGTGGAGATTCTCACCCGGAGTCCCCTGTGGGCTTCGGGCATATGAGTACTCCAGGTTGTGTATTAAATAAATTGTTTCAGTTACCTACACCACCATTATCAAGACACCAACTAAAGCGGCTAGAAGAACATAGATATCAGAGTGCTGGACGGTCCCTGCTGGAGCCCTTAATGCAGGGGTATTGGGAATGGCTAGTTGGAAGAGTTCCCTCCTGGATTGCCCCAAATCTCATCACCATCATTGGATTGTCAATAAACATCTGTACAACCGTTTTGTTAGTCTTCTACTGTCCCACAGCTACAGAGCAGGTAAGATGGATTTCTTAACAGTTAGGAGCATTTGTTATATACAAAAAACTCTGTACTTGGGATTTTTAGGTCATTTTAGCTAAAGAAAAGATGATTCGACAATTGTTTATCAACTGTTTTAAAATTTTTTTATTATTGTATTATTGTATCACACATGCTATTAATAAAGTTATAACTACAGTCTGCTTTATACCCTCTGTTTATGAAAACCAGAAGCAAAAGGTACAGTCTGATTCTAGTAAGTAAATTAATGTTATCAGGGATTAACATGTTAAGACAGTCCTTTTAAAATCAGTAAATCTCAATACAAAAAAAGTTTTAAAAAATGACTGAATTTTTAAAGTATTTTTTAATAGCTGAATGAAATCTTAGAAAAGTTTAAGATGACCAGAGAGAAAAAGTAGTGAGATGGCACGCCTGTAAATCAGTTTTATCAAAAGTGGTTTCCTCTCCATTCCTGTTAAGAATTACTTGAATATCCCTTTTCTCTTCCTATAAATATTTGTGACTGATAGATCTCAGGCATATTTCTGTTATACTAACAAAGCAAAAGACATACAAGAAAAAGTCAATAGAATGCATTTCCTGTTCTGTATTATGCAACAGCTGCTGTTAAGAAGGAGAGTAGTTATTGCTGACAAAGACTTTCTCCCTGGGCCGCCTTAAGTAAAAGTCTACTGCTGGTCCCTCTTTTCCTTCTGTACCTGTTACTTAAAACCAAACTGAAACTAGAACTGTTCATCAGAATAAGTAAATTAATGTTTATCTCTTTGGTTTTAAAATCTCCTTGATAAGAAGGGAGCTAAACAGTAAGGTAAATGGAAGAGAATCAGAAACATTTATTGTGCCTTTATTAATCCAAGTGGTCAGTCCCAGGTAACCAAGAAGATAGAAGGTGATCCTCAACTAAAGGGGTCAGAGGTGACTCTGAATCATAAGAAATTGTAATGGTCACAATAGTCCTTATCTTGTTTTAAGCTGTAAGTAATCATTTAAGTAGTCTTTTCAGATGATTTGTTCTTTGTGATAAAATTATCGCCCTCCAACTCTCTATTCCTTTTGGTTATCATCAATTAATTTGTTTCCTCATAGCGCTCTTAAAGTAAATAGCTATTGAACATCACAGTTACCTCTAAAACACGTTGACTTTTTTGTTGTTTTCTTCCAGATGTTCATTTCTTCCTCACCCTTGAATACTTTTATTTTAATTCCTCTTTTACTATACAAATCCTGTCCATACAGATTGTATGAATATATTTCTAATTTTTATCATTTTCTTAACTATCTTCCTTTATATCAATCAGGAAACTTAAATGCCAGTGTGATTGTTTAAATGTGTCCTGGGATTCTTTATCATAACATGTCCTTTGGACTATTGTATCTGTGGCTTACTTGAGGACCTGATAGTCACTTCAGACGAACTTGGTCCAGATCACACACATCCTTAGAGATACAGCAGAACAACAGGAAGGTGTGTTGATTCCAAAGGAAGTTTTTCCCACAATCCTAAACTATTTTCATGATGGGGATCAGGGACTGAGAGCGAGTTCAAAGATAGCTCAGCCACTAATAGTTATTTATTGAATACCCCAGAGTGTATCAGGTACCATGTTCCCTATAATACTTTTCTTTAGCCTCTGTGCTTAAGTGATTTGGAATTTTTACAGTAATCCTCGAATTACTTTAAATCTTTGAAGAAACTTCCAGAATGGAAACTATTCTAATCACAGAGAACTTTTTAGAATTGCTGCTAGGAGGAATCAAGGTAGAACATGACTGAGCCACTGTTTCGTGCTCTGCTAGGGAAGGTAGTGTCCCACAAAGGCTATGCCTGGATGCTTTATAGCTGCACAGTAGAAATCCTAGTTAGGCTTTGGATCACAGTGCATTAAAATAGGTCATAGCTATCTTCCATGGTATGTTCTTATTATCTCTGTGATCTTCAGTAAATTATGTTAATTTTTTTAATGATTTTATTTATTTATTTGACAGACAGAGATCACAGGTAGGCAGAGAGAGAGGAGGAAGCAGGCTCCCTGCGGAGCACAGAGCCTGATGTAGGGCTCGATCCCGGGACCCTGGGATCAGGGCCTGAGCGAAAGGCAGAGGCTTTAACCCACCGAGCCACCCTGGTGCCCTATTATGTGAATTTTCTAAGACACAGTTTATTTATCCTTTGAAATTTTGTTTTGTAGTATTAAGAGAAATAAAATTATCCATTTAGAGTACCTAACATACAAAGTTCAATAAATGGTTAATATTTCATTGGTCAAGAACATTAAGTATGTAACCTGTTCTTCCCTACAACCTTCCTCTTATTCCTGATTTCCTCTAAAAATACATATATATGGAATCACAAATTATATAAGTCCTTATTGATTTCTTATATATTTTTTTTTTTTAAATAACTGTTTTGGAGTCAAAGAGTTCCATAAGTCAAAAGAGTTCCATTACCCAGGGACATTCTCATTCATTTTAGGTCTAATTCCTTTGGGCCTTGTCCCAGTGGGTGAATATTAAATTTCATGTCTCCAGGTATTGTGAGGTTTCCATATATTTTTTATGTTACTGATATTTTCTTAATAGTTTCAGATACCAGTCTTTCTCCTAGAAAAGAATGTCATCGTAATGGTTTCAGTGGAGTTTGCCATTCTTCTTAGAAAATAACTTTACAGTAGATAAGAAAGGAAAATCAGCCCTTATTTTTCATATTTCTAAGATAGAAATGTAGACTTAGCCCTTTTTTTATGGATACCAAAATATCCTCGTGATCTAATTCTGAGACTAAGTATTTAAATCTCATCAGCTAGTAACTTTGGTCTTAGTTTCATAAGTTAATTTAGAATTTATCTTGCAGCTTGTTAATTTTACATATGTTTGACATATCTTTGCCACATAAGATAGATGAAAGAAATTAGTGTTAGCTATCTTATAAACAGGAAAACCAGAATTGAGCTATGTGCTGTTACTAATAGGAGCTCCCATCAAGTTTAAATAAAACTTTTTGGAATATGATGAGACGGAGTTTTTTGTATTAACATTCATTTGTTACTGTTTTATATTGCTATATTTAATGTTTTTTATCTAACTTGCTAAGAAATTTCTTAGATTTTTTTCCTTTTAATATACAAGATTGGAAAGAAAATTAAAGTGGCACATTGTGCATACATAATCTTATTGCCCAGTTAACTCCTACTGACATTGAAAAAGAAAGGGGAAACATTACATATTGGAAAAATTCAAACAGAATGGTATAAAAACAGTAAAATCTTTTTTACCTGACTTTTCTTTACACTCTTACCTCTGATTCCTCTTTTTTGTACATAATGTAAACAAGTTTTTGATATGTCCTCCCAGGAAAAAGAAAAGAAACATTCTTGCTCAGTATATGTACACATTTGTATGTATGTAAACCCCACAGTTCTGTTTCAAAAGCTCCCTAAAACCATGTTTCTTAGAATTTTTTCACCTGAGTTGACTCATATGAGAACATCTCTGCAAGATTTTGCAAGTCAGTTTATTGCCTGATTGTGATAAGATTATTTTCCTATGCTAATTGTTCTCTTCCTGCCTATCAGGGTGTGATGGTTTTCTGAATGATAAATGTGTCCTTTATTGATGCAGTGTATCTCTCAGGCTCTTAAACCAGCTAAAACCATTGCTTATTCCTGAGTGAGAAAGCTGCCTCCTCCTCCTCCTTCTTCTTTTTCTTTTAAGATTTTGCTTATTTATTTGAAAGAGAGACAGGGAGTGCCCATGCACAAGTAGGCAGAGAGCAGTATGCAGAGGGAGAGGGAGAAGTAGACTCCCACTGAGCAGAGGAGCCCAATGCGGGACTGGATCCAGTCCCAGAACCGTGAGATCATGACCTAAGTCAAAGGCAGACACTTGACCAACTGAGCCACCCAGGCTCCGCGAGAAAGCTTGCTTCCTAAAACAAATCTGAGTTGTAAACAATGGGAACAATGAAGAAATATATAAATATTAGTTTTAGTATTCTGCAGATTCACAGGAGGAAAGAACGATCAGAAGACACAAGACTTTGCTTTCTCATATATATGTAATTACTTTTTTACCATTTCCTAGGATTGTGTGTATACTGATGGTTGAAGTTGTCTCTGTTTCAGACTAACACTTTGCCCCCATTAAAATCCAGAGTTTAGACCCCAAAAAGTCCCTAGCTTTCTAGTCCTATTAAGCAGTACTGTCCAATAGAAATTTCAGTGATGCTGGTTATGTTCTGTCTGTGTCTTTGTGGTCTGGTGTGGTACGCAGAGCCACATCTGGCTGTTGAGCATTTGAAATGTGCCTAGTGTAGCTGAGGAGCGGAGTCTTTAGTTTTATTTAATTTTAGTGAATCTACACTAAAATAACTAATCCAAATATATCTAATAATCTAAACTGAAAATAAAGTAATAAAAATATATCTAATAATCTAAGCTAATATGACTAATGGCTACTGTGTAGGACAGAGCAGCTCTAGAGAGTTACTAGATTCCTTTAGGAGCAAGAAGTAGTAGCCTCAAAGTCTAGAAGGTGGGGTTCTTAGTCAGTTGAGATTTATCAGTACAGTGAGCTTGCACATAAAGTATGATTACACAATCACAGTGATTGCTTTCAGGGTTTGTAACTCTGGTTTATGCTATGGTCCTTTTGACAGCTTCAGTGTTCTAAAACATGCGACTTTAAGAAAATGTTTAAGAGAAGATCCTTACCTTTAATACGGAGAACTAAATAAGATTTTGAGAGAAACTTCTTTGCAATGCAGAATATAAATATTATTTGCAGCTCTGAGTAGTTTTAATATGCTGCTGTGACATTTAACACTCAGCTTAACTTGATAACCAATACCGAGAAAATACTCTGTGATTATAGAAATTTTTTCCTGGCTTGGGCATCGGAAAATAGTGAAAAGTGATATAAAACACTCTTATACATTCTTAAAAAGATGTCAAATAGAAGTTCTCCTTTTTTAACACATTTAAATCCAGTATTAGTGGTTCGATTTCTGTCTGGGAAAAGAGGAATTGGTTCCTTGAAAATGTGTCCAAAAATGTTTGAAAAATAATATTCTAAACATTCTGTGTACTAGATCATCATTTTCCTAGTGTTATTCTAGGAAGAGGTTGAAGAGGTGTGTTGAAAAATACGTTACATGCTCAAATAAATTTGGAAAATGGCAGCATATTGTGTCCCCCTTCTTGAATATTCACAGTATGTATTAACAAAATTAAGGGCTGGAACCATCTTGAAATATACGGTTTAGAAACAACTACACTAGATAATTTTTTTAGTTGACTCTTAGAGTCTAAATGTTAGGAAGAGTGTTATGGAGGTCACCTAGTGTGATCTCTTATATAACCTACATGGTAGTAGTTATCCAGCATCTGCTTGAGCACCCCTACAAAGCAAAGAATTTGATTCTCTTATAGTTCCAATTGTCCCAAAAAGTTTTCCATTACATAGCCCTGGCATTCTTTCCTATAGCTTCCAACCAGCAGTTCTTCTCTGGAGAGTAAAGATAAAATACCTGTGAGTAAAAATAGATCAGCGAAACATAGTAACGAATGTCTTTATAACTCTTGTGTTTCTAACTTTTTGTTTCATAGGCTCCTCTGTGGGCATATATTGCTTGTGCATGTGGCCTTTTCATTTACCAGTCTTTGGACGCTATAGATGGGAAACAGGCAAGAAGAACCAATAGCAGTTCTCCTTTGGGAGAACTTTTTGATCATGGTTGTGATTCACTATCAACAGGTATTGTTGATTTTTTTTTAATGTTAATGATTAATAGTGATAAAATTAATGTGAAAAAAAATTGGAATGAATAAGAGGTTTATGGTGTTTTGATAGTTATCAGAATAAGTGATTTATATCTACTTTTAATGTTTTCAAAAGACTATAAATACAGTTAATATTTGTTCATTATTGGCTATAAGGGGAAATTTAGAAATTATGTTAATTTCTACTGAAGTCATTTTTATTTTATTTATTTATTTATTTTAAAGATTTTATTTATTTATTTGACAGAGAGAGAGAGAAAGACCACAAGTAGGCAGAGAGGCAGGCAGAGAGAGAGTGGGGGAAGCAGGCTCCCTGCCGAGCAGAGAGCCCAATGCGGGACTCAATCCCAGGACCCTGAGATCATGACCTGAGCTGAAGGCAGAGGCTTAACCCACTGAGCCACCCAGGCACCTCCTGAAGTCATTTTTAAACCTAAGTAGTATTCTTTTGGTACCTCTTGTTTTTAAAATCTTAGGGCATAATTGTCATCATCAAAAGTCTCATAAATTATAGATGAGTACAATAGTGGGAGACTAGGAAATCTGTGGTATTTATATTTAAATGGATATTCTGTGGACGTTTAAGATTATGTTGCAGACTTGGAATAGCTATGAATCTAAAAAAAGTCAGTCCTGGGGCACCCGAGTGGCTCAGTGGGTTAAAGTCTCTGCCTTCGGCTCAGGTCATGATTTCAGGGTCCTGGGATCTAGCCCCACAGTGGGCTCTCTGCTTAGCGGAGAGCCTGCTTCTACTTCTCTCTGCCTGCCTCTCTGTCTACTTGTGATCTTTCTGTCAAATAAACAAATAAAATCTTTTTTAAAAAAGTCCTTTTGTGAATTATGTAGGTCTTAAGGTTTTTTTGTTTTTTTTTGTTTTCAACAGTTATGTAGTGTTTACTCTGTTTCAGGCACTATTTGAAATCCCTTATAATACTGATACATTTTATCTGGTTATTATCATCATGTTACAAATGAGGAAACTAAGGCACAGGGGGTGGTTTTCTTTTTCTTTTTCTTTTTCTTTTTTTGTTTTTTTAACTCTGGTCTGTGAATTTTTACTGTTCATTAGTATCACTATTACTGAGTTGGGAGAATACTTCAAAAATGCTCAAGTATTTTAGTTACTTTTGGTTACCTTTTTATAGTTACCTTTGGTTCCAGTATGTGGTGTAGTGAAAGAAGAAATTGAAATTATGGTGTAAAAGATTACATCCTGCTTTTCTGGTACCTTGAATAACTGAGAGAAAATTGTACATTCATAGCATGTCTTCTTTTTGCCTCATCTAACAACATTCCCGGCTCAGTTAATGTTGATTTTTCAGATTATTCAGTTTTTATTGTGATCTTTCTCTTGCAGTTTTCGTGGTTCTTGGAACTTGTATTGCAGTGCAGCTGGGGACAAATCCTGACTGGATGTTTTTTTGTTGTTTTGCTGGGACATTCATGTTCTATTGTGCACACTGGCAGACATATGTTTCTGGAACATTGCGATTTGGAATGTAAGTAACGATTAATGGTAATTTTTTGTTTGTTTCCTCTTTCAGATATGGTGAATGTTGCTTTTAGGTATTTCAATATTAGGAATGATCAAAGCACAATTTTAGCTTAACAAATAAAAGAAATTTAAAATTCATTATTATAGCTGCCTAATGGTCTGTTGTTCTATCATACTGCCTAAAGGAACTATTAGAACCTCCCAACCAATTGTTTTTTTCAATAACATGAAAAGCAGGAGTCCCTCCTCACTAATACCCACTTATTTTTTCCTCAGGTAAATTCACTGTATTTTTCCTATTATTCACCGTAACTCTGTGTTTTATTTTGACACATGAAAATGTGTTTTCAGGAAAAATAAGATAGTTTATGAGAGCACAGAGCAACTTTCATCTCTAAATATCATAGTTTAATTAAATTTTATTCTTTCTATATTCTTTATGACTATAAAAATCTAAGCTCTTGATAATTCAGCTGACATGACATACCATGTAGATTACTACCACCAACAAGATGCCCAAGAATTTAAAAAATGAAATAGCAAACTGCTTTCAAACTCCAAAATGAATGGTTCCTACCTGGTGATCAGTACTTTTCTATAAATATTAATGAGTAAACTAGTCTTGGAATGAGGTGAAGGATGGAATTCATCAACCGGTGTTTAATTATCACAGATCCTGTTTACACTGCTCAAGTTAGTCTTATTTTTTTCTTGGTGTAGGATTAAAAGACAAAGAACTTGAGAAAATACTAAATACTTCATGAAATATCCAAATAAAAATCTCTGATTGCAAATGATGGAACATCTTAACCTAGTCTCTTTAAGATGAATCATGAATGGATATTTCAATTTTAGATCCCACATAAACTTAGTTTTCTAGGTTTTGTAAGAGCTGGGATGCACAGAAATTCGGCTGTTCTTACAAGTTTAGTTCAAATGATTTTTGTTAAACTTTTTAAATAGAACTTAAGATATTCTTAACTTACAGCAGTAATAATACTTATTAATATTTTGAATATTAATTAAAAGGTATGTCCTGGAGGCTTAGAAAACATTTTTAAGGCCCATCTTAAGGTAATACCCTTTGTGCAATAGCAGATATGTGTGTCCAGTTGAAAATTATATGCCTCTGTGTTCTTTAGCAGTATATAAAATGATCAGTGCTCAGAAAATACTATGGATTTCTGATAGAAAAAAAAGCAGTAATTGAAAGTATTATGTACAGATGTTTTTTTCTCAATGTTTTTATAGCCTTTATCTCAGTAATGTTTTCATAGCATTTCTCTGCATTGGTGAAACTACAAAATATTAGACTTCTAAGAACATGTGGTTCACCCTTTAGTTTTTAGTGATGTTACTGTTTTCAAAAATAGCAGAATTTATAGTACCTAGATTTTATATAGTTTGTTTCATTGGTTATTATCTCATAGTTAACTTTCAAGCCCTTATTTTGAAAGCTTATTGATCACCAGCTTAGAAATTCTGATTAATTATCAGAAATATAACGATCTCTCCCTTTCAAGTAAAGCAGCGCCAACCTTGTGGTACGGGTACTGAAGGAAGGAGGACGAAGGAACCATGGAAGTAGGGGGAGAATAGTGTTTTTTAGGAGCAATTTGATATCACGCCTATTTGCCAGTCCTGGAAGGTCCCTTGTGGTGTATTCCTTTAATTAAATATGTATTTGGAGAACTATGAGTAGTTCTGTCTTAACAGCAGTTAAATCATAAGATGCTTATAGGGCAGTGGCAGGAGACAAAGCTGGAGAAGATCCAAAGAATCAAGGACTTCTGTGTCCTGCCGAGAAATATGGGCTTTTGTTCTGAATCTGTGGGGAGCCTTAGTAGGACCTAACCCAGGGAAATGACAAAACAACAGTTTGGAAAGAGCAGGCTGGCAGTAATCGGAGGATGAATTAGAGTGAGCTGTGACAGAGGTAAGGAGACCCTTAGGAGTCATCAGCATCATTATTGTGAGGAATGCTGATGCCTGAGCTAGTGCGATGACAGCACAATCAGAGAGAAAGTCACAGGTTGGAGAGAGGCTTAAGAGGTAGAAACTGTAGGACCTCATCTCTATCTGCATATGGGGAATGAATGAGGGAGCAGAGACTGAAGTAACTCCAGTTCCCCTCCAGGGGTGGTTGGATGGAAGGCAGAGAAAGGCCCTATCGGCAGAAGAACCAATTTGAAAGGGAGAGTTCCGCCTAGAATGTGTATCTGAGGGATTTTAGACATCCAAATAGAATGAAAATAGCTTAGAAAACTTAGAAAGCAAGCCTAGAAAGAAGCCTATGAAAATTATTGAACAGTCAGAGGAGGAGGCATACCAGAATAAAAAGCCAGAGATTTCAAAAGAGAACAATGCAAAATGTTGCCAAGACTCAGAACGAGGACAGAAAATTTTACACTGAATTTGGCAGTGTGAGGCCCTCCAGAGGCGTTTCTCTGTAGCAGATAGGGTAAAAGCCAGATTGTAGGGGATGACAAGTGAAGAGAATAAATAAGCACACATTAATACAGGTGACTTACAAAATGTATGGCTGTGATGATGGGAAGGAGCAAGGCATCTGTTAGAAGATAAAACTTAGGCTCAAAGGAAGGAGGGTTTTGTATTTATGCAGAAGAAATTGACTAGAGAAGAGATTGAAGATATTTGGGGAAAAAAAGAGAGATGGATACATGGAGCTAGATTGTTGAACATGCAGGACCAGAGTTTAGGGTAACAGGCAGAGGGGCTCGATGGAGGACACTCTCCCCCTGAGACTCTCATGCTTCCTTGTGATGAAAATATATATAGAAATATTGGGGACAGTTTGAATTTAATATCTCAATTAAATTACATATTATGATTATGAGGAATTGATTTTCATTTGGAAAATTTGAATACAATTTTCTGAAATCCTATATTCATATTTAAGCTGCACTATTTCTTTTTTAAAGTAAAAGCAGTTCTCAACAGTCATAGTAATGTGCTGTGAGTGCTTATTTAAGGAGATAGTTATCAAAATAGCAGTGTAATGGCATATGGAATAATAGCAATATTCCTGAAGAATTTTTTTTAAATGCCTCTTTAGATTTCATGTTCTTTTCAAGAACAAAGAGAATAGGCAGATGTATAATAGGCTAAATATTGAAGTGAAGTTTATATGTGTGGAGGAGAAAGTCCAAACTTTATTTTGTTTAATTAGAAAATAATAAGGTAAACTCTGAAATGGAATTTGACTAAAAATGTTTTTTTTTAATTCCTTGCTTTTTTTTACTTCTTTTTTGGAAGAAAGTGAAAGCAGCTTTAGGTACCATAGGAGCTTTATTTTAAAGTATTTTTATTTTAATTGTTTTATTTTGATGCTTACACACAAGTGAAAAAGATCACAAGATTTTCCTTTTTATATATAACCAATATAGGTTGTTGTGTGTTTAATAACCACATACTGTATTTGCCAAATAAGAGATTTTTGTTTTTCTTAGTCTTTTAATATCACAATTTTTAGTTACTATTAAGTTTGCTTATAATATCTTGACTAGAAATAGGCTCCATAGTTTAATTCCTCTATAAGTAATTTCCTTTCAAAGTCAGATATTATGAGAAAGCCAATGTGATTTGGATACATTATCCCTGAAATTATGAGCTAAATCTTTCAACACTTTGCTCTGATCACAGCTGGAAACTGCCTTTTACAGAGAATATTATTACCTTTCACATCTAGACAGACCCCTGTCCTCACAGTCCTGGACTGAGCTAGTACAGATCTGACTTAGATGAGAATTGCTCATTGGGACCTTTCTAGGTCCAGCTGGGCTCGTTAGGATATTTACTAGCCGGAATTTGAAAGACTGGGGAGGAACTAGAACTTCACAGAAGGAACAAGTGGGTGGAAAAAAATAAGAATTAAGAGCTGAAGCTCATTTGTAAATATTTGTAAAATATTTCTTAAAATGTTTATGGATTATATTAAATGGAAGAGAACATGTTTCCTCTCTTAAGGCTTAAACCCTGTGTATCTAGATATTTTAAAATCCATAATTTCTACATATATATATGGAATCATTTTTATAAATTAAATTTTTAGAAACTCTAAATAATCTCCGATAAAACTATTTATGCAAAGTACTGGACTTAAAAAAATCCTCCACCCTGAAAAGTAGAATTCTTACTTAAATTATCATTGTGTGGGGAGCTTGGGGGAATGGGGAGGATACTCTTTTCACAAGACAAAAAAAATTATAATGAATTGAACTAGATCAGTATATCTTGCCTCAAATGTTATCTCCAAATTATAATACTGTATATAAGCTTGGGCAAGGCCTATAACTTTAATTTCCTAATTTGTAAATCAGAGTTTTGTGTTTGATGGTATCTAAGGTTCCTTCTGTGAGTCTATTAATTTCACAGATGTTGTTTCCAGTGTAGTTACTACTTACAGCAGGCAGAGTATTTATTACATTTTTCAGTTCATGCTTCTAATGTTTCATATTTACATTAGCTAATAACTCTGCTACCACATTTATTTCTATATAAGTTGATAACTTCTGAATTTTTCTTTTCTAGTTGAATAAGAAAAGTCAATAGGCTATGCTCTATTGGTAATCTGACAAATCCAGTTCATTTCTTTCCAAAGAAACCTCTAAAGAATAAATACTTGCAGATATCCTATTAATTAAAAACTGTTATAATCCAAACTGTCTGTTATTGTATAATCCACTCTTTATGGATTAAGAATTAGGAAACTTCCTATTGAATGCCTGTATAGGGTATTTTTATCTTTAAAAGTTAAAGACTTATCACATAAACTGAGAAATATCAGAGATTTTCCTTGCAGATTTTAGTTTCCCTGTGTATTTTTTTTTGTTGCTGTTGGTAATGAGTCAGTCATTAGAACTGTGCTCATTTTAATTTTATTAAGTTGTTAAAGAACATATCTTAAAACACCTACTTACATTAACCTAAAGCCTAGATTGCAGTTTGGACTCTTGGATCATCAGGTAAAATCATAGACCAGTTTCTGTCTTTTTTAGCATTCCTCAGCTCTTAATTTTGATGAGACGATTTTGATTTGAAGCCTGTTCCGTACCACTAGTCTTTTTCTGTCACCATCTATGTTCCAAAACTTCATTCGTGATTGAATTGGATGTTTTACTTATTTTTACCACTAATAAACTAATCCAGTATAGTAGAGAGTTATAATGCTGGTTGGAATTAAGGGAAGAGAAAGAGTGAAAAGGATAAAATTCTGGACTAGAGATTATTAGGAAACAGGACAAGGAGTTGACCAGTTTGATTGGGTTCTAATTGTATCTGAAGTAGTCACAGTTTCTCCTTACCTTTTCCATATACATGGGCTAATTCTACTGAGATTAGCACAGGTAGGAGTATGATGAGATGTGGGGCAGTGGAGGGGATAGATTAGTGTTTCTTCAAACACATAGATGACTGTGCACTGGAACTTCTGGAAAACATTCCTTTCCAGAGAAGTCTGGGTAGGTTCTGCCACGGACGGGACCTACGTTAAAGATAGTGTGATTATTTGGCAAGTAGTATTCACTACTTAGGTAATTAAGAGTTGACTCTGTTTTTAGTTCTGGTGTTACCAGCTCCCTTTTAACAAGTCATTTATTCAGTTTGTTACAATTAGAATTTTTAAACTTTTCTACTATTTTGGTGTGGGTAAGAAATATACATGTTTGCATAAGGATAGTAAGAGTACTGTATAAATTGTATCATTGAATCTTTATATGTTATTATATGGGTAATGCTACCTTCTAAATCTGTTTTTGCTACCTGTAAGGCTCTTTGGCAAAAGCTCTGAGTAAAGTTATTTTGAAATGTTTGTTTCCTTATGCATAGATTCGATGTTACAGAGTCCCAGATCATAATTATAATATGCCAGCTTCTCACAGGAACCCTGGGACCTTGGTTCTGGAACTTCACGGTAACTGCTAGAATATTCATGCTGTCCAATGAACAGTGGCGTGAACTCAATAAAGACAGCACCTTTGTCATGCACAGAGTAATTGAAATGTAAAAAATAAAAAGCCTTCTGGTGGTATTTCACAGACAAACAGGTTAATAGAAAATAATTTTAATATATATAGGGCAATAAAAATCCACCCTATTAAAATTTTTTGAAAATAATATTTCTGGTGATTTGATGCTAAAAAAAATTCTCTCTCACCTACTATACCTAATACAATTTTTGCTCTATGTAGTATTTTTTTTAAAACAGATACCTTTCCACCATTAAATAGATTTTTTTTTGATATTTATATTTTGAAAACAGAATAAAGTAAGCAGAGTTTCCCTTTAGATTAGTAAGTTGAGGGGACTCTTAACAGTAGTAGGAGAGATTCTGTGTATTCTCTTAAATCTTTTAGAATATGTCCTTTAAGCAATCTAGTACCATTTCTGCTTCTGTTTTCAATGATCTTCATTTTTTAGAAAATTAATGCTTGAAGCTATTCTCATTTCTATTTGTATCGTTTATTGTTTTCTTCTCTTAGTTGTGCTTTTAAAACTAGTGTCCTTCGCTTTTCATGTTACTTTAGCCATCTTTTGAATACCCTCCTTTTTCAGGTTTGGTTTGTTTTTAATAAACACATATTTCCTTAGTTAATGCTGAGTGAATAACCTCTCCTTTTCCTCTCATATTAGAATTATAATTTTGACCTTAAGAATTCTAAAAGTTCAGAAAGATTTATTAGAAAATGGTTTTCCAGTAGAATAGCCAAGAATTCTTCACACTTCAGTATGAAAGGTTTATTCACAAGAAAAAAAGAGCTTAAATTCCATTTATTTTGCATTCACGGAACATTGGGGAACTGTTCATGTGGACACCTACAGATCGTTCTAGCAATACAAGGCTGCATTAGGTTTCCTATATTGAATCCCCGTGCCCAAAAATGTTTCAGTAATGTGGTAGAAATAGTTAAAGTCTAGTAGCAGAGTTCTTTTCTGAAAAGTATCTTGTAGCATTGTAAATCCATTTAATCAGTAGTGGTAGTGACGTCTTTGGGGACAGATTAATAATGATAGTCTAAATCTTCCTCCCCCACACACAAAATAAGCTTAGAATTTGGAAAATACTGAGAAGTACTCTAGGCATGATTTAGAAGCAAAACAAAAAGCCATTTTTATTTGAGTTCACAATGTATTTGCACAATTATTTGTGGGAGTCCTTCCTAGGGTGGAATAATGTGCATAGTTCAGAATGTGTCACTGTTAGCACCCCTCTACCCATAACCTGTCTTCTGGTACTTTCTTCAAAGACCTGAAGCTTACACTTACTGCATTTGTCTAGATTTATCATTTTTGTTGGCTCATTTACGATTATTATTAGTTACACTCACCAAAGGTCTTTCTCCCCAGTGTTCTTAATGAAAATACTCAGTGTATTGACCATATTACTTTAATCTTGTTTGTTTCTGATAACAAAGTACCTGTATATATAAAGCCTTCCTATTAAAATGTTTCTAGAAACTAATGCATTTTAATTTTAATATCCTAAAAAATCTTTTGGAAATACACTCTTTTATCAGTTGCTAACTTGCACAGATTTGCTTTTAATATTTGTTGCTTTGATTTGATCATTGAGATGAGACTGTCATAGTTTCTTTGTGGGTATTTCTTTTCTTTTCTTTCTTTCTTTTTTTTTACAAAGTTCGGGGGAAATAAGCTTAAGAAAGAGTTAGTTCTTCATTATATTTTGTTTCCAGTTAATTTATTAGCATTTAAACTTCTTATTCTGTTGCTTTTGTTTTCTACCAATTTAAGGAAAGTTGTTTTAGTATGTAAGAAGCATCATCCTATGTGGGCTGCTTAGTGATAAAAAGTTAAAGACTTAGGACAGATTTTACCCCAATTGATCAGCATACTAAAGAGTTTTAGCACTATTGTAGGTACAACACTTCCAATTTCTTGGAAAAGTCAGTTAACCTGTGTGACTGAATTTCCTCATCTGTAAAATGGTGGCAGAAGTTCTACCTCCTGGGATAGTTGTGAAGATTAAGAGTCAAAATGTAATGTGTTATCTATAGTTCCTGGTGCATAGTGTTTGTTACCACTATTATTATATTAATTTTAAGACCTGTGTTAGTAATTCCCTACAGTTTCCAGATTTCTTCCAGAATTCATTGTGCTAGGAAGAGTAGGTCCATGATCCCTTCCTTTAACTCCATCAACATTATTACTAAAGAGGTGAGAGGACTCTCCTAATTCTTCCATTTCCAAGGATGTAAGGGTCTGCTGTCCCCTTAAATGTGAGACCTAAATTTTAGTTCCTCTTAGAGGACTGACTATGTTTTAGCCTTTGGGTGTTTTTGTCTTCCTATTCAAAAACCACTGGATGGGTTACTATTGTTTGTGGTTTTTATTCTTCTCAAATAAGTGAAAGATCCATGTAATAATTCAAGTGGTAGATAATTCGGTTTTAAATAATTCAGCTTATCTCAAAAATAGATGCTTAGACTTTCTCTGTATGTACCACTTGATTTTAAAATATAGCTATCATTCACTTGTCTGGTTAATGTTACTTAACATTTAGCTTGCCTTACCCAGTTTGTCCATTATCAAGGGTAGGAAGCAACGTATTGGAAGGGAGTATGATCAACTTCTAGACCACTCTTCATGGCAGTCTACCAAGATTTCACTCCACCCATGCTGTTTCTGGTATAATAAGTATTCTGGTTATGTAAAAGCTCCCTAGAACTTCAGATCCATTTATAGATACTTGCAAATCTGTGGTTAATAACAATCTAATTCTTGAATTGGATTCCAGACACCCTCAGTGAATGTCTTTTCAAACAAAATTCTTCTTTTTAAATAATCAATAGCTCACAAGTCAAGTTGTACAAATCTGGGGTTGTTTGATGTTATGAATTTAACCCTAGTGCAAATTCTGTGTTAACCAAGGTAATAGCCAACCCAAATTATAATAACACAATTATATTTACTTACCATGTGTGGTTTAACAAACAAATTATGTTTGCAAATTAGCTGCAAATATATCTTTGAATGCGTATGTTACCTGTACAAGAAAAATAAACTTGTCTTATTTCTGATATTAGAGTGGAAATACATAAAACATTCTGGGAAAAGATGGTTAACATGCTTACCGAATTTCACAGAATGTCAGTTAAATCCCTTTACATACCTCAGTTATTCCTGAGTCTTGTTGGGATTCAAACCAAATGCATTTGTTAGGTATCTCACTAAACACTGAGAAATAAAAAACTCAAAATAGGAATTTTCTTCATAATTAGTTAACATAGGTAGTTTGGGGTTGTTACACCCCTGAGTCACATTTTAAACCTGTAATTCTGATGTAATAACTGATCTAGGCTGCCTTTCTGTTGGGATGAAGGCCCCATGAGTTCTGTCCAACTAGAGAGTTTCTGTTCACTGGTTAGAAGTTAAAATTACTCATATTCATTTAAGATACCTTGATCTCTTTACCTCTTCATTCAATAGACCATTGAGATGTTGTTCGAAGTGTAGGGCCCAGGGGATTTATTATGAATATTCAAAGTTATTTTAAGTGCCATATTAGAGCCTCCCCACCAGAAGAATGAGGGAGCTTAGTCTCCACAACTGACTTGCTTCTTTCCCTTTGTCTTCTGTGGCAGCTATCAGTAATCAGAATGTTGCTTATTGCTGGCTTGTGGTAGCAATTTAGTTGGATTTTACACAGCAATTGGGGAAGTTCCTTTTGTACTTTGATAACCTGTGCTACAATGAAGTGGAAATAAGAAATTATTTAAAGCAGTACCATTCAGGATATTCAAATACCTTCATGGTTATAGAAAATTAAGTAGATTATCATCAGATTACCCCCCTCAGAAACTTTTAGGTTGTGGCAATCTAATGCTGTAGAGACCTGTTTTCCCATAGGTCTTGTAAAAGAAATCACTCTGGTGTTTTGGATGCTGTTGTACCATATATTCTTTGTATCTCGAAGGGCTTATTTTTGGTATAGTTATAGAGGATGATTTTGTTTGTTTGTTTTTTGAGTAGTCCCAACATTTGGGAATTTTATCACCTATGTTATTATTTTGAAAATAATAATAAGGAAGTGACTACAGAAATGCCAGATTCCTGGCTTTCCTTAACAGTCTTCCTTCAGGATAACTGTCTTTCTTCCCCAGCCGAGAGGAGAGAAATGAGCCCTGTCCAAATATATGTTACAATAAGTTCAGCCCACACTAAGAAACTTCTTAGTGGAAAGGTGGGAAGGTTAACTGCCACATAACCAGCTCTTTCCTTAATAGAATCATTGACTTTTTTGTTCATTGTTAATAGCTTCTGCCTCCTGTCCCCTAATACGCTTACTCAGTTTCTGCCTCTGGGGATGGCCTCTTACTGCACCTTTTAGATTGACAGTCAAGATTAGAGCCACACCTCCAGGAGTGGTGATAGGCAGTTCTGATTCAGAGCAGGAGGGGCTTATCCAGGAGTACTGAGTATTCCTCTAACTCAGATAAGCAAACAGGAAAAAATATTCCTAACTACCTACAACTGGTAAGTAAGCTTTCCTGCACTCTCCCTCCTAACATTAAGGCATTGTTGATCTAAATACAATGACAGTATCTGGATGGGTTTGAAAATTCTATCTTCCAAAATTTTCGAACAAGCTAATCCATAAAATTTTACCTAGGAATCCCATTTGGGGCTTTGTAAAGATCTTTCATGTTTCCTATTCTCTTTTACATTCATCCGAGGTACAAAGATTAATTGCATGAGGTTCCCTCCATTTTTATTTTGTAATTCTATACTTCTGGCCCTTCCCCTCCCAAAAGGCTACTTCATATATCCAGCAAAATGTTATAAGATGTCTGCCCTTCTCCACCCAAGACAGAGTCGATCATCTTTGACACCTGCTTAGTCTCCTGAATCTGCTACTGAGTGTAATTCCCCTTATTGGCAACACCATTCATCAGGTCAGCTCTACAGATTCTTTTTAGCCTAATTCAGTCCATTTTTTCCCCCAATAAATGTGTATTTAAAGAGAACTACATCACAATTTGTTTGCAACTTAATAAGCTTCTGTTAAAAAGACATTCTTAAGCAAAGAAAGCTCAATTTTTTTTAGTTGTGAGAGACTGGTTTCAGGTTAGTATTTATTATGGGCATGAAAGCTTACATATCTAGCTCATGTTACATGTTTTAAGTGTCAATTTTAGAAATGGGGGTTTCATTCTATTCTGGGAATTGAATCCCCTTACTGTTGATACCTATTTTTCTTAGACTAATTTTTTAAAAATTTACCTTAATAGATTATTCACTTCATTTAAAACTAACATAAAAAAGGTATGCAGTGTATGGTCTCCTTCCCATCCTCATCTCCCAGCTGTCCATTCCCACACTGTCCTCTTGAATAGGTAACCACTGTTCTTAGTTTGTAATGTTTCCTTCCAGAAATTTGTTATGTAATTGCTGGCAAAAAAAGAAAGAAAGAAAATATTATTTTCCTTTTTACACAAAAAAGATACTATTTGTACACTCTGCAGCATTCCTTTTCACCTAATATACCTTTGATATTTTTCAGTATCACTATGTAGGGAGCTGCCCACTCCTTTTTTAAGAACTACCAAATATTCCATTGTATGGAAGTACCAGAGTTTCTGTAACTAATTCCTCACTGAGGGCTATTTTAAAAATTTTCCTATTATAAATAATGCTGTAATAAATAACCTTGTGTAAACATTTTGTGCAATCATTTCTCTAAGATAAGTTCTGAGAATTTTAGTTTGGATCCAGTAATCTGAGAATGATGATTTCAAGATTATACAAAGTGCTAGTCTATAGAAAGAAAGGAATACCAGTTTGTGCTTTGCTCCTCAGTCTTTTTGTCCATATTCTTTTTTTTTTTTTCAGACTTTCAGACCTCTAATTTCTACTGCCCTGTTTTTGTACCAGGTTTGTCTTTTCTTGACTCTAAGATCATTTTCAGCAACCTCAAAACTAATTCTTGGCTGCTTTCAGTTCTTCTTTCCAGAAATCTTAGAGTAGTTGACCTAAGGATAAGAATTTGATTGAGAATTGAGTGAAAAAAAGTTTTTTTCAAACCCCCTTCCATGGAAGGCATTAACTGAATATAACTAAAGGGCAGTAAATTTTGTAAGATATCAGTGATAATGTTATTTTTGTAAAAACTCACCATTTCCTTCACTTGGTATTACAAAGCACTTGTTTCAAGATTTCATATTATATAGCAGTACAATGCAGTCCTCTCTGCTTGAGACTCGAAATTTAATACACACATATCCTGCCCAACCCCTTTTTTCTTGTTTCTGGTGTTTTTTTGTTTTGTTTTGTTTTTGTCTGTTTGTTTTTATATTTTTGGTGGGAAAGGTGAAGCTATAGTTTCAGCCCAACTTCAATGAGTCAGAAATTTCCTATGGAAAGGAGGGGTTTTTATTGCTCTGTGAAATTCATCAAATTAAATTAAAAGCCTCTGGATTTTATTTAATTTTGCTCATAACAAATTTTTGACACCTCCTTTTCCCCTCTCCTCAATATTTGAGATTTTTTTCTATTGTGCATGATAGAGGAATGCTGCTAAGCTTGCAAGTAATTAACTTGAAATTGTTTTGAGTAATTCTGCTTTTTTGGCTTTTTGTACCTAATCAGAATTGATGTGACTGAAGTGCAAATCTTCATAATAATCATGCATTTGCTGGCAGTGATTGGAGGACCACCTTTTTGGCAGTCTATGGTAACTTTGTTCACATTGTGTATCCCATGTAATGCATGTTGTCTTTCGCTTGTGTTTTCCAGTATAGGATAATCCAGTTAAAGGGTGATATATAAAATTATTTTACTCTTTATGAAAATGAAAAACCACAGCAATGGTAGGACACAAACTTCTCTTTAGGGCATGGTGAATTTTATTACTTGGAGTTAGGTCGTACATTAGGTCCATTCCTTGGCTATTGTTTTTGAAGGGTATTTCAATTATTATTTGTTGACCCATTTTACATCTGAGGAAACAGCAGGTGGTATAACAACTTAACCAAAGACAGGGTGAGACTTTTTTCTCTCTTTCTGAGCTATATGAGTCTACTAGTTTTTCTGTCATATGCTTAAAGCTGAATAACAAATGCTTACTGAAATTGTGCCATAGAATTTTTTCAACAAGCCAGGACTTTGATTTTCAACCTGACCCATATACACAGTTTTTGGGTTTTTTTTCCCACAAATTTCTGAAAGAGGGAACATAATATATATAATATGTGGGCCAAGACTTAGGAACCAGACTGCCTGAGTTCAATCAGGCTCTGCTGCCTGTTATGTGAACACCATCTATTATTCAACTCTCTGTGGCTGAGTTTCCTCCTCTGTAAAATGAGGACAATCACAGTACTTTTTTCGTTGTTATTCTTTTTTGTTAAATGAGTAATGCATGTAAAGCCTTTAGAACAGTGTGTATCTAGTATCAGTGAAAGCCGTTCTTACGGTTGCAACTTTTCCTTCCAGATTTGAGTCACAGTCGTTTGTAAGCCCTGGTCCAGGTAATTGCTGATCAGTATCAACACTGCTTCAGAATTTACAGTTCATTTGGTGACATCTCACCAAAAGATGTACTACTCCAAACAAACAATTCTTTAAAAAATATATATATATATCAGATTGATTTTAGGGTATAAGGGAATTGACTGAACAAGATCTTTCCCACACTTGATTCACTTTATGATGGTAAATTAGCTACTTGAGGAGGTGTAGTTGACATACTTCCCTGTATACTCATCACCAGAAATTGTTTAATGCCTTTTGTTGGGAGGATAGGGTTGTGAAGAGGGAGGAGATAAAGGAATAAAAATAATCCATAGTCAACCAGGAAAATTCTGAAACTATCCAGTTATGTATATAATATCATTCAAATTCACATCTTTCCTACACATTAGTCTCAAAAGCCAGTAGGGTCTTTAGTGAAATCTAAGATATATTCTAGTGAAATCTGAGCTCTGTGGATAGAATATGGACATAGATAGAATATGGACATACATACATAGAGATAAATAGATACAGAGAATTTTATTATTTTTACTCTCTACAGTTGACCCTGAATAACACAGGTTTGAACTATGAGGGTCCATTTATAAGAAAAAAAATTTTTTTTTAAAGTTTTATTTATTTGTCAGAGAGAGAGAGAGAGCAAAGGCAGGCAGAGTGGCAGGCAGAGGTAGAGGGAGAAGCAGGCTCCCTGTTAAGCAAAGAGCCAATTGTGGGACTTCATCCCAGGACACTGGGATCATGACCGGAGCCAAAGGCAGCCACTTAATCAACTGAGCCACCCAGGCGTCCCACAAAAAAAAAAAATTTTCTTTTATACAGTACAGTAAATGTATTTTCCTTATGATTTTCTTCATATCATTTTCTTTTCTCTAACATCCTTTACTGTAAGAATACAGTATATAATACATATACAAAATACATGTTAATTTATTATGTTATCAGTAAGGCTTCTGGTCAGTAGTATGTTATTAGTAGTTCAGTTTTGAGGGGAGTCAAAAGTTATATGCGGATTTTCAACTGCATGGAGCTGGAATGGGGTTTGAGTACTCCTAACCCTCGTGTTATTTGAGGGTCAGTTGTATGTTGACTTAAATTTTTTGTATCCCTTGACCATGTTGATTATTATGTTCCTAGGCTTTGTGCTTTATACCAAAATCTCCCCTCTTCCAAAAATTTTTTAAGTATCTTATCTTAAACATGTATAAATTACCTGTAGAGTTTTGTCATACCAATAGCCAAAAAACTGATTTCTTGCTTGATCATTGGAAAACAAGTCAGTGTTGGTTATATACACCTGATTATCCTTATCAGTATGGGAATGCATAAAGCATTGCAAATAAAGTTATAGGCTATACACACATCCTTTTTTTTTTAAGAGAGAAAAGGTGTAAGATGGGGGGGTGGGGCAGAGGGAGAGAGGATCTTTTTTTTTTTTTTTTACAGTGTGTGAGGAGAAAGAGAGAAAGTGCACTATTGTTGTGGGGGGACAGATGGACAGAGAGAATCCCAAGCAGGCACTATGCCCAGCAACCAGCTCAACTCAGGGCTTGATCTCACGACCCTGATATTATGACCTGAGCCAAAATTAAGAATCAGCCACTTAACTGACTGAGCCCCTATATATCCCTATTTCTTTAGGTGGTGTCTGGCAATGAATTTGCTTCAAGTGCACTTGTTACCTTATTTTACTAGGATTTATATCAAAGTACTTAACAGAATGATTTTTTTTTCAAAAGGATCAAATATTTTGTCCTATCTTTATTGATAATTAAATAATATAATCATCCTTTTTTATTATATATTTTAAAAAGTAACCTTAGTTACTGTCAGATCCAAGATTGAAAATCCCCAGGCCCAGCAATCTAGTTTCAGTAGTAGTGAGATTAGGTTGCAGTAGGGAGACAGATTGCCTTTGTCTTAGTGTTACTGGCCCTACTTTACCATCATTAAGCTGAAAGGGAAGGGCCTGATTTCTCTGGTGATATTTGGAGGCTCAGAAAAATATTGTGTACTTTGAGCTATTACCAGTACAATTCCCATAATTGGCCTCAGACCATTGTATTTTTTTCTTTTTACATAGCCCATAATTCATCATTGAATGTGGTGTTTCAAATGGCATTATGTTAATTTAGGAAGGATTACATGTAATACTCTGACTTATTTGTGTTCCAGAATGGAGGACAGATACCGGTTTCGGGCCCAAATGTGAAATCTTTGTCTCTTTTAAAGTTGAAGGCATAAAATGGAAATTGGTTTCCAAATCATCATTAAAAGTCTTCTACTGATAGGAAGCAGATTTTTGGTAACAAACAAAAACAGTACAAATGTTTTCATATAGCTGATTCCAAAAGATCAGCTGTTTTGCAAAGATAAGTGATTTATATCTGCTGTTTATGAATTACCCATTTTTTGCTGCTGCTTTTTTTTTTTTTTTTTTTTCAGAGAAGGTGGGTTTTTACCAAAGTCTGTAATTAGTTCTGTTGGTTTTGGTTGGTTATTTTTTGTGTTTTTTTTTTTTCTTTTTTCGAAGGAAAGAAATTATTTTCATGCACAAAAGTCAGTGCAAGGTTAACACATTGCAAGACACAAAACAACAGCCCATATGTGGATTTTTTGTATTGCTTTCCTGAAAGAGTATATATTCTTTTGGAATGTCTTGAAACTATTTTTTATCACATCACTCTTTTTTTTTTTTTAAAGGAGAATCTCATCACTTTGAAAGGGACCCACATGTAATCCCCTCATGGTTACTTTCACTGATGTTTGATTCTTTTAAATGTAGTAGTTTATTAAATATTTACTAAACCGTGAGATACCTTCTGGAATCCAGTTAAGGCAAGTCGTGAAAGACTTCAGGTGAAGTTTCAGAATTCTTTAGGTAGAACTAAAGACTTACTATGTAGTATAATTTATTTGTGTCTCATTCTTAAACTAAAAGACTGACAAAGTGCCCTTACAATTAAATAATTCAGACATGGTGATTTCTCGTAAAACACTTGGTAGACACTGTAATCATTGTTATATTGAATTTTGATGGAAATCACTTATATTGAAAGTATTTACAGTCATTGCCACATTGTTTTGAAGACAGCTAATAGTATCTAATCTCAAAGTGATACATTATATTTCTGCTGAAATTTGCAAAGCTTTATAAGAACATTTTATTATGTCCCTAAGAAAACTTGTCTTAACAAATTAATAATTGATAATCTGTATTAATCCAAACTGTTGAACCAAAACACGTCCATTGTAATCTGGTAAATCGGAGAATTTAAAACTGCTTTTCCATCTCTAACCCTGTTTAAGATCAGTTAGATTGGATGATACTATTTAAACACATAATGTGGCAGCATGAATCCAGAGGCTTTTCCCCTGGCTATAGAGCAGACACCATGACTCAAGGTCTAAAAGACCCAGAGCTCTGATAAAGGTGTTTTCAATGTAGCGTTCTTGCTATTTCTGTAGAGTGGATGCCCGTGGGTTGCTTTAGATGAGTTCCAAGAGGAGGAAGACAGAAAAGGAAAGATTGAGAAAGATAGAATGTGCCCACCCTCCTTGATCTTGGGTGGGAGGTGAAAATGGCAACAATTTTAGAGCTTTTTATAAATGGTTCAGTTGGTGCTAAGTTTTAAGGGATTGCCTGGTGAGCCTTGGGATTCCTCTCATTCTAGCTTTCCCTTCACTTTGCCTTAGATTTTCTTGTAGCTAACATCCTTTTTCTTCTTAATATGAGGGTAAGATCTGTCTTCATATTCTCCCATAACAGTAAGACTGCATAGAGAGTTAAGAGAAAGGGAGATCTTAATCTTCATTCAACAAGTGTATATTGAGCACTTATAATAAGCATGGCTGTAGAGAGAATATAAAAATCAGTGCAAACAAAATCCTACATTCAGGAGCTTATGGTTTGGTGTATATAGCTATCCTCTATGAAGGAAATGGAGAGCGTCCTAAGAATGCTTATGATACCTTCCTCCTAAGTCTATAACTCGCTAATGTTGTGGCTCAGGCCATTTACTAATTTGCCTGGCTTCTTTAATACTTCTATGTATTCTTTCTTCTTTCAACAGGCAAGAGTTTCCATTTACCTGAAAGCATTTTCACCAAATTTTAATTATAGTTGTAGTAGTATTATGGCACAGATTACTGCTACACCAGGGTTGGCACTCATGTGATATCCTGGCCCTAACACAGGCATACCTCTGTAATGGATTAATGCTTTGCTTTTTTTGCAATCTGAGGGAGTATAGTATTTCCCCCTTTGCCATACAGGTCCTTTGTCTCTGGAGGGAAAAGGAAACTATCCAGGGTATTAAATTTAAGCCAGGTGCATCAGATTAAGATTGCAATATCTCTAGTTTTCTGAACTAGAGCAGAAAAATCTCTTGGAGCTCAAAGGATCCCTGGTGTTGATTTTCTCCTTTACTGTAAACAAGTTTTGTTTTGGGCTGTTGGGTTTAGAAATGAATTAGGGAAGGAAGAAGACCATTTAGGATACTCCTTAATGTTCTGGGCTTAATTTTTAATTTGACCTACTTCATTTTAGAAAACTAAACACTGCCATACTACAGCTTGAAATTTGAACAGCTGATTACAATTTTTTTTTAGAGCTGCAGTTTTGCAAGAGGTCATAGAGCTGTGTAAACAAACTGAGTTCTTCAGAGTTTTGAAGAAATGGAGTATCTAAAGATAAAGATTTATGTCTACCAATATTACTTGGGTTTTATATGTACCCAAAAAAAGTAGGAAATGTGACATTTCCTATTTGGTTTTGAAATGGTATCCCTAAAAAGTATAAATAGCCCTAATTAAAATGTTTTCATTATAAGAACCCATTGTTTATTAAACCCTGTGGGCTTTTGGAATTTTGTAGCTGTGGTCATTTGTTTCTGTTAATAGAATATATCACTTTATGTTGCTTTATTTTCAACCCATATTGGACAAAATGTGAACCTTCTTAAAAGTGGAATGAGAAGTGCAAAAAGGAAGAAAATCTTAAATGATTTTCAAAAATTAGTACAAATGTATTTCATTTGAAATGGTGGAGATTGTGTTTGCAAGATTGAATACATTATCCCAATGCCCCCAGCACCCCACCCCTTACTTTAGGTAAATCAATCCCGTGTTTGTAGTAAACTACAAAGATACATTATTTGCTTATTGCTTATATAAGGAAACTTAACATGTTAAAATTTTGGATACACAATTGTATCTGCTTTGATGTGCTTGACGTCTTTTTTGCCCTGTATATGAATGTCTCTTGGCTGCCCTCTGCATTTTCAAGCTGCTTGTATCCTAACAGTTGGGAGTTGGGAACTCTTCCGAGTACAATCGTACAACCTTCATCTTCCATTCCCTAGTTTGCAGGTTTTTTATGAGACTGAGCGCTACCTACTGTGTCAACGAGGCACCTAAGTTTGCAGATTTTTTAAAAATCTAGTTGCAACTATTACTAGTCTTTTATGCTCCACACTTTCTCTCCCATAACAATTCATAACAAACTTCAGATTTGAATTCAGAATTCCAAAAATGTACAGAGAAAAAGGCAAAGTACACTTCATTTATACAAAGTCCAGAAGACAGTCTGTTCCACTGTTGCCAGACTTCTGGGATTTAGTTGAACTCTGCTTAGCTTGTGGCACAAATTAATGAAGTTGAATCAGTAATTTTTAAAAGTTGGTGTCAGAAGTGAGATTAATTTCTATATAGCCTCTTCTCTTGGTTATATCGTTTATAATGGAAAGAGGGAAATGTTCATTAATTTAAGTATTTGCTAAACTGGAGGGAATGGAGGATATTTGGCATTATGAATCAAACATCTGTTGTATTTTTCTTATTTTAACTTGTAAAGATTTTAATTGTTCTCTCTCTCTACCCATTAAAGATTCCAGTGCTGAATATTCAAATGAAAATTTTTCCTGCACTTTGTACTGTAGCAGGGACAATATTTTCCTGTACAAATTACTTCCGTGTAATCTTCACAGGTGGTGTTGGAAAAAATGGATCAACAATAGCAGTGAGTACATCTTAAGATTTCCAGCAATTGTTTTATACCAGGACTTAGTTTTGTAATTGCTTTTTCATTTGAATTGTATAAAATACTAGTTAATTTAGAGTTTCTGCTTAGTCTTAAATAAAAGTGATATCTAAAACTTCTCAGTTTTATCTATACATGCATATGTTTATACACCTACATGCATTTCTTTGTGTATGCACACACAGACACACGCGCATTTATACACATACATATGTTTAAAAGTATGATTGGGGGCACCTGGGTGGCTCAGTCAATTGAGCCCCTGGCTCTTAGTTTCAGCTCAGGTCATGATCTGGGGGTCCTGGGGTCGAGTCCTACATCAGGTTCCACACTCGGCATGGAGTCGGCTTGATATTTCTCTCTCTGTCTCCCTCTGCCGCTTCCCCACTTGTGCTCTCTCAAAATAAATTTAAAAGTAAAGAGAACTATGATCTGCTTTGTAAAATAAACCTGGCAGTGTAAGTAAAATCCTCAGTTTGTGCCTAACCCTGCTGCTGCTTTCTTCATTAGCTGGTCTGGTATTCAGTTACAGATACTGCTGGCTGGCAGGCACCATGAGGTTCTTAAAAATTTGAGCTGATCTGCCTTAAGCAGATCCAAGTAGTATCTGACAGTATTGAGTGTTGTTAATCCCTCCCCTCTCTTTACTCTGCACAGGGAACAAGCGTCCTCTCTCCTTTTCTCCATATTGGATCAGTGATTACCCTTGCTGCAATGATCTATAAGAAATCAGCAGTTCAGCTTTTTGAAAAGCATCCCTGTCTTTATATACTGACATTCGGTTTTGTATCTGCTAAGATCACTAATAAGCTTGTGGTAAGCACTAGAGTTTTTATTTGTTTTGTTTTTAATATTCATCTTGGTTTGGTTTTATGGCCCTAGTTTTTATTCCATTCTGTTCTGAAGTTTGCTCTCCTCCATCAACATGGGAGCCATTTTTCTCCTTGAAGCTACAGCTTGACATTATCAGAAGCTCCGTGGACCTCCGCCTGGACCTCTGCATGGACCTCCGCAGCACTTCTTTCTACTGCAGCTTAATTTGGTGCTTTAGTTTATGTGCCTTCTCCAATCTTAGTCTGTACACTCAAGGCTCTTTATGAAACACATCTTTTGGGGGGCTTCGCTGCTTGGGCTGTCCCTTTGGTGTATAGCTCTTACCCATACTTCTTGTCAGTTTTATAGTTTTGGAAATGCAACTTTCTATTAAGTATTGCTGAATAATTCTTGAAACTTGTGATTTGAGCACAAACCTGATTTACTGTGTAGCACACAGTTGCTCTAGCATGAAAGCACCTGCATCATGGTTTCTCTTTCATTTGCAGGTGGCTCACATGACTAAAAGTGAAATGCATTTGCTCGACACAGCTTTCATAGGCCCAGCACTTTTGTTTCTGGACCAATATTTCAACAGCTTTATTGATGAATATATTGTACTTTGGATTGCCCTGGTAAGTATTATACTGTGTCCTATTTCATGATTTGGAAGCCACTTGTTTTCTTGTTTCTGTCAGCCAGTCCTGAAAGATAGATCATATAATTATCATGATTTGGTATGCCAGAAAAACCACAATTAGGGGACTTGGCAAGAGTGCCTTGTGGCTTCATCTTTGAGCCATTTTTTTCATTATTCTTATTAGTCCTGCCTTCGTCAGTGCTCAGAAACTCCAGATTTCTGACTCAAGCAGGAACTGACAAATTACATCTTGTGGGCCAGTGACCTGTTTCTGTAAATAAAGTTTTATTGGAACACAGCCATGGCCATTCATTTCTGTATTGTCTGTGGCTGCTTTCGAGCTAGCATGGCAAAGTTGAGCAGTTGAAATGAAGACAAAGCCTTAAATATTTACTGTCTCTCTGAGAAAGAGTTTAATGATCCTTAGTGTAAAGGAAAAACCCTTGAGAAAATGAAATTATTAAATCATATGGAGTTGAAGTCTAATCTGAAAAGAAGGGAAGAAAGTCAGAGAAGCCCATCCTTTTTACTTTCAGGAAGCTTAGGGAAGGCCTAAGAAGGTCCCGAGAATCTAACAGTGTCTCTTCTTTCCAGGTCTTCTCTTTCTTTGATTTGATCCGCTACTGTGTCAGTGTTTGCAATCAGATTGCGTCTCACCTGCACATACATGTCTTCAGAATCAAGGTCTCTGCAGCTCATTCTAATCATCATTAATGATGTTAACTCGGTGTTATATAGGAACCTTGTTTTTTCTGCAGGAAAGAATCCAAACATATTGAGGAGAATGGGGTGGATAAGAACAAATATAATTTATAATAATCAATGATGTATAACTTTTCGTTATCAGTAACACTCCTTAACTATCCTGTGTGAGAATGGGAATTTCAAGTCCTGTCCTGTAATTGTACATGTTGTCATACAGGGTTTGGCCCAAGGAAGCATGCAGGAAAATTTGCCATGTGTTTGTAATTATCCTGGATTCAGAATAAAATTGTCCTGGGGAGCAGATCCCCAGTGGTGGAGATTTCTAATGTAGAATATTTGCAGGCCAAAAGATGGTTGCTTTATAATTTTAACAAATCATCATCTTTTAGTGACGTCCTTGTTTAGTGTCTTCTCAGGCTTTCTTTAACTAAGGAGCTCAGCTTATGGCACATATCCCACGAGCTTGTGAGATGGAATTAGTGATAAAGACCTTGAATTTGGATTGAAAGGTTTCCTATCTTTACATTGTTGAGGAAGTCATTATTTTATTGCTCAAGAAATGGTATCTCTCATGGGCTTGGGAAATCCTGTTAGCATGCAGAATAATGTGGTAACTTTGTTGATCCATTTTATTTTTTTAAATAAATATATGACCTGAAAGCCAGCCTTTTTCTCAATTTTATTCAGTGGAAAGATAACTAAGTTTTGATGTCATTTTTTAAAATTCAAGCAAAATTTATTTCTCTTCTTTAATAAATAAGGAAATTCGGTCAGCTGCTTTGTCATTATGTGTCCTGCGATCTTTCTATTTTGTTGAAGTTGTTTAACTCAAAACCTAGGAAAACTAAAAAACAGAAAACAAAAAAATGAAACATAGGAGAACTGTGTTCATTTTCCCTCTTGACAAGTTTTTTTGTTGTTGTTGTTGTACTTGTCACCCTTTAGATTATGGCTTTTTTTTTAAAGGCTATATCATTTATTTTTATGTATTTATTTTTAAAGATTTATTTATTGTTTGTTTATTTGTTTGTTTAGAAGAGAGAGCACAAGCAAGGGGGAACAGAAGAGGGAGAGGCAGAAGCAGGCTTCCTACTGAGCAGGGAGCCCGACTCGGGGCTTGATCCCAGGACCCAAAGATCATGACCTGAGCTGAAGGCAGATGCTTAACCAACTGAGCCACCTAGGCACCCTAAGATTATGTCTTTTAGGAATCTCAGGCCTTTCTCCCAAATTTTTGAGAGGCTTAGGCCTCTCTGGGCAGTTATTGAAAAGTTGTACTCCTGTTCTGGCTCCTCAGTATACTATAGTTTGAAATGAGAACCAGATATCTTCATTAATTATAATCCAGATCTGTTTCCATGGTATGTAGATAGTAAAGTTGCTTGAATGGAGGGGGACAGCAGAAAAGAAAATATTGGCTAAAACAAGATTATCTTCTTACTGCTGTTTGTTTATACTGTTGCCATGATCCTGGGTGAACAGTAGCTGTACTGCCTCAGCTGATAGGCAGAACTCTGCTTTCTCGCACTTTTTATGTCTCCATTAATCCCATGTAATCTTGAGTAGCAGTAACAGTGAAACCTTCAATTTCTTGGCTATAGTGTTGAAGTAAAGAGAAACCTCTCTCTATTTTTGCTTGCTAGCAACTTCTCCAGCATCTGGGATAGAGAAGTGCATGCAGGAAAATGCCAGGGCACATCACACATTAAAAAGTTGAAAGTTCTGGGGCACCTGGGTGGCTCAGTGAGTTAAAGCCTCTGCTTTTGGCTCAGGTCATGATCCCAGGGTCCTGAAATCGAGCCTCGCATCAGGCTCTCTACTCAACGGGGAGCCTGCTTCCTCCTCTCTCTCTGCCTGGTTCTCTGCCCACTTGTGATTTCCATCTGTCAAATAAATAAATAAATAAATAAAATTTTTTAAAACATTAAAAAAAAAAAAAAAAGATGAAAGTTCTGAAAGACAAGAGGTTTCTAAAAGTTTCCCATCCCTCACGGTATTGAAACAGAAGCTGTCATTAGAAGTATAGAGGGAAGGGCACGTGGGTGGCTCAGTCAGTTAAGCCATGGTGACTCTTAATTTCAGCTCATGTCATGATCTTCAGAGTCATGGGATTGAGCCCCACATCAGGCTCTGTGCCCAGTGCCAAATCTGCTTGTCCCACACCCTGCCACGCTCGCTTGCTCTCTCAAATAGAATCTTTAAAAAAAAAAAAAAAAAGTATGGAGGGAAGATGGTTGAGGTGACCACTAAACTCCTTTGGACTCTTAAGCTTATAATACTCTTCTCTGGAAGGAGAAAAATGGCAGAGAAACAATCCCCCTACCTTCAGCTGAGGAGTTGAACCAGGCTTCTCAAAATAACCAGGTAGGAAGCTGAATGTCTACAACTGAAGGCTCCAAACCGGAAGTGATGGGCAGACAGACCTATCTATGGAGGCAATGTAGAGCTCTTCCCTGGCTTCTGGAAGCTGAAATGTCTTACCCTTAAGTTGCTCTAGACCACAGATGCTTCCCTGGCCAGCAGGCTTTCCTCCCAGGTTCTGGAAGGCACACCTGACTGGAACGAAGAACTGTTGCCCTGTCCCAGTGCTGTAGCTCTTTCTACCAGCTCTTTCTACCACCTTCCTATTAGAAGCTCAGCTGCTGACCCCCTAGTTCTCCCACTCCACACACAGCTCCAGAGTTCTGGGTCACTATGCCTAGGTCCCCCACTCCCAGTCCAGTTGACTCTCACATCTGCAGCCTCATACTCCCGGTTCTCCACAGCCCCCAGAGGGAAAGCCAAAGATAACACATAAACAACAAGGAGATATTCATCTTTATTCTTAGCTTCACATGCCCACAGACTTCTTTTTTATGTGGAGAGACTGAGCCTTTGGGCCACAACTGCTCTCCGTGTTGAGGATTTAGTAATAGTGGTTCCTGGAAGAGGACCGTCACAGCAACTTCGGAGGCTCGCCAACCCTGTGCTACTATCGTCTGCTGCTCCGCATCTCCCATGCAGGCCATGCCCCTTGGAGCCCGGCCCTGTGAGCACAGAGCTTGGAGCCTTCCAGAGTCCAGAGAAACTGATTCCAGGGATCCCAAACCCAAGATGCCAGCTCAAAGCAAGACTTGGTTACCAGGACTCAGAAGAAGGCTGTGGATTCTGGAGGTGGCGTGCTTCGCCAGTCCCACCGTGCTGGCAGGCGCCAAAAGTCCAAAACTGGCCTGTGAGTCCAGTCCCTCCTGTTGACCACAGCTCTTATTTCACAGTCTTTTCCCTTGATTTCTTGTGTTTCTTCTGTTCCTCATATTCAAGTATCTTCCGTTGGAAGTAGCCTGCAGGTTCAGATACAGGTGTTAGAGGTATGTCGCCTGGCCACGTGGACGATGATAAACTCAGGGGTAAGAATCAGAAATAACCTCCCTGCTCCCCGTGCTCCCCTGCCGCATTCCTGTCAGGATCCCCATGTCCTCATGGGCCCCTGGAGAGCGGGGTATTCAGTTTGGCCCAAAACTGGGGCTACAAATAGGATTTTTTTTTTTCAAATTAATAGCAGTTGGCTCCAGATTAAAACAAAGAGCAACTTCCACAAAATGGCATCCCAGAGGCATTTTCTGAGGCTTTAGGTTATTTCAGTCCAACCCCACCGATAAGACTCTTCTGTAGGCCTCCAGAGCCAGGGCCACACCTGACCTGGACCCTCCCTGGGCTTTGAATGATAGGGACCTGTCACCGTATACCTGCAGAAGGAGTCTGGCTCTTCTCCGCTTCCTGGATGAAAAGGGAGAAGAGCTGTGTCTTCACAAACTTCTTCACAAATCGGCGGATGGCCTTGGAGTTCAGAGCCTTATAGAAGGCCCGTTCTTGGAAGTGGCCTTGCCCATTTGCCTCCCGCTTGATGTAGGAAGCATAGTGTCCCACCGTCTTGACAAAGAACTGCACAAACGGGCCCGAAACATGCTCATTGAGCTGTTCTGAAGCTGCAGGACACACAGAGGCCGTCTCAGAAGAACCACCCACTCCTGCCTCCAGGTGGCTTCCAAGGCAGGCAGAAAGCTCCCAGGGAGGCAGCTGGGTTCGGGCTCATGATTACTGATTAAAATGGGAGACGGGGTACAGGTTCTCTGCCATTGCTTGGGAAGAATAAAATCTCACACTCATACTTGCCCTAGAATCTAGGCCCCTGGGACCAGTCCAGGACTGCTGAGTGAGTCCATTTTTGTTCTGGCTGGGATGGTTGGGAATCCCGCCCTCAGGTTCTGTGGAGAAACCCAAAATAGGGGGGACCCAGGACTTACTCCATGGCTCATGGGTCGTCTGACCAAGGGAGTCCAAAATGTCATCCTGAAGCTTAGGCGGAAGGATCTCTTTTTCATCCCCAACCTAGGAGAGAAGAGCTCAGACTCAGAAGTCAAGCAGACTGGGAGGAGGTGCAGTGTTTGTACAAGCCTGAGGGGGGCATGGAACTTACACCCCAACTCCACCCCAAGTTGGCCACGTGGGAGAGAAGCAACAGAAGCTGCTTCTTGGCTTTCCATCGGACTGTAAACATCAGCAAGTTTCCCCTGCATCCCTGTGGCACACGATTTACATCCCTGATCTAGAAGCACCCAAACCGATTGCCTGGTAGTAGAGCCGTCTTTGCCAAGGACTCCTCCAGAGAGGTCTTGTCAGCACGGGTTCTCACCCAGGAAAAGCACTTCAAGTTTGTGCGAGTAAGTGGAGCATGGGAGGGACTGGAGCGATGGAGTTGGGGGCGGGCCTGCAGGGTGCCGGAGCCCAGACACTTACCGACATTAAGAAGGTTCCTTCACAAAGATTCACCAACAGGACCTGAAATAAACACAGAACGAATGGCTTTCTCTCTTCCCATCAGAGACCCCAGGAGCACTTAGCATCTGCATTTTTGCCTGTGGCTGCACCTGTCAGCCCAGGTGGCAACAAGACCAGCAATTCTCCCTTCCCGCCTGATACCCTCCTTTCTCACCGTCCTTGGAAACCCCCAGTCGCCTTCCTGGGAAAAGGTAGGAGGGTGTAGGAACGGGGAGGAGGAGTGCTACGGTAGGAGGGAATACAACTGGGGAAACCACAGCCAGTCACTCCCTTAATGAAACTCCCTTAATGATCCTAGGAATGGCTTCTATATATGGCACGGTTAGCATATGGCACACATGATAGGCTTTGCACATTTTCTCTCGTTCAATCCTTCCCACAGGAAGGATTTTCTCTCGTTCAATCCTTCCCACTATCCCCATCTTGCAGATGAAGCAAAGAAGTCGCCCAAGTTCCTACAAATAGTAGAACTGGTTTCCGAGCGTAGATGGAGCTGTTCTAGATACCGCATCCCTGTCCTCCCCACGCCTTCAGCTCCCTGCCGTCTTGGTCAGATTTCGGCCAGCACCGAACACTTTTTGATTTTTTTTTTTTTTAAGATTTTGTTTTTATTTATTTGACAGACAGCGATCACAAGTAGGCAGAGAGGCAAGCACAGAGAGTGGCGGGGGGGGGGGGGGTTGGCGGGAGCAGGCTCCCTGCTGAGCAGAGAGCCCGATGTGGGGCTCATCAATCCCAGGACTCTGGGATCATGATCTGAGCTGAAGGCAGAGGCTTTAACCCACTGAGCCACCAGGTGCCCCATGATTTTTGTTTTTTTTTTTAATGCTTGCAACAACTTGATGTACTTGCCTGGGAATCCTACTTTAAAAACTCCCTGGGATCTTTGGGCCTTCCCGCAGGAAATAGGAAGAGAAGGAAATGTGCCAAGGGCAACAGGAACAGGGAAGGAAAGGCAGTGAGGAGACTGTGTGTCTGTGGGCTGTGCGAAAGGCGAGCACAGGGCTGGCCTTTGAGTTCATCACTGCCGAGGGGCCCTCCGTCTAGACCTGACACTATAAATTGGCATCCTGCTGGTTAGATTCCAACCTGCTGATCTGTTTCTCGAAACCTCAGAGTGCTTTTAAATAATTGGAGTTGGTTTCCAATATTTAAATTGGAAAATTTCACATCAAGTTTGCTTTAGGTGCTTCTGAAAAGTCAGTGGCTCTAACACTGGTTGGTTGACGACGTTTCTAAAGGACCGCGTTCAGATGGAACGGAGGGCAGCTGCCTCCCTTAGGAAGGTCTGTGCTCCACAGTTTACCAGGATCCCCCAAAGCCTGGGCTGGCCATTTAAATGCCTGCAGATCCTGTCTTTTCCTTTAGACTCTGGTCTTGTCAGTACGGTGAATGCTCCTTCTATGCTCCCTTCTTCCAAATAAAGGAAAAGAGCAACTGGAAAGTGTGCCAAAAGAGAGCGCAGGCAGTGTAATCATTCATCATCAGGGGAGAAAAGCTGAACTAGTTCAGGCCTGAGACCACTTTGAATACACAGGCTGGGATGCCTTTCTTTAATCAGGGAAGGCTCTTCATTTCAGGGAGCTAAGAATGTGCATGAAGAATTTTTTTGTGAAGTTCCCCCAAATCTTTCTAGTATTTGCCGTTATTACTGTCTGTCGAGTAATCCCTTCCAGAGCTTTGGTGGGCAGAGAATCCCCCCACAGCCACAGTGGGCCCTGGCCCTCCCCCGTTCCTCATCCCCTGCCCATTTCACAGAGCGGCTGCTGAGGACTAAAATGGGCCAAGGCTCTTGGATAGCAGGAGCTGCAGTCTGGCTGGCCTTGGGGTGTCTTCCTGCCTGGCTGTCAGGGGAGGAGCTAGAACTGCATCGTCAGCAAGTTTCATAACTCCTAGGGTTGGGACATTCTAAGTCATTGCCAAACATGGGGCTGATACTCTGACCCAGTTAGTCACATGGCAAAGACTCCCTCAAAGGGCTCGTCTACTCAGCACTTCTGAGGAGGGCTGGGAAGGCCAAGGAAGCAGGAAGGGAAACAGCCTGCTTCTTTACTTCCCAGCAATATTTTGTATAAGAAGGGCTTTGGTTCTCCCTGGGGTGCTAGGTTCCCTCATTGCCTGTGGGGCCTAGAATATGTCAACTGAGTTCTCTGGACCTCCCTTATTTCTTATGGAAGTAGAAGGAGTCCTCCCACCAGGGCTGGTTCCTGCCTCTTCAGTAGCTTAAGACGAGATCCCACCTCTTCCTTTGGTCAGCCCTTTGCACAGGGTAACGATGCAGATAGACCTAAGGAATCCTCTTAGCTTGAGAGTATATAGTAAGTTGATCTTCGGAAAGTGGCTACTGACAACTGAAACTAGAGTGCACGTTTTGAGTTGTCTTTCCAACACTGGAGATAGTTTTATGCTACCAATGCCCATTTTCACAACTGACACTTCTGGTGTGTCCAGGGCATTGCAAAGAAATAAGATGACAAAATCAAGTGGGATATGGACCTATATTCTCATTGGCTGAGTGAACACTGAGGTAGTCAGAAAAATAACCTGGGTTACGTGGGTGGCGCAGCCTGTTAAGCATCTGACTTGATTTCAGTTCAGATCATGCTCAGGTTTGTGAGATCAAGCCCCACATTGGACTACACATTCTGCTTAAGATTCTCTCCCTCTCCCTCTGTGCATCCCCTGCCCCACCACCACTTGCGTGCACACACACCCCTTCTAAAATAAATTAAAATTAAAATTAAAAAAAGGTAACTCTTGCTACATAAATCTGCATTTTTCAAGACTCATAGTTTGTAGGAGGGCTACATTAGCTCACTTGCAAGGAATGCGAATGAATTCTAATGGGCTGTGTGTTGTATAGACCAGCTGTGCCTGTCCGTTCAGATGAGAGACGGGACAGCCCAGACCCTGCCCTTTGGTAACTGACCTAGGACAGCTGGATGACCCTTGCATGAGCTGCCTCTTACACCCAAAAGGAAACCGCTCAGCAGGAGGAAGCAGCCGCTTACTGAGCATCAATTATGTTAGGCTCCAGGCTATGAGCTTTCTGTATGTTATGTCCCCTCTAATCCCTAGCTAGCACTTGAAAACCACTGTCCCCATTTCTCAGATAAGCAGCTCAGGCTTAAGGAGGTGAAGCAACTTGCTCCGAGTGACGCCGCCCTTAGCCACAGAGAGCCCAGGTCCAACGCCAGTGGTCCTGGAGTCACGCCCCCTCCTTCCCACACCGTACCTCTTCCATGGGGCTCTCCATGACCTGCTGCTGGAAGCGCATTTGGACTCCGACCATGAAGGGGGTGGGGCAGCAGACAGTGTCCAGGAGTCTCTCAGGGACAACGGGGATGTAGGTGTGTGCCCAGCTGAAGGGGTAGAGTAGTGCGGCAGCAGCATGGATGCACTGAGACAGGGTGCTAGGGACAGGGCACAGAGAACATGAGTCACGGAGGCCTGCCCGCGCCTCCACCCCTGTGCAGCGCCCACAGCCCCTTCCCCACAGACCGTAGAAGCGAGTCTGGGAGCAGTGCAGGTTGTTGAGTAGCTGGGAGGGGAGGGACAGAAGCCAGAAGAGGCTGAGGCTCCTCTCATCAAAGACAGGGATTCTCTCTCTCTGATCTTTCTTTTCCCCATTAGTCTTCTCTCTCACCCCCGCAGCACAAAACTAGTGGCCCCAAAGAGGAGGAAAGAGGAAATGCCTTCACTCGGGCAGATCACTGGGTGAGCCCATCTATAGGCTCGCCCCGGCGCTAAGGATGTGGATACCAGGAAGTCCAAGGCACTGACCCGGCTTGACAAACTCACAGTGTAGTTAAGGAGACAAACATGTAAACAGTGGAGCAGAGCAGAGAGGCCAAGCCCCATTTCCTCCTGGAGGCTCTCCACCCTCACCCCCAGCCTGTAAGTCTCACAGCTCCCTCTGGCCCCTCGAGGTTATTTCAAGTGAACAGGTCGGTGCCTGAGCTAGTCTGGGAAATTCCTAGATTCCAGGAACCTTTGCCCGGCGACTGCCCGCCGGAAAGTCCCAGAGAGGTGAGCCCTCCACCCTTCCAGTAAAGCATTCCCTGTGTGATTACGGCCTCGGTCATGGCTCAGGCGGACTCCTCACCCCGCCCTCCAGCACACACACCCAGCCCCGCTCTCTGTCCTCTCCACAGCCTCTTCATGGATGGCTCTTCGTTCCTCCAAACAAGCCTCAAACCAAGGCCAATAAAAACACGGATGCTGAAACCTGTTTCAGTTCTTGGTATGGAGCTCGTACTTCCTGAGTTAGAAAGATTGGGTTTCTGAGGGTCCAGCCAAGGCTGAGGCTGCCTGGAAGTCCCCTCCCTGCCTGGGCTTCGGGGCCCTGACAAACGCAGTGTGGGAAGGAACTGGGGAGTCTCGGGATCTCCCTGGAGAAAGTGAGCACCCGAGAGACAAATCCTGCCGGCCTGGGCCTGGATCCAGATTAGCTGGCACCTGGAATCACCTTCACTTCTTGAACACTCATCTCAGGGGAAAGGCAGGAACCCCAGCTCTAGCCACAACAGAACCTTCTCATTTTTCTACAGGGTTGAAAGTGGAAGCACTGTTTCCAGAGCAAAAGATTACACCACTTCCCTTAAGGATTTGGCTCACAACTAGTGCCTTTTTGGTTATCACTGATTTTGCAAAAGGTTCAACCCACAGCCCTTACTCCCTGCCCAGACTTCCTTTCCTCTAAAACCCATGATATCCACCTGACCCTCTGGCCTAACTTTTGAGTCCCTAACATCCTTTTCTTCTTCTTCCCTAAAAGACAGAACCAGGGATGTCAGCCCAATCTCACTGGCTTTCTCCTTCCCACACAGCCACAGAAGGTCAGCCTCCCACTCTTTCCATGTTATTTTTCTCCACCATTCTGTCACATGTCTCCCCAAGGATTCTCACATTTGAAGCCCCGAAGAGGCAGAGACCAAGACATGACAGTATCCTTCTTTGACTATGCCCAGAGATATAGTCAACAGAGAACTTAATATTAAGGATAGCAGCTAGCTTTTGCACAGCAAAGAAAACCATAAATAAAATGAAAGAGCAGCCTACTGAATGGGAGAACATGTGTAGATGATCTAATCTGATAAAGGGTTCATATCCACAATATATGAACTCCTACCACTCAGCACCACGAATCATCACCATCAGGTGATTAAGAAATGGGCAGAGTACAGTGTGGAGATTCCTTAAGAAATTAAAAATAGAGCTACCCTATGACTCTGCAATTGCACTACTGGGTATTTACCCCAAAGATACAGATGTAGTGAAAAGAAGGGCCTTATGCACCCCAATGTTCATAGCAGCAATGGACACAGTTGCCAAACTGTGGAAAGAACCAAGATGCCCTTCAACAGACAATTGGATAAAGAATATATGGTCCATATATACAATGGAATATTACGCCTCCATCAGAAAAGATGAATACCCAACTTTTGTATCAACATGGACAGGATTGGAAGAGATTATGCTGAGTGAAATAAATCAAGCAGAGTGAGTCAATTATCATATGGTTTCACTTACTTGTGGAGCATAAGGAATAACATGGAGGACATTAAGAGAAGGAAAGGAAAAGTGAATTGGGGGAAATCGGAGGAGGAGAGGAACCAGGAGAGGCTGTGGACTCTGAGAAACAAACTGAGGGTTTGTGGCAGGAAGGGGGTGGGCGGTTAGGTGAGCCTGGTGGTGGGTATTAAGGAGGTCGCGTATTGCATGGAGCACTGGGTGTGATGCATAAACAATGAATCTTGGAACACTGAAAAATAAAATAAAATGAAATGAAAAATAAAATAAAAATTTAAATAAAATAAAAATAAAAATAAAAAGTGTTCATGTAGTAGTCCTAAATTCTAAAAAAGAAATGGGCAGAGGACCTAAGCAGACATTTTTCTAAAGAAGACATGCGGATGGCCTAACACGAAAAGATGACCCACACCACAGATAGTCAGGGAAATGCAAATCAAAACTACAATGAGATATCACTTCACTCCAGTCAGAATGGCTAGACTCAAAAAGACAAGACATAACAAGTGTTGGCGAGGATGTGGAGGAAAGGAACACTCGTGCACTGTTGGTGGGAATGCAGACTGGTGCAGCCACTGTGGAAAACAGTATGGAGGTTCCTCAAAAAAATTACAAATTAAAATACCATACAACCCAGTAATTCTGCTGGGTGCTTACCTGAAGAAAACAAAAACACTACTTGGAAAAGCTATATGTACACCCATGTTCATGACCGCACTATTCACAATAGCCAAAATACGAAAACAACCTAAGTGCGACCGACTGATGAATTGATAAAGAAGTACGTACAGTGACTATTATACATTATATGAAATAATGAGATCTTGCCATTCATACCAGCATGGGTGGACCTCCAGGATATCATGCCAAGTGAAATAAGTCAGACAGAGAAAGACAAATGCCATGTGATTTCACTTCTATGTGGAATTTAAAAAACAAAACAAGACAAACAAAAGGAGAAACCGACTCATACCTACAGGGAACAAACTGGTGGTTTCCAGAAAGGAGGTGTGAAGAAGGGCAGGCAAAATACATGATGGGCATTAAGAGGTACAGACTTCTAGTTATGAAACAAAGAAGTCATGGAGATGAAAAGTATAGCATGGGAAATACAGTCAATAATATTATAATAATATTGTATGGTGACAGGTGCTGACTACACTTATCTTGGTAAGCATTGCATAATGTCTAGAAATGCTTTTTTAAAAAGATTTTATTTATTTATTTATTTGATAGAGGGATCACAAGTAGGCAGAGAGGCAGGTAGGGGCAGGGGGAGAAGCAGGCTCCCCACTGAGCAGAGAGCCCAATGCAGGGCTGGATCCCAGGACCCTGAGATCATGATCTGAGCTGAAGCCAGAGGCCCAACCTACTGAGCCACCCAGATGCCCCAATGTATAGAATTGTTGAATCAATATGTTATACACCTGAAATTAATATAACACTGGATGTCAACTATACTTAATAGAAAGTAATTAAAAAATAAAAATACATGAAATAAGTAAAAATAAAGAACAGCCCCCCCCCCCAAAAAAAATCCCAGCTAGCTCTTACTAGTATGTGTGGTAGTAGGTACCTGATGTGTGCCCTATTTCGTTTAACCCTCGACACAGCCTTATGAGGAAGGTACGATCGTGATCTTGATTTTACAGATGAGATCATGACTTCAAGAAGTGAAGAAACTGACCTAAGGGGAAGCACATAGCTAAGGTAGAAGAATATATCGGATTGGAACCCTGTTCTGCTGATTTCAACACCTCTGCTTTCAACCACTATAGAATACTACATACCCTAAGGTCAAAGACCAGGTCAAGTTTGTCTGCATCTCCCTGATGTTTGACATCTGGCAGACAGTTGACACACAATAAATGTTTGTTGAATGAGTGAATAATGGATGGATGAGATGTGTTTGCCCTTAAGGATGACAGGCTTTACCTCCATACATATAAGCCTTCTCACCCTGTCCTGTGCCCTCCCTAAGCCATCACATCTGCACCTGCTCTGACTGGTCTCCAGCTCAGCTGTCCCAGGAATACTCCGGGCCCTGCTCAGAGATAAATCTGGAACTTTCTTCAGGCGCAGGAAGCAGTCAAGTTTGGAGGCAGAAGCAGGGGAATTGCAACAGGTGTTTCTCTACAAGGCTTAGTACAAAATCAGACCTGGAGGCAGAAGGGTGAACCCACAGGTCCTACAGCCTGATTCCCTCAGAGAGCCCTCGGCCTGTCCCCTGAACCCAGGAATGCCAGGCAGCCCAGGAGAGCTGCTCAGCAGCTGGACCCACCTGAGACCTTCTGCCAGAAAGATGATTCTTCTCTCCAACACCGCAGATGCAAAGATCTGAAGGATCTGCTCAACACTGAGACACGTCAGCAAAGAACGAAAATCCACGTGTTCTAGGTGGGAGTCCAGGGGCCGAGTCAGAGAGATAAACTGCAGGGGAATTGGAGAGAGGAGGCATCACCACGCTGAACAATCGCAAGGTCTTGAGTTCTGGGCCTCCACCAGCCTCCGCTCCTTTCTCCCCACCTGCCTACATCGGATCCTGCCCCTCCCCTCCTTTCCCTCAAGCTCAGGGCTATGCTGACCCATCCCCAGCCTGGCCCACAGGCTGGCTGTGAGCCCCCCTCCATTGCACACACTTTCTGCTTGAGGGCCTTCCCAGCTTGGGCCCCCCGGGTCACTCTTCTGGTCTCCCCCTCCGTCTCAGAGGCCCCCCTAATTCGATGCGTGTTTCCCATCATGTACCCAGGCAGCATCCCGCTTCTTCCCTTTCACCACTGTCACACCTTTATAAATTCTGTACTTCATTTGTGTGTTGAACATTTAACATCCGTCTCCCCCACTAGACTTTCAGCTCCAGGAGGTCAGGAATCTCATTCATTGTACTCACCACTTTCCATCCAGAAAATAGTACCGCTTGGAGCATGGCAAGCAGTACGTGGGTTATGCTTATTTTTGGAGAAAGGGAAAAGCCTCGCCCCTTATTTTTATGTGGGGGAGCCAAAGTTCAGAGGGACACACCGATCTTCCACAGTCCCCAGGGTCAGGCCTGGGATGCTTACACCAATGTCCTACTTGCGGCCTCAGTGGGCTTAGTGCCTGCAACGGTAGCATCGCCATGAGGCATGGGTAGGGACGCAGGGGTGGGGATGGATGACAAGAAGACAGATGGAGGCCATCAGATAGAGACACTGGACACCCACGGGAAGATGATGGGGATTGGGGACAAGTGGCAATTTGGGGGCTGCAGGCAGCATCCATTCTAGTGCCAGGAAACTCAGCTTACGTGTGTCGCTATAAATACAAGTCTCGGTGACTTGAACAGTAAGGAGGTGCTTGGGAGGATCAGAAACCATGGGTTTGATTTTCAGCTCTGTCAACAAGTCCCGTCGGGCCCCTGTCCCCGCCTGGCTCAGTCTGTCTGTGCTAACCGGCTGGACGGCAGGACTAAAAGAGTGGCACCCCCCAGAGGCTGCCCTCTCCAGCCACAGAGGGGCTCACACCCTCAGTAACCCACCTCCGTGCCCGAGTCGGGGATGAAGCTCTTCAGAGTGACAGTCTTCCCAGGAGCAGGGAAGGCCGCCTCTCGGAGGCCCTGCATGAAGGGGTAAATCACCGCCATGGAGATCTGGTCCCTCTTCTCCACCTCATCCAGGATCTGCAAGGCAGGGGACCTTGGGAGGCAAGGCTCAAAGGCAGCCACTGGGAGGTGGCAGAGGCCTTCCCCCCTCCACTACCCCACCAACCCCACCCCTGCCCTGGTCCAGCCAATCCTTGAGGACCTTCCAGACCCCTCCGCCAACTGCTCCCCTCTCCTCCCTGGCAGAACCCAGGCTGCTGTTGACCTGCTGCAAGAGACCTGCCGCCTTCTTCCTCTTATCCTCTTCACCAGTCCCCATTCCTCCTAGCGCCTCATGTAAACTGCCTCCCCCCCACCCCCCGCCGGAGTCCTCCCAGGGTAAGCCGTCATCCATGACAGCACCATGTCCAGTCAAGCTGGATGCAGTGGGAGCCTGGAAACCTGGGCAGACTCCATCCCTCAGAATCCTGTATGGAGGAGCACTCCAGCAAGCAAAGGCCGACCGTGTCCCACACTCATCCTCCCAAGGGCCTGCTGGAGATAAAGCACACTGAAGTTCTTTTGTGGCCACCAAGACACTCCCTGTCCCTTCTCAGGACCTCCTCAGGTGTCCAGGCACTCCAGTTACTCTGGCAGGAGAAGCCCTAGAGACCTCTGCCCTTGGAGGAGTCAGAGCGAGTCTCCGAAAAGCATGTTATGACTCCGTATAGTAACTGTCTTCATATTTGCTCAGTGTTCCGCGTTTCTCCTGTCACTTCATTCGAGTCTCACGCCCGACCACGAGTCAGGGAAGTGAGGGACGTCACACACCTTTGCCAGATGAGGAATGGGAAACTCCTGCCTCCTAACCTAGGGCCCTCCCTGCTGTCCTGCTCCCCTGCTTTCTTCTCTGACCCGAGGCGGGGCCTGGGCTCTCTGCAGGGCAGGGGGGACAGTCCCCTGGGTTCAGTGCCCACTTTTCTCCGAAATCAAGTCGAGCCCAAGCTCCTCTCTGCCTTGGTTTGCCCGCCCGTGCTGAGGGCAAAGCTCCGCTTGGGGCCCAGGGAGCACAGACAGGTCAGGCAGCCAGGCAGACCCTGGAGCCGAACAGGCCCTGCAGGCCCCGGGGAATCCCGCTGCACCTGTACCTTGGAGAACAGGCCGAAGCAGCCAATGCAGCTGATGATGCAGTACACCTTGGGGAGGCGAGGGCCACGGCCGGTGGGCTGGGGAGGGACAGAGAGGCTCCCTCAGGGCCACCGCCTTCCCCAGGGCTTCTCCCTACTGGGGCTGATGGGGCGCAAGCCCAGAGGTGGGGGCTGGGGGACTCAGAGGGGGAAGTGGGGTCAGAGGGAGAAAGACGTGGCCGGGCAGAGGTTCTGTACAAGGCGTGGGCAGCAGGAAGGCCAGAGCAGCCCCCAAAGTCAAAAGCTAATGGCTTGGAAGGAGCCAAACACTGCTGCCATCAGTGCCAGCACCATTTGGGGTCTGCAGAGAGAGGGAGCAAGCATGCTGTGGAGATGAGGGACAGGCTAGAGGCAACAGTACTGTACAAGGGACATGGAGAAGCCTCTGGAGACCCAAGTATCATTGAATTCTGGTCTCTGCTCCAGGAGGCTCCAGGGGCCAAGGCAGCTAGGCCTGGGTACGGAGGCTAGAGAGAGGATCTGGTGGAAACCTCCCACAGGATGAGCTATTGGAAGCCTGGGGACAGCGGAGACCACAGACGGGCCAGCAAAGGTCCCGTGGGTTGGCAAGGAGGGCCCTGCGTCCCCGTACTGCAGGGGTATAGAGGGCGCTAACGTGACAGCAGGCGCTGGACGGGACTCTCCAGGCAACCGCCATTGCCAGGGAGCCGAGGCTTTTGCAGCTGAAGCTCGAGCAAGCCCAGCTGTGGAGCGCAGTGGGCTGCAGAGAGGAGGGGGCAGTTCTGAGTGGCACAGACCAAGAGGCGCCTGCAGTAGCCGATCTTCCTGCTCCCATCCACGTTGGTCAGGACGAAGGAGAAGGTCTCCCTGAGGAAGAGAAGACACATGGTTTGCATTTACTCACCAGATCCTAAGAGAGGAAGGCGGTTGGCCTCAGACAGATGCTGAGGGGGGTCAGGAGGGCAGCGGAAGCTGCTGATGAATCATGAGAGTAATAATCACATCAATAATTTATTAAGTGCATATCGGTAGCTAGCTCTAAACATGCCCCCTCATTTCATTCCCAAAACAATTCGTTGAGGTGGATTCAGTTGTTATCCCCACTTTAAGGACAAAGGCGTCGAGGCTGAGAAGGTCGTTCTTATCCAAAGTCATTCGACTCAAATGTTTTGAGGCAAACTCCAAACTCAGGCAGCCAAATCCCAGGGCTGATGCTGAGGAGGACTTTGCCACACTGCCTTCTCAGAAGCCAAAGGCCTTGCATAAAGTCCAGCTTTGGCCAGAAGCAGTGAACCGTGGCAACCGTCATTCCCAGGACAGGTGAGACATTCTTGCCCTTCTCTGGACACAGGTGACAGATGGGTCAACGTGGTTGGCCCAGATCGTTGGCCCTGGGGGACTCCAGGCAAGATGTTTATAAGTGAGTCGACTCCAGTCCCTCCCCTTCAGGAGGGAAGCTGGTGAGAAACTGGCGTATACAGCGAGGGAGGGAGCCACAGGGCCCAGGGAGCTCGCACCTCTCTCTTCTCCCCCTGTCCCAGATTCCTCGGTCCGAGGCCTGAGCAGTTACCTGGGATACTCTGTGAGTGAGGCCCACTCATTGCCATCTGGGAAGCAGAACAAGGGGATGGCCCCGAGCAGCCGCTCCTCCTCTTCCTGTTGTCCCCGAAGCAGGTTCTCCCTCTAGAAGGAAGAGCAAGAGACCAGGGAATTGTGGAGGTCATGGCCGGCCAGCAGAGAGGGCCTCATGGCTGGCAGGCTTCTTTTGTGGATCTAGGGCAGTTTGACGATAAGCCTTCCTGCTGGCATGGTGGCTCAGAGTGTGCCTCTAACCAGCCCTCCCCACAGAAACTACATTCTGGCACTGGATGCACCCCAAGGCTGAAACAGCCCCTCCTAGGCCAAATCTACATGAGCCCAAGTTAGATATCAGGACCCTAAGGACCCACATAGGCAGGAAGGGAGCCGGGGCTTCACTGAACACAGAAAGGCCCAGAGGCTGCCTGGCCTCCTGGGAGGGCCACGTGGAAGAGCGACCACAGCAGAGCAGAGTAGTGACTCGTTCAGCTGTCGAACCGTCAGGGTGCACAAGAAGGACGCCCCATCCCCACCCTTGACCCTACCCCCAGAGCAGACTAGAAGGAGCCTGGTGTTTGGGCTGCAGCCGCAGACCGAGCCTGCCCACCAGCGGAGAGCTGGCCCCACCCTCTCCTTCCCACCCACCCCAGAGAGGGGATGCTGGCCAGGAGGTCTGGGGGAAGGCAGGCCTCTCTACAGAGAAAGGTGGCTGAGGACAGAATTTAGAAGAATGAGGAGGCCCCCCAAAAGGGGCAGAAGAACCAGCCTCGTTTCTCTGCCAGGGAGCCCAGGTCAGTTCCTCACAAAGAAGCCAGACCTAGATTCTGTGAGTGATAACAGGAAACGGGGCAGGGCCTGAAGGAAACGGGAGCACCGAGCATAGGGCGGCTCCAGACTCAAGCCCTGGCAGGGTGGAGTGGGGAAGAGGGCATCCCTCCCCCCACCGCCTCCCAAACACCCAAATCCTGCCTCACCCTGCCTCCTCCTTCCATCCTTACCTTGGGAAACTGGTAGGTGATGGTGGGCTCATAGTCAGGCCCGGAACTCTTTTTTTTGAGGGAAACCACGAGGAGGTATTCAAAGAAGTGTTGCCCTCCAGCGAAGGTGGGCAGACAGTGCTCCTGGGGCCTTTCTGGCTCCTTTACAGGGTCCCTTGGATTATCCTGAAGAGATCCTGAAAGCAAGACACCAAGGCCCACTTGGTATTTCAGTGGCCCGTGCCCCAAGGGATCTGTGTGGTTCCAGAGAGCCTCGCCCCTCAAGGCCACCATGCCGACGCCGAGATGCCCGGAGCCTGCCCAATGACTTAGTGCCCGGAGCACGGGGAGAGCCACCCGGATGGTTTTCATGCCTGCCCTGGGAGATTTCTGAAAGCACAGGGAGCCAAGAGGAGAACAGAAACCGCTGATTTGGAAGCCAAGGAAATGTACTGGGGAGCCACTGTGGAGGCAGAGACTGGGCCCATTCAAAGGCGCCCAGGGCAAGACCCGAAGCAGGAAAGACTGGGTAGAGATGGAACTGAATCAGAGCAGGTCCTAGGGCCATGTGTCTGTGGCCACACTGGCCCCTATGGCTGGCATGACCGGCTCTGCAATCTAATAGGGGAAGCATCCTGGCCTACGCACATGGGGGACCAAGTGGAGGTCAGGCTATAGAGACTTTATGTGGAAGAGAAGGAAGAAGCATTTCAAGGAGGAAACAGCCCCGTGGGAGAGGGTCACCCTAGAAAACAGGAAGTGGGCAGTCCAGTCCAGACCTGCTCGGAGTCGAGGCAGCCGGCTGTGGAAGAGCCTGAGCATCCCGCCTATCACTTGTCCTTCCATCTCCTCCAGCCTGCAGGGGGCATGGAGCGTCTCCCCTTCCTCAGGACACAGGCTGGCTACAGAAAGTCTAAGGAGTGGCTGCCGCTTCCGTCTCCAGCCACAACTCCATGAAGCCACGCCAGGCGCTGCCTTCCAGAGAGAGGAGAGAGGCTTCCATGCTGAGCACCCAATGATTGAGCAAGAAGGATGTGACGGGACCCAGGAAGGCAGCTGAACGCCCGCGTTGACAGAGGCAGCATCCTGGCACTGCTGCTCTGACCTCAGCTCCTCCCAAGAGCCCCGGGGTGTGGCAAGAAAAAAGGTCATGAGCAAACACCTCTAAGGCCCAGCTGTTTCTGGGCTAAGGGCTTTGAATCCTGTGCTGCGGACTGTGCCGTGGGTTTATGGACAACCTCGGGACAGTGAGGAATGCGCAGCAGCAGCAGACTGGGCACCGGAACCTCTCCAGCCCCAGGACAGGGATTTTTGTATTCCTGTAACTTTGATTCCTGACCTTTCACATCTCAACTTGATTCACTATGGCCAAAAAACCCTGCGAGGCCCCCCTGCTGCACATGGAAGCTTCCAGAACTTCAGGACTGCAAGCAAGCGCACGATACCAAACCTTTCCCACAGCCAGCATGCCACTGCCTCTCCTGATTAAGATAAATAGACTCGGCTCATTAATTTCTTCCATGGAAAATTTTTTCTAGCAAAAGAGTTGTGGAAATCGATCCAAACCTTAAAACCCTCCTCTCCTGGACGTAAAAAAGAGAGCAAATCCATCTCTGAGCTGGTGAGTTCCTGGTATGTCAGGATGATCTACAATGGTGCATCTCTTACCACCTATGATATATCCTTTTTCTTTTTTTTTTCTTTTTAAGATTTTATTTATTTGACAGAGAGCACAATCAGGGGGAATGGGAGAGGGAGAAGGAGAAGCAGGCTCCCCGCTGAAGGACTCCATCTCAGTACCCTGGGATCATGTCCTGAGCTGAAGGCAGATGCTTAACCCTCTGAGTTGCCCAGGCATCCCCCTGCAATATATCCGAAGACTGACTTCTCTCACGGGACCCACTCCAGGGCTCCAGCAAAGAATGCCTCCTCCCAGATAGGAAGCACTGAGTCAGGACATTCCCCCCACCCCCACCCCGTGGCCCACAGTAGGGGACTGGTTGCATCAGCAGCCTGAGGCTAACTCCTTGACAGTGGAAAGCTACGAGGTGATCCTGGCCCCACCCCCAGTCCTGCTCAGTCTTTTCTCCCTGTTGGGTCAGGTCAGCTAAGAGCAGAGCAACTGGCCCCTTGAGCTCTAGTGGTATCTCAACGCTGTGTCTGGAGGCTGGGAAAAAAAGAAAAATAGCACTAAGTCACCTGGGAGTCTCACATAAACTTCCGAATGAGCAAATCTGTGGGCTAAGAGCCAGGAGGCAAAAGGGTTTGGTGGCCCTGTCTGTGCTTCAGCAAAGAATTAGCAGACTTCCAGCAGAAAGTGGGTTGCTGGAATATGGGGAGATGGCTGTCTCGTTCTTAAGAGCTCCAGACCAGGCTTTTGTGGGACTAGTAAGAGCCAATACTTGGGGATCCAGACATGACTCCTGGGGAGAAGCCCAATTACCGTAAATAAGGATGTCACAAAAGCTGTAATGGTGAGGACAATGACCCAGAACACTCAGAATTGTCGCTACGTCTTACTCAAAATGTGCAGACTTGTTCACAATCCTCACCACCTGTCTGAGGAACAAGTATTGTCCTGATACAGATGGGGAAACTCAGGCACAGAATAATTCAGGGGCTATTTAGGGACTATTAACAGAGTCTGTTTGGAGTAGGAATTAGGAGAGGTCCATGTCTATGTTCCCACCTTCTGGATGCAGTACACACCAAACATCCCACCAATGTGGGGTGCCTCCTGTTTGCAAAAGTCTTTGAGAACCCAAATCTTTTCACTGATCATTCCAGAACCTCAGGAAATTATTCCTTTCCCTAAACCCTGGGTTTAGGGGTTGCATTTTCAGCCCATTTCCTCCTGCATTATCAGGAGAGCCTGGAGAACAGCAAAACACGTAAAATCAAACAAAAGAAGTTATTAAACTTTTGGGCTGCAACCCAAGAAATCCAGAAAAGGATTGCTTTCTTCTTCCTTTCAAAGAGGTTTATCAACACAAGAGAAAAGCAGAAAAGAAAACACTCTACCCTATTAATATAGGCCATCTCATTTAATCCCCAGAGCCCTGGAATGAAATTACTGTCCTGAGTTTTTCAGTTGAGGAGGGAGCCACCCTTTCCAGGGAAGTCAGGAGTCTGGTTACACTTGTTCCTGCACCAGGAAACTCCTCCCACAGGCACCCGAGTAAAGTTACAGAACCAGCTAGAATATAGGTGAGGGAACTTTCTGGAACTTTTATTTGGAAAGCTGGCTTTTCCTTTTCTAGCTCAGCAGCTCCCAACTCAGGACCACCCCCACTGCCACGTCTTCCCACCAGGATGACTTACACATGCATGTACACACACACACACACACACACACACACCACCTCTTATCACACAATTGCCCTGAGGACAAAAGGGCAAAAGAAGACGGGGAACTCCTTAGAAAGGTGGAGGATGGTATGGAAGATGAAAAGGGCATACTCTCCTGGCCTGACAGGTGGCTGACCTCAGAACAGGTAATACAGGCTGCTCATCTCACAGCTACTCCCATGCCCAGGTAGCTGCTTCAGCTGCAATCATCAGCCCAGTTTGGGGGCTGAGGTGTGTGGAAACAACTGGAATGTCTCTTCGTGGCTGCAAAAAGCAGAACTCTTCCATTCACATGGATTTCTTGAGAGTTAAGGGTGCCCAGTAAGAGCAGACCAGTAAGTCTCCATAGAAAAGAGGAAACTAGGGGTGCCAGAGTGGGTCCCCACTCTGGTCTCTGACCTCTTTGCCTTGAAAGGGACCAGATACTGGAAGCCTGTGTTTAGGGTGAACAGCAAGGTCTGTGGGGGTGGGGCGGGGGGGGGGGGTGCAGGAGTGATGGTAGAAGGGGCACTGATCTCATTCCCAGATCTCCCTGTTTCCCAGGCCTGGAGTAGGAAGGGTTCTCACTCAACTTTTTGACTGCCAATGTTAGACAGCTTGGAATGGCCCCAATTTACTCTCTAGTTGGCTACTTTCTCCTCAGTCGGTGGGACCTCTGGGCAAGTATCTAAGGGTTCCTGCTGCCCAGCCACAAGACGGGCTACTAGCAAATCGAAATAAATGTTTGTTGAATGAATTAAAAACATGAATGAACAACTAATGGCGTTCTTGCAAAGCCAGTGCCCCTGCTAAGAAGAAAGGGATCGAACAGTGACTTCTGATTGAAACCCCACAACCCTGTAATTATTTTCCCCTCACCTGGGGGGGGGGGGGCAGAAGGGGGGTGGTGGCGGGTGTCAGGAGCCACAGGAGGTGCGCCCTGTCTGGGTAACACACTCTAAGGCAGCAGCAAAGCAGGTCTGTCCCCAGTCTGCTGGGGGCCACGCTCTCCCCGGCCCCGCCGCCACCCGCAGGTGGGGGTGTTCACGTCGGGGAGCCGAGTTCCTGTCGAGCCCAGCGGCGGGGCGGGGCGGGACTGAGGCGGGGGCTCCCGGAGGGCGCCTCGAGCACACTGCGGTTGCACCACAAGCTTCCTGGCTGGAAGGACACGTGGCCCCGGGGCCCCACAAAGGCTTCCTTTGGCCCGCCACCTCCCCCTCGCCCCCACGGGCCCGGCCGCTCTTCAGACCTCCGACCTCGCGGCCACCTGGCCCCGTCCCTTGCACCTGTGTCCCCCCTCCCGCTCACCTGGCGCCAAGGCTGCGCTCCTAGTGGCCCTCGGACTGCCGGCGGAGCCGCCCCCCCGCGCCCAGCTCCCCCCGCCCCCAGCCCCGCCAGCCTAGTGGCCGGGCCTCCGACGTCGGTGCCGCCCCCGCGCCCCAGCCCAGCACTAACCCCCGCGGCCGCGCTTCAGTCTCAGGCTGGCTCGGAGGCGGCGGCCGAGCCCGTCCATGGCCCGGCGAGTGCCCGGCGCCGGTCCCGGGTCCGCGCCGGCCCCGCCCCCAAAGCTCGCCCTTCGCGGGCCCGGCACTTTCGCTTTCACGCGGGGGGAGGCCGAGGGCACAGGCCCGGGACGAGGCGGCGCACCTTCCGGACTGCGGGCCAACCCCCGGCGCACCTGGGCGGGCCGGCTCTGCCTTCGGGCCCCCGGCGGGGTGGGGTGGCGTGGGTGACAGAGGGCGCTCGACGCGCGTCCGCGAGGAGGCGGCGCCACCGCACTCCCACCCTCCGTGGGGCACCCCGGGAAGTTCGACTTGCCGGAGCCCGCAGTCCCCAAACGCGCGGGTGCGACGCGGTCGCGCCCTACCTCCGAGGACGGGCTGAAAGTGCCCACTGGGCACCCCTCTGGGCACCCGTGCCTCTTCCAGGTGGCTCCGGACTTACCTCAGAGCGCACAGAATTCTCGGAGTCAGCACAGGCTTCCACCTTTCATCTCTCCCCACCCTGCAGCCGCTTTAGCCTCTGGCCAGTTCCAGCACTTTTGCGTTCTGAGTCCTTGCACCGCAGGGCACGTGTCCTTCCCTCTTTTCCCTGTTTCACTTCCGTAAGAAGCAGCGAGCCATCGAGCCAACGGCTGCCCTTTGGGCTCCCAAGAAGGGACAGGAGAGGCGCTTCGCGAGTTCTGACCCTGCCTTCCCTCCGGAGCGTTCTCTGGCAAATCAGCAAAGTGGGGGTAATTCCTGCCCTGCGGCCCCCACAGAGATGTGAAAGCTGAGGAACAGAAAGTTCTTTGTAGACTCTTCTGTGATAGGAATGTAAGGGATGATGATGGTGGTGGTGGTGACCATGATGATGATGGATGATAATGATGATGTCAGTGGCAGCTGTCTGCACTCGGGGTCTAATCCCAAATCCCATACAGCCTTTCAGTTCCTCCTCAACCCTTATATTCATTGGCTTCCAAACACACAGAGACTTCAGGCTTCCGTGGTCAGACATAAAAATTTGCATCTGATAAACCCCACTGGCTAGTGGGCCATCTGCCGGCTCTCTTCTCCCTCCCAGGTGGGCCTCTGTAGGGTAGGAAGGGTGGGATGCATGCAAAGTCCATCCGAGGTGTCTCCATTCACAGAGGTTTTAGTCTCAGTTTTAGGGTGGGAGGCAAAGGGCAGAAGACACAGCCAGAAATATGTCTGGGATCTATAGAAATGACCCTCGGACTTACAGCTCCTTTCCCTCTCCCATGAGTGGCCTCCAGGTACCTCTTCTGTCATAGACAGGGTGGGTGAGCAGGAGTGGAGAATCCAGCCCTGGTATTAAACTGTCTAGTCTTTGCCAGGAGGTTCTAAAAGTTGTCTGTACTCTGGGCCTATGCAATTTTGTACTTAATTACATGGTCAGTTTCTGTTCTCTGTTCTCTGTGTGTTACACCCTCACGCAAGGACACATCTCTTCCCTGAGTATCTTCTCTTGGCTTCCCTGGCATCCTGTGCTTCTCTGTGTAAGTATTGTGATTGTTCATGATCAACTTGTCCAGTTGGTTGAATATTATTGTGCCTTAATTTTCCCAACCTATTTTATGGTGGTGCTAACCAAACTACTTCCTTCCTTTAAAAACAGAGGAAGAAATACGGGCACGTTCACACTAAAAAGGCATGCATGGATGTTCATGGAAATCTGATCTGAAATAGCCTCAAACTGGAAATAATCTCGAATGTCCCTAAACAGTGAAATGTATGGACTGTGGAATAATCTTACAATGGAGTACTATACAGCAATGAAAATGTAAGTAAAACCCCTGCTGCCTGCAACATGGTTACATCACACACACGTGATGTTGAGCCAGAGGACCAGACACAGAACAGCACATAATGTAAGGTTCCATCTACATGAAGTTAAAAACAAGCAAAACAAATTAATGGTATGAGAAACCAGGATGATGGTAGATTTATGAAGGAAGGAGGAAGGAATGATTGGAAGAACAACATAGGGCTTCTGGGGTGCTGGGAATGTCCTAAGGCTTTACCTAGTGGCAGATACACAGATGTGTTCACTATGTGATCATTCTTTGCATTGTACATGTTTATGTGTTTTTCTATACGCATATGAGTTTAATTTAATCTTATTCATTTTTTAAAAGATTTTATTTATTTATTTGAGAGTGTGTGTGTGTGTGTGTGTGTGTGTGTGTGTGTGTCTGAGCTGGAGGGAGAGGGAGAAAGGATCTGAACCAGACTGTACTGAGCGAAGAACTCAATATGGGGTGGGATCCCACGACCTCAAGATCATGACCTGAGCCGAAAGAGTTGGCTACTCAACAGACCGAGCCACCCAGGTGCCCCTATATGAGTATAATTTTAAAGGATTCTTAAAATACTCATGAGGACCTAGGGTGACATAAATGAAGGGATAAGCCAGGTGAGAATGAGGAAGTACAGACAACACTAGGAAAGTTAATTGAAATGTTGGGTTAAAATGGAAAAGATAAGAAGGTGTTTATATAAGCCTAGGGATGGGAACAAACAGGGAAGTAAAGTAAAGAGAATGGCAGGTGGATCAAAGTCTAAGAGGAGGGGAGACGGCCTCGGTACAAGATTGGCTTCAAAAGGGAAAAGAGAACTTTATGTGAAGGGGAAAGCAGGATATGAGAATGGGTAGGATGCTGACTGCTTTGTAGATGAGAAAGTGAGAAGTTAGAGGATAGAACAAGACACCTCAGTTTCTGCTAAAAGTTTTTCTCTTCTTTTCTTCCTGTAGCTGCCATTTCCCACATTATTCCACAGGTTACTCTCCCAGAGTCTGGTCATGGAGCAGAAAGAAAATGACATGGGTCACCTGGGTGGCTCAGTGGGTTTAAAGCCTCTGCCTTCGCTCAGGTCATGATCCCAGGGTCCTGGGATCGAGCCCCGCATTCAGCTCTCTGCTCAGCAGGGAGCCTGCCTCCCCCTCTCTCCCTGCCTGCCACTCTGCCTACTTGTGATGTCTGTCTGTCAAATAAGTAAATAAAATCTTAAAACAACAAAAAAAAAGAAAATGACTTGAGCCTTTCTTGGAAGTCTTGAAAGGAAGTTCCCAAGGGAGTTTTATTCAGGGAGGTAGCATGGCAGAATGGACTGACATTGGACTCAGCCCTACCTGTCGCTTACTTGCCCCAAAGCCTGAGGCTGGCATTTCCCTGAGCCTCACTCTCCTCTGAGATAATAAAATCACCTTGCCGTGGGGGTTGCGAGCACTAGAAAGAACACGTTGTAATCCAAATGTCCAAACCTCATGCCCCAAATCACCATAGCCTACACTCTGTCTCCTTTCATGGCAGAAGTACTTACTATCTTTTACCAGGCTCCTGTTTCCAGGGAGTCCTGAGAAACCCTTAAGAAGTATTTACATGTTCTACAGACCAATTCTGGTAGCTGCTTGTCATCGTCATAGGGATCCAAACTACTGCCCTCTCTTTCCACAGTTATGTCCATTTTCCTCTGTTCTCCCTGTGCCATTTTGCCCAACCTGGGGATTGAGATTGATCCTACCTCCAGTTCCATACAGTGACTGTTAAGATCAGGAAAGAAGTTTTGTTAAGACTTTGCTGAAGGCTTAGTGATGTGATAAGTATATTGCCAAAGTGGGAACTTAGAAGCCAAGTATCACTGCTCTTGGGGTCCACACCAGGGTCCTCTCCTGGATACTTCTCTGCCTGCCCTCAGCTCCACCCACCCCTCCCCATGCTCCAGAGGCCAGATGACCTGAGTGCAACAGAAATGCTCTGGAGTCCAGCCCTGCCTCATACTCAGTTCTTCTAGAATGACCGACAATGACAATGTTTATTACCTTCAGGGGAGAGTGCAGGCCCATACACAGGACGTGATCGATCTTGCCCCTTGGCACAAAGTCACCAGAACAAAAACAAAATCAAAGACCACTCCAAAGGATGGGCTGATACAGAATAATATTATTGATAGTCCTGTACAATTCCTCTTCAGAGCTTGAGGTAAACAGAAGCTTAGCCATCTAGCCTTCAGACCATCTTGGAGTTTGGGCTTCTGATCTCCTGTGATAAATGACTTGGACAATAACCGATACATCTACCAGGAAAAAGCCATGGTGGCCAGGATTTGTAAAGGACATCTGAATAATGGAAACAAAGATGACCTTTTATATTATAGTAAAGAGCTTCTAGAGCCAAAGTTCTCAATCTCTCTCTTTCAGACAAGAGCTTGCGCTCTCCATTTGCATAACCTTGACCAAACCTTGACCCTCCCGCTTGTAAATCAGATCCTGTTACAGCCTCAGTTCACACTATTGCCTTTGTTTCTGCACAAGCACTTGTAACAATTTGTAGTTACACATATATTTCTGAGATTATTCAACTATTCTCTCCTTTTCTAAAGTTTTCCCCAAGAAGCATCAATTGTGTCGCTTTTGCTTAACTCCATGTCCCAGGTGCACACACGGTAATCAGTAAATATTTGAGGGAATAAATGAATGGATGAATCAAAGGATAGTCTGCCCTTAACTTCCACCTCTAAAGAGACAGGGAATTACTTGAAATATTTTTGTTCTTCTGGGTTCTACTCAGGGCGAACACTTAGGTTGCATAACATCCATTCTGCCTTTTATCTTTGCTGGCAGAGTTGTATCACGTGGGCAGAATCTGATCAAAGAAGTCCCAGTCTCCTTTCTCGAGCTTCATTTATAGTGGGCAAGCGACTCAGCTCTGACCAGTAAGGAGACATCTATTCTGGTCAAGGGGCGATCTGCTGGGGACGTCTGGGACAGGTTCCTCTAGAAGGGATGGTGTTTTTCTGCTTCTAGACATCACTAGGTTTGGATATGACAGGAGTGGCTGAAATGAAGCCAGGGCCTGCGCAGAACGGGGCCAACATGCTCTCTGAGTAAAAGGGCAGGTGCCTGGTGCAACTGGCAGGAGCCTGCAGGTGCTTCAACTCTGGGCTTCTTGTTACCCAAAGGAACAGTTCTCCTCACAGATTACAGCAGTGAGCTTTCTAAATGCATCTAACATGGCATCTAACACAAAGACACATGCATGTAATTTGCAAAAATTATAAAAAAAAATCACTGTGCAAGGTGTTTCTTCTTTTTTTCCTACCATTCTATTATTGCATTTTTAAAAGGATGTAATTGAGTGGGGCTCCTGGGTGGTTTGGTTGGCTAAGCATCAGGCTCTTGATTTCTGCTCAGGTCATGATCTCAGGGTCATGGGATCACCAAGCCCCTTGTCAGTCTCCTTACTCAGTGGGAAATCTGCTTCAGATTCTGTCTCTCCCTCTATCTGCCCCCACCCTCTTTCTCTCTCTAAAATAGATAAATTTCTTAGAATTAGAAGACATAATTGAGGCACCCTAAAATGATTATACCACCCAAAAATGTGTGTAGTCTACTGTACAAAAAAAATTGGGGAGTTTTCTGGTACTTTCCTGCATATTCTGGAGTCAGACTACCTAGGGTAGTATCTCAGCTCTGCCAGTGACTAGCTTTATTAAATTGGACATGTTTCTTAACCTCTCTGTGATGAGGTTTATCTCCTATCTGGTGGGAATAAGAATCACACCTACTTCCTAGGGTTGTTTTAAAGATTTAACGAGTCAATACATGTAAAGCACTTGGAATGGGGAGCCATTAGGAGGTCTGAACAGAAAACTGACATGATCTCATAAAGATGAATAAAGCATGGTCCCTGTCCTTACAGTTTCCATTCCTATGGGAAAGGTATATTAATGCAGAGGTACTGGGATTAAGAGAAACACACAGCTATTTTAGGGAAATGAAGGAGAAACATACATTCCAGCCAGAGAAATAAAGTGTAACCTTGAGGAGTTAGGACTGGGAGATAAAATGAAATCAGAAATTTCTATTTACTTAAAAATAGGCACATTTTAAAATTTCAGGTATATTAAAATTGAAAGAAAAGTACATGGCAGAGAATTCCTGTATATTGCCTCACCTTCACCTTCACACAATTTTCCCTATTGTTAACATCTTGCCTTTGTGTGCTACATTTGTTACAATTGGTAAGCCAGTATCCATACACCATTATTAACTGAAGTCCATAGTTTACTTTGGAATTCACTGTTAGTCCCATACATTCTGTGGGTAGTATCAGGTGGAATGTTTTCATTGCCTAAAACTCCCCTGTGCCCTACCTACTACTCATTCCTCCTTCCCTCCCTTGAAATCCTTTGCTGCCATCAATCCTTTTACTGTCTCCATAGTTTTGCCTTTTCCAGAGTTTCAGAGAATTGGAATCATACACTCTGTAGACTTTTCAGATTGGCTTCTTTCACTTTGCAATATCTATTTACTTTAAAAAAAACATTTTTTTTTTTTAAAAATGCAGAATACATTCAGAAGAAAAAGAACAAATAGAATGAGTAGAATTTGAAAGTATCTTTCTGGCACTATTCAGGTTTCTTATAAGCAATTGCACAATAGTATTTGCTGAACAAATACGAATAAATTTCCAGCTGTTGGAATAAAAATTCCAACAATTCCAATAAATTATTGTATGACTACAACATTAACACACACAACACACATTTGTTGAACTGAGCTATAATGTTAACCACTTGATTACACTTAGGAATTTCTCAGTTCTTCTGGCCATTTATTCAACAGCAACAGACAACTCTTGTGGATTGAACTCTTCCTATGTGCAAGCACTACGCTAAGCATTTTATAAACATTACTTCAAATCAGCTTTACTAATAATCCTTTGTGTTAGGTATTATTATCCCTGCTTTATTTATTTATTTATTTACTATCCCTGCTTTATAGATGAAGAAACAGGCTCAGAGATGTTAAGAAACTTGCCCAAAGTCACAAAGCAGGGAAAGTGCACCTTTCTTTCACATTCAGATGAAAATCTTATCTCTAGGTTCTTAGGGGCAGAGGAGGGGTGGGGGGGGGTCTGCCTTGAGTATATCAGCAGTTCCTGTGGACTCTTCTGTGAAAGTCCAGTACTCAAAGTTTTCTACAATGCTCTCAGATACCCTGTGTGATTACAGTCAGGCTAGTCTGCTCACTGCTCCCAAAGTGCCCTGTCTTCCACTCTGACAGATTCCCCCATACTATTTGAGGAGGGGCTTTGTGTGTTTTTTGTTTGTTTGTTTTTTGTTTGCTTGCTTGTTTGTTTGTTTTGTTTTGTTTTGTCGTTGTTGTTTCCTACATGAGACAGAGGCTCATCATAAGGTGTCACAGCTGCTGGAAGTCCTGATATATACATGATACCTCCAGAGATAAAGCAGACATATAGCTCTGTAAAGCTGGGGAAATGAGCCCACCACCCACCACTGTAGAAGGAAAGAAGGGGACTTAAAGATCGGGGAAGGCTTATAATTCATCAAAGATCATTAGACATTTCCACCTACAATTAGAAGTGAGAAATACCTGATGTTCTCCAATGCTTCCAAACTTCTGACCCAATAAACACAATCTTTCCAAGCAGGTGGGCAAGTCTTAGAAATCAAACATATCAGCCTGCTAAATGTGGTTAGCAGACAGAGCATAACCAACGCAGCATCGCAAAGACAAATTACTTTACCTGAATGAACACAATTTATGAAGGTACTGATCCTGTATTCATTTCTTTATTGTCTCTCTGCTTCTTTGTACAATTTCCCAGAGCTACATTTTTTTCTCATCTGACTGACTAAAAAACCACCTCAGTGTCACGGACAGTAAGTGACATTTCAGAGTCAGGGTTTGGTTTGAGACTCTGGGTGGGGAAACAAGTCTTGCACAATAATTCCAAGATCCTTCTAGAAAAGCCCTACCCTGATAAGCTGAACCCTTCTTAGAGTCATAAAGTCTTCTCAATCCTATGCCTGTCTCAGAATATAGTGCATCTCCTATCACTGTTTTGATATCTTGAATGGTAACCTTTTATAACACTTTTACCAAGTTTTCTACATGAATTTTAATGGACTAATTTGAATACCAACTCTTCTCCTTGTCTGAATTGCAGTGAAATATTTCTACTGCCAGCTTGAATTCCATACCGTCCCTGTCCCCCTGCATCTCACTTGTCTCATTAACCACCATATTCTGGTCACTTATTGGCAAAAGAAGCCTAGAATTGTAGAATGTCGGGAGGGACAGTATCTCAGGCATTCCTATGATCCAGGCTGTCCCTGTCTTGTGCTGGGCCCTCAGTGGGCACAGTAGAGACAATAGGAAAATCCCCGCCTTGATAAAATGAGAGTCTGCCCATCCCTGGGCTTCCTGACAGGGGCAGGGGGTGGGGTGGAGGGTGGTGTGTGGGGGTGGTGGGGGTGGTGGGGAAATCTTGTCACCACACGATTAGTTAGCGGCTGTCGGGATCAGAACCTGAGATGGCTTTATCCAAGTCTGTCTTCAATCTAATGAATAACTATCTTCTGTTTTTTTTCCTCTTATTTCACTTAATAAGCAAAGGCAACAGAGAGCAGCGATCACTTAGTACAACTCTAGAACATGGAAATCAGTAAATATCGTTTCCTTAACTTATTAACGACATCAACACCCAGCCGTCCACGTTCACTCTAATTACAAAGCCCAGGAAGTTATGACCTCCGTGTCCCCACAATTCCCCTCCCCTGCTCCTGCCCAGCCCAGGAAGGAGCTGTGCTGAAAAACCGTGACTGTGGTCTCTGTGGGAGAAGCTAAGGAAATGATGAAAGGCTTTGAAAGACAAGCATGTGAAGAAAGGGGGGAGGGAGGGGGAAAGTCACAGTGGGCCGGACTTGGAGGGAAGAGAGAAAGCTGGTTGCGTAGAGGGGCTAGGGGCAGGACCGGCATCACCGTCACAAGCGTGAATCCCCACCTGCGTCTCAGAGACGGCTCTCTTCTCCCCTTTTGCTCCTGCAGAGAAGATCATCTCATCTTACGTCTTGGTCATAGTTAAAGAGATGAGGCACATAGACGTGTGTATGGACTGATAGACACACTCACGCAGGTGCCCACGGGTCTGTTCAACTACAGGCACCAAGTTCACGCATGTTTGGGAACCAGACTCTACTGAACACAGCCACTCAAACTCGGGGCCCTTGGGAGCTTGTGCTCTTGAAATTAGACGCTGACTCAATAGTCAGGGTCAGCCTCAGCATCGACAGGTGTCCTTACCAGACCCAATGAGAGCTGAGAAGGTCCAAGCCCACTTCACCATTTCTCCTCTTCTCAGCTCGCTTTACCTGTCAGTCTAACACCTCTCCCTGCAGACGTCCTTTGCTGAGCATCCCCTGTGTCCCGGGCATGCGGCCCAGGATTGCAGACCTGAACTTGGCTTCAAGGAGGCACCATCTCAGCTCTGAGAGTTTTCACACCCAACATAACCTATGGGCGTCTTGCAAAGCCCAGGGGAGCCTTGAGTTGTGAAAATGTTTCGAACAAGTGGAGTATCTCAGTAATGTTATGCCGCGTACTTTGGTGGGGTGTGTAATAGGGCTCACTAGCGAGGTTGCCGCCGAGAGGAAGTGAACGTTGCAGACCTTGGCCCCCACTGGACCACAAGAGAGGTGGGAGGTCTGAGCCGCAATCAAGGTGTGAATATGTGGGAGACCATGAGCATCAGGTTCCCAGGGTGAATAGGGCTATGAAAACTAAAGCTGCTTTAGTTTGCTTTATCATTTTTTTTTTGTGATATATAAGAAAAACAAAAACAAAAACAACAAAGGAAACCAAATTCAGATTGGTACTTATTTTATGGGGGGCTCAGATACCAGTCCTTGGCTTATCCGGAAATTGAAAGTATCAGTTGCCCTAGTGACAGAGGCCGGGAGACCTGGGGGTGGAAGGTGGGGCCAAGGTTGTTTACCAGCTTGCTCTAGGGAAGAAGGTGAAACCATCACCCACAGCACTAACCAGAGGAAACTGCCTGTTCCCCCAAGGTTGTCGTAGAGCTTCCTGCCAGAGCATCTGACCCTGGAGTTCATGACTGAAGCCTTTGCCACAAAGCCTTTCCTTAGATGGAGACCCCTGAGGGTTTGTGAATGACCAGCCAACTGCCTCCAGCTCAGACCGGAGCTCCTTCAGGCTGACTGGGGCGGGCTGCAGGTAGAGACAGAAACAGGCTTTTGTTTGATTCTGTGGTTGGTTTTTTTTTTTTTTTTTTTTTTTTTTTTCAGGCTTTTGAATTTCTGTGTGGAAACCCTGGCTCTACCACGTGAAAGCTACAGGACTCCTTCCCTGTAAAATGGGGACAGGGTATAATGCCTGCTGGCTGAGGGTCATGGAACTTTCTCTCCCATCCATCCCATTTTCCCCTTCCCTTTTCGATTCCCAAGATCCCTTCACCCTCCTCTTCTGTGGCCACCCAAAACTCAAAACTCTTCTATATATGGCAAAGCAACTTTGCTTTCTTTGTGTCATATGCTGCTCTCTAAGCCGGATCCTGGAACCTAACTTTTCAGAATTGAGTGCTAGGTAAGAGCATTGTTGACGACAACAGCAGAAGTTTTCTAAAAGGGATTCTGCCTCCAGTGTTAACAGAACATTCATGTCCCCTCTAGTTCTACACTACACTATACTAGTTCTGCACTCTGCACTTCTGAGTTTCCCAAGAGAACCTACAATGAATGAGATGAACAAACTGACAGCCAAATGGGCCTACCCTCTTCTACTTCACAGATCTCCTGATCTCCGGTGCATTGCTCCTCTCACAGGTTTGTTTTTTTAACAATCTGAGACCAATCACACCCACCTTGTCCCTCTACACGTCTCTCTCGTTTTTCTTTCAAGCAGCTTATTTGTGAAGTCTTTCAAAGTCACTACGCCATCATGCCGAAATACATGGTAGCCATGTATGTTTATCACACACACTTGCCAAACACAGGAAGGGGGGAAAGTTGTTTTGTAACAAAATTGCAAAAAGCAATCCATCAATGATAGAAATTGTCAGTCACTAATCTAACATTCTTCCTGAAGTGTGCCCCTTTCACTCTAACAGAACCTCAAGTGTTTAGCTATCAGCGACAATCTTTTGACTCTAGGGAAAGAAGACCTCCTGCTCTGGCCATAAAGAATGAGTTGCAATTGGCCTAGACCACAAATAGAATCTCATTCTCCAAAGTTTGGCCTCATGACCCAATGAAATAAAAGGGGAAGTTTGCTGGATGTGGCTTCCAGGAAAGCTTTTTCTTTCTTGGGTTAAAAAGAGACCAACTCCACTGGCAGTGTCCCTTTTGTCCCTTTGTCATTTCTTCTTTCCTGGAATACTGATACTATGCCTGGAAGTACAGCAGCCACCTTGGAACCATGAGGCACAAGAACAAGGGCAAAGATACAATCTGTCAAAATATGGTTTCATAGAAAGATAGCAAGAGCCTGAGATATTGATGGTAACCTTGAGTAGTGGACCAACGTTGGTCTAACAAGTCATGTAAAATGAATACATCTCCATTTGTTTATGTCATTGGGATTTGTGTTATACATACCTAAATACAGTCCTAAATGATACATGGTTATTGCTCTTAAGAAATGGTTAGTGGCTCAGTGTATACAAGTTAACGTCACTCTACTTTCTATATCCAGTGCATGATGGGGTAGCCCGGTGATGGGTATTAAGGAGGGCACATGTTGTGATGAGCACTGCGTGTTATATGCAACTAATGAATCATTGACCACCACATCAAAAACTAATGGTGTAGTATACAGTGGCTAACTGAACATAATACAAAAAAAATAAAATAAAATAAAATAAAATGAAATAAATTCAGTGCATGAAAAAATCCTTTCTGTTCTACCATCAAAATATATCCCTGGGGTGCCTGACTGGCTCAGTCGGTAGAGCATGGGACACTTGGTCTTGGGGTCATGAGTTGGATGCTCCACAAGGGGCATACAGCTTACTTAAAACAACAACAAAAACAACAGATCCTACAAAACATATCCCAGATTTCAACCATTTCTCATTGCACTGATATTAACCTGGATTAAACCGCCATCATTTCTCACTCAGAATATTACTAGCATTCACTCAATAGGCCATGGCCCGACTAACCTTCCCTTCTGCAGTCTGTTCTCCACACAGCAGCAGAGAGATCCCATTCAAAAGCAAATCAGATGGTATCACTTCCATCATCACAACTGTCCAGTGGTGTCCAGGTTACCCAGAGGAGAAGCCAAAATCCTGAAAGTGACCTGGTGTGATCTAGCTCCGTTTTTTTTTCTTTTTTGTCATTTTGTTTAGTTTCCATCATTCTGCTTTGAAATTCTATTGCTGTTTTTTTCTTCAGCATCTCATCTACTTCTATGCCCATCCAGTGAGTTTTTCACCTTGAGTATTTCATTTTTCAGCTCCTGAGCTTCCTTTTTTTTGGGTTTCTCTCTTCATCGTAGTCATGTTTCCCTTTACATCCCTGAACGTAGTTATAATAGCAGCTGCATGGTCCTTGTGTGGTAATCTCTGTCACTTCTGGGCCTGTTTCTAGACAGAACTTTTCCCCTTGGTTCTGAGTCACATTTCCTGGGTTTTTTTTTTGGCATATCTAATAATCAACATTAGATGCCGAACACTGTTAAGTTGTCAATTGTTCAGTGTGTGTGTGGGCAGATGGTTCCTTCACTTACTGATTGACTCAAGCATTTTGCAGCTCTTGTTTAAGTTTGTCGGGGAAGAGCTAGCACTTTCTTTAAGGGCCAATGTGTCCTTTACTAAGCATTGCACCTTCTGAGATCCCGATTGAATTTCCTAGCCGGTCCAACCAACACTCTCCACCTGTGAACTCGCTCGGAATTCACAGTCTGGCGTTAGGTGTTGTCTAACATCTGAAAACACGGTTTCATAGATTGAATCTAGATTTCTAGTTGACGGCATGAGAATTACTCAGTCATAACTGGAAATGTCCAAAAACACTACTTTTTTTTTTTAACAAATTCTTCATTTTTTATTTCATTTTGCCATTTTTGCCATCAGATGAAATGATTAATGATGCTGAAGATGGAGATGAAGCTGGCAACAGCTCTTTGGGAGATGGATGGAGCTCAAGTGAATTAAAAAGTTATGAGGAGCAGAGAGACCCAGAGTACCAGAGTGGGGTCCCCAGGTCCTTCCTGTGCAGCAGCCCCCAAAAGCAAATATGTGTTCAGTCTGTGTAAGAGAGAATATCTCATGTTTTGTTTCTTCAAGTTTTTACTTAAATTCTAGTTAGTTAGCATGATATGCTAACATTAGTTTCAGGAGTGGGATTTAGGGATTCCTCACTTCCATATCACACCTGATGCTCATCATAAGTGCCCTCCTTAATCCCCATCCCCCATTTAGCCCATCCCCCACCCACCTACCTCCATCAATCCTAAGTTTGCTTTTTTTTTTTTTTTTTTTTTTTTTAGATTTTATTTATTTATTTGACAGAGAGAAATCACAAGTAGATGGAGAGGCAGGCAGAGAGAGAAAGAGAGGGAAGCAGGCTCCCTGCCGAGCAGAGAGCCCGATGCGGGACTCGATCCCAGGAGCCTGAGATCATGACCTGAGCCGAAGGCAGCGGCTTAACCCACTGAGCCACCCAGGCGCCCCTAAGTTTGCTTTTTGTAGTTAAGAGTCTCTTATGGTTTGCTTCCCTCATTCTCTCCCCCCACCCCTTCCCCTATGTTCATCTGGTTTGTTTCTTAAATTCCACATATACGTGAAATCGTATGGTATTTGTCTTTCTCTGACTGACTTATTTCCCATAGCATAATACTCTCTAGCTCCATCCCCGTCATTGCAAATGGCAAGATTTCATTCTTTCTGATGACTAATATTCCACCGTATATATACACCACATCTTCTCTATCCATTTATCAGTCAACGCACACTTGGGCTCTTTCACTCGTTTGGCTATGGTTGATAATCCTGCTATAAATATAAACATCAGAATGCATGTATCCCTCAGAATTTGTATTTTTGTGTCCTCTGGGTAAATACCTAGTAGAATAATTGCTGGGTTGTAGGGTAGTTCTATTTTTAACTCTTTGAGGAACTTCCATATGACCACAAAAACTTCTTAAGTGTGCATTAAATGAATATTTCGGCCTCTGTGCTAGTTTCTAGGATACCAAGTTGAGTGTGAGTCCATGGGCATGTTGCAGAGGAAGTGAAACTCAGAGTAGGGAAATAATTTGCCTAAAGACAAAGCTGTTGCAGGAGCTAGGAGTAGGGCCCAGGTGTTTTGTGCTCTTAGACTGACCTTTATGCTCAAACCATATCACCTTTTCCCGGCTTAGCTCCTCTGAGTACCCCCTCCCCCCCAATTCCTGTGTTCTAACATTTGCTATACTGACTCCCCTCCAACACCTTCCCCTACCTTCTTTCAGACTAGCTAGGAAAGGTCTTTCAAGCTCACCGCATCAGACCATTTAAAAATACCGAGACCCACTCCATCTCGAGCCAGTGGGATGAGCTTTCTGATTCTCCCCACTTTGACATCTGCCTCAGATTTCTCCCCAAGGCCCCTCTTACCAGCTTGCAACAAGATGAGACCATGTCTGTGAAATTGTGTTGTGACCAGCAACACTTAAGCAAATAGGATTCATCAAAAAATAATTAAAGTAAAAAAAAAAAAATTAGAGTAGAAGACATCTGCTTCTGTGTGTCAGGCGAGGAGGGGATAAGGGTCACAAAAGGTCTTTTTTCTCCCAAAAGACTTGTTCCAGGGACTTGCTGCCCAGCCGCAGGGGTGCCTTGGCTGCTGGTTTCCTCAGGGTCCTCTCTGAGGCAGACATCCTTTTTCCAAAGGTCATACACTTACTAGAGGACTGAATGAGGTGGACGTATAAGCCTCAGGCATTTTAGTCTAAAGCAGGACCACTCTGATGGGCAGCGCTTGTTCCAGAGCTCCTGGCCAGGTGGGCCAAAGCTTTGTCAGGGCTGCATCATGACTTAGCTTCTCCCTCTGCCCACTTCTGCCTCCTCTCCAGCCATTCCCAGGTGACAATTCCAGGTGAATGATCTGCACCCAAGTTCTGGCTCCACATCTGTTTCCAGAGAACCCAACCCATGACTCCAGGAACCACCGGTGTGCCATACAGTCCACATTTCCTGCAGCCATGGCCTCAAGGTTAGGTGATGGGTGGTAACACCCTAGGACCTTCACCCTGATTCAACAGGTGTGGGCTCCTCATAACTTTCCACCTTCCTTCTTTATGAATGTGATGGAAAATTGAAGTGAACCTCCAGAATGTACTGGAAAAAAATATCAGATATGTATTGAGTGTACATTCTGAGCCAAAACACTATGCTGCCCACATGTGATCACATTTGATCTCCACAAAAGATCCCACAGAAAAAGGTAACCCTATCACCCCCATTCTGTAAAGACCTTCCCTAGCCTCTGTCTGTGAGGTGTCGGGGCAGGTGGTGTGTGGGTAGGTGATGAGCAAAAATCTCAGGGTCCTTCCAGGGTCCTGGCCCCTTTTTCCACAGCATGAGCCCCTGCCAGTGGCCTCCTTCTCATCTCTAGCTGCTGTTTACATCCACCCTTTTCTCCTTCCTCCCCCAGCTCTCAGTTCTGCCCATCTGGCAGCCCCTGCACTGGCCCCACTGGCAAAGCAGCGGCACTTTCAGTGCCCAACCCCCACCTTGAAAGTAGGAACATGAGAAACTTTCAGCCCACATCCTGTATCTGAGCGAAGTTCTCACAGGTGGTTCAACCTAAACAAGACTTTATGCAACATCTTTCAGCTTACCGCCAATCTGGCAACCACCAAATCTGGGGTCCCAAGAGGTCACTCATTCATTTATCCATTCATCAACAATGAACTACCAGCAGTGATGGCCCTACTGGGGCCCAGGGGCCAGCTGGCTGGAAGAGCACAGATGAAGCACCTATTCATTTGTTCATATGCTTGTTTATTTAACAATGACCTACTGAGATCCTATTTTGTCTGTAGCACACGTACTGACAAAATGGTGGGTGCAAGAAGCAGCCTTGACCTTGAAATCCTCGGGAAGGGAGAAAGGTTATTGTCCATTATTCAACTACTTTACTGTATAGCTCATTCCCACACATAGTGTCCAGAAGGATGTACAAGAGATTTTTAGTTCAGGTGGGATAGTGACTTCTTATGCAGAAGGGGTTCTCAGACAAGGTGGGCATCTCCTTTGGTTGGTTCCTCCATAGTTCTATTTGGGTGGGGTCTTTCAGTTGGGCTATCTGGGGGCCTCGCAAGTACATTCTTCTCACCAAGGAACAGATACTTCTTTCAGAAGCTGCTCTCTCCTCTCTTCCTCCCAGTACTCTGTCTTGTAGACCAGCCTTTCTCAGCATGCTTCCCATGTGTTTCCAAGGCTGACATATGTGGAAAAAGCCCATCCCTTCCTCTGCCTAGAGGCACATAAACAATATGCCCCTTTCTGTTATACCAAATTTAGGCCTGAAACAGGTCCCAGGAAGCAACACGGGGAGGTGCCAAGCCTTAGGAATGCATGCGTGTTGGGTCAAGCAAGGAAAACCCATCTTGCCATATTTAGAACAGAGTGTTCCTTCCTCTTTTTTCTGCATTTTCCCCTTCAACTTTTCCTGTTGTTCTTCCCCTACGCCCTCCTTCTTTTGGGTACGTATTTCCGCAGTGAGCCAGGTAATATATTCATTCCTCTCTCCCTATTAATCCTTCCAACCTTTCGGAGACAATCCCTGTCCCAAGAAAAGACTGAGAGGCTGGGGGTGACAGTACCCTCACAGGAGCCTACCAGGTGTTGAGCACCTGCCAGCCACCACTAGAGGGCGATGCTTCCCCTGGCCTCTGGTAGGGGAGGCTGTCTCCCAGTTCTGGCAGGGGTTGGTTCACAGGCTGGGGGGTAGGGGTGGGAGGGTCCCTCCAGCCAGGTTTCTGTCTGGACAGTGGAAGTGCCTCTGTTGCCTCACTGACTAATAAACTGCCATCTTCCATTTTTATTCGCTGCTTTGACAGAACAAACTTCTGAATTTCCTCCTCAAGCAAATCATTAAAGCATATGGTTTCTGACCAAATCTTGGGTTAATAAGTAAATTTTCCCCCACTTTTAGGGATCCAAGTCTTCCCTGGTGTTTCAGAGCTAGATCTTGCCTTCTGAGGCCCCTGTAAATCAAGGTGATTCAGAACTGGCATTTAAATCTGACCTTATTAACAAAAAATGGATATCCTCACATTTCTGGCCATCTGACATTTCTCAGTTGCTGTGATGCCCCTAAAGGCCTGTTGGCCACTCTTGCTCCCCGTGTCTGCCCAGGGAGACCATTCCCGCCCCCAAGACTTCACAGATGGTTGAGTGCTGAGTATGTTTCTAACTTTTCTTCTGCACCCTGGCAATGCCCAGACCCTCTTTCCAATCCTATCTCAAAGCTAGCTTTCTTTCTTTCTTTTTTGAAGTTTTAATTAAAATTCTAGTTAGTGAGCATACAGTGTATGGTTAATTTCAGGGGAACAATATAGTGATTTGACACTTCCATACAACATTCCTTAGCCCCCATCACCTGTTTCACCCAGCCCCTCACCCACGTCCCCTCTGGTAACCACAGTTTGTTTTCTATAGTCAAGTCTGTTTCTTGGTTTGCCTCTCTATTTCTTTTCCCCTTTGCTCTTTTGTTTCTTAAAATCCACATATAAGTGAAATCTGTGGGATTTGTCTTTCTTCAGCTGACTTATTTCTCTTACCAAAGCTCACTTTCCAGAGGAATGGGGTCTGATCCCTGCCAGAGGGCCCCCTCATTCCATTCACCAGTCTCATCCCATTGGGACTGTGCTGTGGCTGGGATTCAATCCTCTGCTCCTTTCTTCTGTGTTTTTTTTTCTTTTTCTTTTTCTTACAGATTTTATTTATTTATTTGACAGACAGAGATCACAAGTAGGCAGAGAGACAGGCAGAAAGGCTCATGACTGAGCTGAAGGCAGAGGCTTAACCCACTGAACCACCCAGGCATCCCTAAATTCTGATTCTGAGACCTCAGAGTAACCCAAGGTTTCAAAACAGTATCCTCTTGCCACATGTGGATATTTAAATTAAAATGTCAGGGGCACCTGGGTGGCTCAGTGGGTTAAGCCTCTGCCTTCAGCTCAGGTCAGGATCTCAGGGTCCTAGGATCGAGCCCTGCATCAGGCTCTCTGCTCAGCAGGGAGCCTGCCTCCCCCCTCTCTCTCATATGATTTCACATATATGTGGAATTTAAGAAACAAAAAAGCAAAGGGGAGAAGAAATAGAGGGGCAAACCAAGAAACAGACTTAGCTATATTGTTGGGTCCGTTATCAAAGGAACGAGACTGAGACAAAGTTACACAAAGCCTATGCCAAGCATTAGAAGTTAGGCTGACTGGCCAGGGAAATGAGGCTGAGACAAAGTGAAAGTTATGTAAAGCTTTATTCTATGCCAAGCATTAGAAGTCAGACTGACCAGCCAGGGCCGCCTCCGAAGAGAGTGACGCCCCTTGGTCTTCCAGGCTAGTTTTTATAGGGCACAATCGCAGACATCTGCATATGTGGCTTTGGCTGATTGGATGTCTCCTACCTGTGTGTTTTAGTAACGGTTACCTGGAACCAATACTAGTAACTGTTGAGGCGTTTATTAAACAACAAAATGGCTTTGTTTTAGGTGTGTGTTTTAGTAACAGTTACCTTGTTTTATGTGTTGTGTTTTAGTAACAGTTACCTGGAACGGAGAGCAGTAACTTTTCTAGACAACAAAATGTCTATCTAGGCAACATGGAGTCACTATGCCTAAGTAGGCCCAGGCAGGCCCTAGGGGGTTAACATGTTTTAACGTGGAATCGACCCCAACACTATAGAGAACAAACTGGTTACCAGAGGAGATGTAGGGGGGTGGGGGTGAAACAGGTGATGAGGACTAAGAAATATACTTCTGATGAGCACCAGGTGTTGTATGGAAGTGTTGAATCACTATATTGTTCCCCTGAAATTAATTATACACTGTATGTTCACTAACTGGAATTTTAATTAAAACTTTAAAAAAAGGAAGAAAGAAAGAAAGCTTTGAGATAGGATTGGAAAGAGGGTCTGGACATTGCCAGGGTGCAGAAGAAAAGTTAGAAACACACTCAGCACTCAGCCATCTGTGAAGTCTGAGATCATGACCTGAGCCAGAGGCAGATGCTTAACCATTTAAGCCACCCAGGGGACCCCTTCCTCTTGCATCTTGCATGGCTCCTGCCCCTGTCCTTTCCAGGTTCCATCAGAAGTCATACATGAAGACTGACAGTTTGGACTTGATAAAAATATTTTTGTAACTGCACAAACACAATATAAACAAAATATGAAGGGAAAAAATGGGAAAAAGTGAAAGAAACATGAGAGAAAAAGATCAATACATGTAATACAGAGATAATTCCTAAAAAGTAATAAAAAAAGATGGACAATCTGATAGGAATGGGCGGGCCACTGAGAGTAGCAATAGTATTGGCCAAAAATACACACTTTAACTGCTCAAACTTAAGTTTTAATATAAGTTAAACTTTATTTTTTTTCATTTTTTATTTATTTTTATAAACATATATTTTTATCCCCAGGGGTACAGGTCTGTGAATTGCCAGGTTTACACACTTCACAGCACTCACCATAGCACATACCCTCCCCAATGTCCATAACCCCACCCCCCTTCTCTCAACCCCCCTTCCCCCAGCAACCCTCAGTTTGTTTTGTAAGATTAAGAGTCACTTATGGTTTGTCTCCCTCCCATTCCCATCTTCTTTCATTTATTCTTCTCTTACCCCCTTAACCCCGCATGTTGCATCTCCACTTCCTCATATCAGGGAGATCATATGATAGTTGTCTTTCTCTGATTGACTAATTTCGCATGATACCCTCTAGTTCCATCCACATCATTGCAAATGGTAAGGTTTCATTTCTTTTGATGGCTGCATAGTATTCCATTGTGTATATATACCACATCTTCTTTATCCATTCATCTGTTGATGGACATCTAGGTTCTTTTCATAGTTTGGCTATTGTGGACATTGCTGCTATAAACATTTGGGTGCACATGCCCCTTCGGATCACTACGTTTGTATCTTTAGGAAAAATTCCCAGTAGTGCAATTGCTGGGTCATAGGGTAGTTCTATTTTCAACATTTTGAGGAACCTCCATGCTGTTTTCCAGAGTGGTTGCACCAGCTTGCATTCCCACCAACAGTGTAGGAGGGTTCCCCTTTCTCTGCATCCTCGCTAGCATCTGTCATTTCCTGACTTGTTAATTTTAGCCATTCTGACTGGTGTGAGGTGATATCTCATTGTGGTTTTGATTTGTATATCCATGATGCCGAGTGATATGGAGCACTTTTTCATGTGTCTGTTGGCCATCTGGATGTCTTCTTTGAAGAAATGTCTGTTCATGTCTTCTGCCCATTTCTTGATTGGATTATTCTTTGGGTGTTGAGTTTGCTAAGTTCTTTATAGATTTTGGACACTAGCCTTTTATCTGATATGTCGTTTGCAAATATCTTCTCCCATTCTGTCAGTTGTCTTTTGATTTTGTTAACTGTTTCCTTTGCTGTGCAAAAGCTTTTGATCTGGATGAAATCCCAATAGTTCATTTTTGCCCTTGCTTCCCTTGCCTTTGGTGATGGTCTTAGGAAGATGTTGCTGTGGCTGAGGTCGAAGAGGTTGCTGCCTGTGTTCTCCTCAAGGATTTTGATGGATTCCTTTCTCACATTGAGGTCTTTCATCCATTTTGAGTCTATTTTTGTGTATGGTGTAAGGAAATGGTCCAATTTCATTCTTCTGCATGTGGCTGTCCAATTTTGCCAACACCATTTGTTGAAGAGGCTGTCTTTTTTAAATTGGACATTCTTTTCTGCTTTGTCGAAGATTAGTTGACCATAGAGTTGAGGGTCTATTTCTGGGCTCTCTATTCTATTCCATTGATCCATGTGTCTGTATTTGTGCCAGTACCATGCTGTCTTGATGATGACAGCTTTGTAATAGAGCTTGAAGTCCGGAATTGTGATGCCACCCACTTTGGCTTTCTTTTTCAATATTCCTTTGGCTATTCGAGGTCTTTTCTGGTTCCATATAAATTTTAGGATTTTTTTGTTCCATTTCTTTGAAAAAAATGGATGGTATTTTGATAGGAATTGCATTAAATGTGTAGATTACTTTAGATAGCATAGACATTTTCACAATATTTATTCTTCCAATCCAGAAGCATGGAACATTTTTTCATTTCTTTGTGTCTTCCTCAATTTCTTTCATGAGTACTTTATAGTTTTCTGAGTATAGATTCTTTGCCTCTTTGGTTAGGTTTATTCCTAGGTATCTTGTGGTTTTGGGTGCAATTGTAAATGGGATGGACTCCTTAATTTCTCTTTCTTCTGTCTTGTTGTTGGTGTAGAGAAATGCAACTGATTTCTGTGCATTGATTTTATATCCTGACACTTTACTGAATTCCTGTAAAAGTTCTAGCAGTTTTGGAGTGGAGTCTTTTGGGTTTTACTCATATACTATCATATCATCTGCAAAGAGTGATAGTTTGACTTTTTCTTTGCCAATTTAATTTCCTTTTGTTGTCTGATTGCTGAGGCTAGGACTTCTAGTACTATGTTGAATAGCAGAGGTGATAATGGATATCCCTGCCGTGTTCCTGACCTTAGTGGAAAAGCTTTCAGTTTTTCTCCATTGAGAATGATATTTGCAGTGGGTTTTTCATAGATGGCTTTGATAATATTGAGGTATGTGCCCTCTCTCCCTACACTTTGATAAGTTTTGATCAGGAAGGGATGCTGTACTTTGTCAAATTCTTTTCCAGCATCTATTGAGAGTATCATATGGTTCTTGTTCTTTATTAAAGTGTTGTATCACATTGATTGATTTGCGGATGTTGAACCAACCTTGCAGCCCTGGCATAAATCCCACTTGGTCGTGGTAAATAATCCTTTTAATGTACTGTTGAATCCTATTGGCTAGTATTTTGGAGAGAATTTTCACATCTGTGTTCATCTAAGATATTGGTCTGTAGTTCTCTTTTTTGATGGGATCCTTGTCTGATTTGGGGATCAAGGTGATGCTGGCCTCATAAAATGAGTTTGGAAGTTTTCCTTCCTTTTCTATTTTTTGGAAGTTTCAGGAGAATAGGAATTAGTTCTTCTTTAAATGTTTGGTAGAATTCCCCCGGGAAGCCGTCTGGCCCTGGGCTTTTGTTTGTTTAGAGATTTTTGATGACCGTTTCAATATCCTTACTGGTTATGGGTCTGTTCAGGTTTTCTATTTCTTCCTGGCTCAGTTGTGGTAGTTCATATTTCTCTAGGAATGCATCCATTTCTTCCAGATAATCAAATTTGTTGGCGTAGTGTTGCTCATAGTATGTTCTTATAATTGTCTGTATTTCTTTGGTGTTAGTTGTGATCTCTCCTCTTTCATTCATGATTTTATTTATTTGGGTCCTTGGGTTTATCAATTTTATTAATTCTTTCAAAGAACCAGCTCCTAGTTTCATTTATTTGTTCTATTGTTTGTTGTTGTTGTTGTTGTTGTTTCTATTTCATTGATTTCTGCTTTGATCATTATGATTTCTCTTCTCCTGCTGGGTTTAGGGTTTCTCTCTTGTTCTTTCTCCAGCTCCTTTAGGTGTAGGGTTAGGTTGTGTACCTGAGACCTTTCTTGTTTCTTGAGAAAGGCTTGTACTGCTATATATTTTCCTCTCAGGACTGCCTTTCTCAAGAAACAAGAAAG